>NC_137085.1:61737977-62068825 GCF_951640355.1 Cnephaeus nilssonii | reverse complement strand
AGAGAAGGCATCACAGTCTTGTTCTTAATTTGTTAAGAAAAGCATATGTTATTTAAATTCTTTCCTGAAAATGATGGTAAAAGAGTTTGGATAACTTGAAGTATTAAAATTTTATTGCTGAGGCAACATTTTTTTGGCATTTAAGGGCTATCTCTAAGCTTTAAATCAACATGTATGTTCCAACATAAAATTCCCGTTGGAGTTAATATCGGAGAAAGAAAAATAGGACTAAGTTAGCTGATCCCTATTATGTTTTTTCTTACCACATGTATTTTTATGTTCTTTGTAAGGTAATAGAATATTCAACCTAAAACCATTTACTTTCTGGCCAATTGAATACTTTTCAAACATTTGAAATCAAATCATGTTATTAGAAACAATGATTTGACTCTTTTTAAATCTGGGGTTTTTCTACATTTTCAACTTATGTACCATGAAAAGAATCATAGAATATAAAAGCTGGCCCTGGCCAGTGTGTTCGGTGGTTTGAGTATTGGTCCATGCACCTGAAGGGTCTTAGGTTCAATTTCCAGTCAAGGGCATGTACCTAGGTTGCAGGAGGCAACCAGTTGATGTGTCTCTTTCACATAGATGTACCCCAGTATCTCTCTCCCTCTCTCTCCTACTCCCTCCCTCCTACTCTCTCTAAAAATCAATGGAAAAAATATCCTCAGGTGAGGCTTAACAACAAAAAAAGAAAAGTTGAAGAAGATAATAAAGGTGAGTCAATCCAACTCTCCCATTTTACAGTTTAGAAAATGTAGACCCCACGTGGTTAACACACTTAATAAAGAAGACCTAAATAAAGGCAGAGTTGGAACAAAAATCCAGGTCTCCTGACCCAAACTCTGGTGCTCTTTGCCTACTCTCCCAAAGCATTCATTGTCCCACCCCAAATCATTTCACTACACATAGGAATTAGTCTTGAACCATCACATTTTCTTTCCTATTTCTCTGTAAAGCTTAAAAAAACAAAACAAAACAATAAAACTGAATCCAGAAACAGAATATGAATGAAGCATCCCCACAAACCATCCACATAATGAATTTGTGAGATTTGGGAAGTTATCCCAACATTCTAAGTTAAAAATGGACAGAACAAATTTTAAAAAAACAACACAAAACTCTTTGTAGTCAGCACTTTTTTTTCCACCCTGAAAAAAATTAGTCTTTTTCTATATATAATGACAACTTAAAAAATAAAATTAGCAAAGACTAATTTTGCCAATAGTGATACCAAACTGAGTTGAATGAATCACTTGAGCTTCATGCAGATACAACTTTAGACTACATCTATATCTATCTATTTATACATATACTTGCACACATATGTGTGTATATATATATATATAAACACAATTTTTTTCTGTCTCCTCTAGAATGAGTTTCTTAAGATGGCTAAGAAAAACAAAAAAACAAAGTCATTGTATTTCAAATACTTCCTGAAATAACTCACATGAGTAAAGAGAAGTAAGTAGATTTTTAAAAGGCTGAATTAAATACCCCATCCAGTTGAAGAGTGCCAAGTGAATCACCTTCAGAAGGAAGCCCTTTGGCATCATGGATAAGGGCTTGGCTTGCTATAATAGACTTTTAACTTTGCTGATAGAAACCACTGCTGTGATTCAACAGCTCTGCTTGGTTTTTCAAAGCACAGCTCTACCTCTCTAAGAGTCATAATCCCACAATGCCACCAGGAGCATAGTGGGTTTGAGGGAGTTTATGTTAGGTCACTGGAGGTCAGACAGCCCTTCTTCTTCTTCCAATGTCTATCCCCAGTTTTCTCTTTAGTATCTTGTCATTTAACTAGAGGCCTGGTGCATGAATTCATGCATGGGTGGGGTCCCTCAGCCTGGCCGGCGATCGGGCCTGATCGGGGCCACCGGAAGTTGGCTGGTTGGGGGGAGGCACTACGGGAGGTTGGCTGTGGGAGCGCACTGACCACCAGGGGCAGCTCCTGCATTGAGCATATTTCCCCTGGTGGTCAGTGTGCATCATAGCGACCGGTCAAGCAGTCGTTCTGTCATTCAGTCGTTAGGTAGCTTAGGCTTTTATATATATAGATTTAATTATAATTTGTCTTAAGGGTTTTGAAAGACAATTATATCCTCAAACTGTCCTTTTTTTCTCCCAAGAGCCCCTTTCATTTCTAAGTTAAAACTGACACTCAAGTCTATATTGTTTCATTAATTGTAATAAATGGCTGTTACTAATGAAAACTGTTAATAATAGAGGAAATCGGGCAGGCATAACACATATGGAAACTGTACTATTTTCACAACTTTTCTGTAAATACAAATATATTCTAAAAATATTTTTTTCTATTAATTGTTTATTTATTAGCCCAGCTATTATTGTTTCTTTGCTTCCACTTGCTTTAGGCTTAAATTATTTTCATTTATCTAGTTCCTAAGGTGAAAGCTTTGATTGTTGATTTTATATCATCTTTGTTTCCAACTTATTTCATGCTATAAATTTCCTTTTAACCACTGCATCTCGGATTTTTATTCATTGTATTTTTATATTCATTTCAAAATATTTTAATTTATATAATGACTTTTTCCTTGACAATATATTAGTAGTAGTATGCTGGTTAATTCCCAATTATTTGGAAATTTTCCAGTTATTTTTCTGTTTTTGAGTTCTGGTTTCATTCCATTTTCTGAGAACATAATTTGTATAAAGTCTATTTTAAAATATGTCAATGTTTTATGGCCCTATTGGTGAATTTCCATGAGAATTTGAGAATAAAGTAAATATATATTTTGTCATTGTTGGCTAGAGCATTATATAAATGTCACTTAGAACAAGTATATTTATAGCACTACTTAGGTCACTATATCCTACTGATTTTCTTTTTGTTTGACCTATCAAATTACTGAATAAAAGGTGCTGATGTCTCCAACAAAACAAAACAAAACAAAAAAGACCCTGACACTCAAATAATGTAGGTGGTACCAATAAATTTTTATATAATATATAAATTTGAATATATTCCCATTCCAGGGTTTTAAATATGTACACAAGACTGTGTAATTTTTTAAAGGAATGATTTTACAATTTCTTGTTTTGTTCTTTGAGTCCAAGTGATATATTTGAGGACATTTAATCTGTGGTTCCACTACTAGAAGTCAAAAACTGGATTTGTTATCTGCATAAAACTTAAATGCTGTGTTCCCAGTCAAATATCCCAAGGAATGTCCTTTCTCCAAGAACCAGTCCATCATACACGTGTGGATCTTGCTCTTTTGAACTCCTTGGATCAAGCTGTCTCTTCGCGTGGTAATGCCTTCTAGATTTACAAACATGGAAGGGAGAGAAATCCACAGACTGGTCTTTTACTACCTTTCAAGAGCAGGAGAGATTATCAACATGAGTCATTGTGACATCCCCACTTATTCAAGGAGGCATCAACATCAATGTCAATTTGAGTGAAATGGAGAAAAGGCAGGGTCACCCCACAGCCTTAATCCACTTTCCCAAGTGCTGAGTCATTACCAGTTGCACCATCTCAAATCTCGTGCAGTTGGCTGCTGGCAAGGGCCCCATCATGCTTGCTCAGCCCTGGACCCGTTTGGTCCTCCTGGAGATTACACACAGGTTCCTGGAGCCTCAGGTTTCAAAGGAAGGTCTATAAGTGAGTCATTCTTTATAGGTGAACACAGCATTTTATTTTTCATCAAGAAGACAAGGGAAAACCCACATAGGGCCGCAGGCACACCCTCAGCTAACTCCTCACTCCAGTTGCGTGTGAGAACTCATGTGTCAGTACTGGCCCTAGAGTTTATATGTGGACACACCCTTTGAACAATGTGCTAAAGGCAGGAGAAAACAGCTTCTTCTCTTTTGTCCTCCCTGTCTCCTCACTACATCTGGTCAAAGACCAGTCATTTCATCTGAGTCAAGGACAAGGAGTGAACTGCTCAGTGCAAAACAATTTTCCCTTGTGATTCATTGTTCTTCATGAGGTCTTATGCATGCCAAGTGTAACGTTAGTGCAAGTCTGCCAATTGTCTTAGGACCTGAGAGGCCAACACCTATGGAACTTTAAATCAATAATGGAGCCCTAACCGGTTTGGCTTAGTGGATAGAGCATCGGCCTGCGGACTGAAAGGTCCCAGGTTTGATTCTGGTCAAGGGCATGTACCTTGGTTGCGGGCACATGCCCAGTAGCAGGTGTGCAGGAGGCAGCTGATCGATGTTTCTCTCTTGCCAATGTTTCTAACTCTCTATTCCTCTCCCTTCCTCTCTGTAAAAAAATCAATAAAATATATTTTAATATATAAATAAATAAATAATGGAGTAACTTACTAGTATGTTCTTGACAAAGCATCTCTGCTTTATAGCGGCATTGCAACTAATACTAGCTAACTGAAACTTTTAAAATGATTTTCAGAGAAACCAGGAGTGTAAATTCGACTCCAAGAGCAATGCAAAGTGATTTTTTTTCAATTATGGTTTGTAAAGTGTATTTTTAGATTGGAAAGATTTATTATTAGGGCCATCTATGTGGCTTATATACTTTTTGATTTTTCCCAGCTTCACTAAACTTAAGTTTCCTGTTGTTTTCTTTGTATAATCTGTAATAAACTATTATTCTCATTTATTTCCTACTACCTTTCATCTCATGCTTTGATATTTTGCCACGTACGTTAGACTTTACAAAGGGACTTTACTTGTGCATTTCTTTTCATTTCCTATCCCACAACCTTCGAGGTTGGCAACTTGACATCCTCATTGTCCAGTTAAGGAAACTGGAGGTTCATGAGCCTCAATGATTTGTTATAGATCACTTTGCCAGCAAATGACCTTGGAACCTCGGATTTTAAATGCTAAGTTCCCTTTTAACCCCAGCTGTTCACTGTTGCCCATCCACACCACATGCTTTTCCGTCTCAGAGCCTTTGCATACACTAATTTTACTCTTGCTTGCCTCTGCCACCTACCTGCTCACAGATTCTCCACGCTTCTGCATGGTGGGGAAGCAGATTGGGCTATGTAATGAGGCTAGTGGGTCCCTTTCTTTGTAAATGAAGGCTGATGTGGAGGCTATGTGACTCTCAGAAGAAATGTGGAGTTGTGGCTAGAATAGATGGACTTCAGTCAATGTCAGATGTCTCCACATGGTGCAATCTGAGCTGGAAGGGTACTTCAAATCATGTCCTCTGCAATGTAGACACGCTGCCTAATATGCCCAGCAGTAGAAATGCACTCCTGAACGACAAGACTTTTGTCAAATTCTTTGTTTTCTTCCTTTGTTTCTTTTTTTTCCTTCCTTCCTTCCTTCCTTCCTTCCTTCCTTCCTTCCTTCCTTCCTTCCTTCCTTCCTTCCTTCCTTCCTTCCCTCCCTCCCTTCTCTCTCTCTCTCTCTCTCTCTCTCTCTCTCTCTCTCTCTCTCTCTCTCTCTCTCTCTCTCCTTCCCTCCCTCCCTCCTTTTCCCAATACAGGATGCCTAATATGGTAGTTAATCTTTAGAGATGGCCCCAAACCATTCTGTGTCTCCCTCTGGGTACATACTGTTCCTCCCATCAAGAGGTGGAGCTGGTTTCCTACCCACGAATCTAGGCTGGGCCTGCAAAGGAAGTCATGTGCTAAGACCTCTAAGCCCAGGCATTGAAAAGGCCTAGAAGGTTTTGCTTCCTTTATTTTGGAGCCATAAGCTGCCATTTCAAAAATCCAGGTTACCTTAATGGTGAGAGGCCAGATGGAGAGGCCCTGGGAGATGAGAGGCCTGTAGAAAGTGGGCTGTAGAGAGCCCTATCAGTAGCTCGACAGTCATCTGACAGCAATCTCATAAGAAACTGCAAAGGGAGTTGAAGGGCTGGGTGAAGGAGGTGAAGGGATTAAGAAGTACAAATTGGTGATTACAAAACAGTCACAAGCATATAAAGCATAGGGAATATAGTCAATAACATTGCAATAACTCCATGGTACCAGTTAGGTACTGAAAATATCAAAAGGAACTCTATGTAAAGTATATGCCTTTCTAACCACTAAGCTGCACACCTGAAACCAATACAAGTAAAACTGAAAGTAAACTGTTAAAAATAAGAGAGAGAGAAATCTCAAGTGATACAGGTAGAGAAATAACCCAAGGTCCTTGCCAACTCAGAGAATCATGAAATATAATAAAAATGGTTGTGTTTTAAGCCATTAAGTTTTTAAGGTGTTTTTTATGCAGCATAATTGGTTCCTTGCCCCTAATCTGAATGTTCAATAACCTTCAACAAGTTCCTGAAAAATTCAGGTCCAAAATAGGCCAGTTTGGAACAGTTTTGGGTGATCTAAGACAACGTGATAGAAAATAGTGTATGATGGTCAGTGGATTGGGGAAAGATAATTTATGCCAAAGATGGAATACAAACCCAGAAAAGGGAAATAAAGAGGAAGAAATAGCAATATTTCTTATAACTTTAAATTCAGTTTTATGTAACTCTCTTTCTTGTGTCCCAGGTTATCTTTAAAATAAAGAAAAATGTGGCCCATAGCACAAGTCTGCCTGGACCTAAGACTTCGAGGGGTACATCTATTTCTCTTCTTGGTGGTTATTCCTGTGCGCAAGAATTGAAAAAGATAGACAGTGAAGAAAACTCCCCAGTGATGCTTTTTAGGGATTAGACCAAGCAAATAACCAACTTAAGCCAGTGGATCTTTGTGTTTCTAGAAAGAGACAAAGTAAAAACACATTGTTTGGAATATGGGAGGAATTTGGTACCTTTTTCCACTTTAACTTACCAAGAGTTCTGCCGGACCCCCTGAGTGGAGGAGGTGCAGGCAAAGAGAGTCTCATGTACACCAACGGATTGGTTCTGGGCCCTAACAAAGGAGGAAAACTGGATCATCATTTGTCCGTCTATTATTTATCCTTGGAGTGCCTGTCTATCTAGAATGCCCACAAAACCCTGGATAAAGCTAAGAAATTGGGAAGAAACGTGTAAGTTAAAACGAGCTCAAAGTCACTTGCTTCTTCTATTTATTTATTTGGTCTGAGATGAGTCCCACATTCCCTTACCATATGGCATTAAATCATTCTGGTCCTTGAGTTATTATTACATGATTCAAAGAGTATAATTTACAGAATTGCCAGCCCAGGCTGCACTCTGTCCCACACCAAAAAAAGACCACAAGGAGGGGAGAAGAAAAATGACTGTTTCCTGGTAGCCCATACTTACGCTATTTTCTTTCACCACAGATTGTTTTGGCAGTCTAGACAGAGTCTTGTAAAATCCTTCCCTGATGTCATCCACATCCTTCCTTGATAAATTCAAACTGAGGCCGGAGCAAGCGTGGCTCCCCTAGCGATGTCACACCAACCGTTAGTGCAGAGCCACCCGGGGAGTCCTCTGCACGCCAGTGATTTCCACATGAAGGGCGGGCTGATGAGCTGGCCACCAGAGGATGTAAATATGTGGCGGAGAATGCAGCTGCTGGAGGAAAGAAAGAAACACACATATGGGCATGTCATGTTTTGAAAGAACTTGGTGGAAAACAGAACAGATTAGAGAGAGAAGTCGGCTAGATGCAGATTAAGGAAATCATTTTCTTATTGAAGCCAGGGACGCAGGCTGAGATGAATGATTCCTTAAAAGACAAAATTGTGTTTCTAAGAGAATATATTGGATCTTATGTCTATCATTTTTGTAGGGGTGTGTGTGTGGGGGAATGTTTCCATGTTAGGATTTTGAAATTCAGGTTATGAGAGCTGGAATTTATTCTTTTATCATTTTATTTCTTTTTCATCCATTAGTAGAGTAATGCATTGCACATGCCAACACATGTGTAATAGGAAAGAGGATACAAAGCAAGGTTCTTCTTTCATAAAAGATAAAATATATAAGACACATTCAAATGGTTATCAGGCTTATAGCCTCATTGAAAATAAGCCCACAACGTCTCGTCTCGAAGTGTATTAGAAAAAAATATATCAAGTAAATGAAAAACAGGCCCTTAGTAAGAAAGAAAGAAAATCGATTCCAGTTTGTTAGAAAAAAATTTTCTGTATCATAAGGACAGAACATTCCCCTATTAAAGATCTGGAAATTCTCTTTGTGCTAAATGTTTATTTTGATGTGGTTACATACTTCTGGCCTTCAGGCGGGATTGAAAGAAAGATGCTTCTCATGCCACACTTTCAATATTCTCTTCAATTTAGTTCAATTCTTTTAAAAACTGAAGTTGTATAAAACGGAGTAAGAAATGCTTTATTCCATCCTTACATTTTCTCTGCAATTGGTTGTTTTGGAAGAACAGGAAATACTTGGGCATATGTATTTTCCCTGAATCCTGACATGTTTCTCAACTCCTCAGCCCCTCCCCTGTCCATTCACATGTCACTGCCTTCCCTGGCTCCCCCTGCTTCTGTTCTTGCTGAGCTGTTTCAGTACCTTTCTTAACGTTCTCCTGTGCAGCCTCCACTGGTAACTGAAACACAGACCTAATCGTGTCCTCTCACAACCTAAAGCCATTTGATGGCCTGTGAGCTCCCTACCAGGCCCTGCCAGCAGCCTCTGCTGGCCACACACCCCTACCACCCGCCACTGAAGCCACATCACCCACCCTGCCTGGCCCTTCAGGTCCTTTAAAGTGTCCAATGCCGGGCCAATTCCTGCTTCTCCCTCAGTTATGCTCCCCGCTTCATCTGCCTGCAGCTCGTTCTTTAAGAAACCAATCCCGTGCCACTCTATCTGTCTGTGTGGTCCTACTGGGCTCCTTTAATTGACCGGTCCTGGTTCCACAGCCCACAGCTGACACCACATAAAAACAGGTCTCGGTCACCCTTATACTGGCCACAGCTTCTGCCTGAACTCACTACTATTATGTATCTCAAGTTTACCACCCCCAACTCTGTGCCTTCCCAGTCTCCAGCCTCCAGGCCACCCCTGACGATTTTTTAAAAATTATTTTTATTGAGATATAATTGTCATATAACATTGTGCAAGTTTAATTTGTACAATGTGTTGATTTGGCACACTTACGTATACCACCATGGCATTAGCTAACATGTCTATCCCATCACACAGTTATCAGTTTCGCGTGTGCGTATGTATGTGGTGAGAACAATTAAGACGCCCCCATGTTCCTTGTGGCATTATTCATAATAGCCAAGATATGGAAACAGCCTAAATATCACTCAATAAATGAGAAGATAAAGAAAGAAGGGAATTGTGCCATTTGCAACAACATGGGTGCACCTTGAGGGCATTATGCTAAGTGGTATAAGTCAGAGAGGAAAGACAAATGCTGTATGAGATCACTAATACGCAGAATCTAAAAATGCCAAACTCATAATAACAGACTGATAGTTACCTGAGGCTGGGGCAGGGCGAGGGAAAGGAATCAGGGGGATGTTGTTTAAGGATACAAACTTGTAGCTCAGAGATCAATAAATCCTGGAAATCTAACGCCCAGCATATCGATCCCAGACAATAATACTGTATCCTAATCTTCACAGTTGCCAAGAGACTAGATCAGACTCTGGCCTTTGATGCTCGTTTGTGTCATCTGCCTTGCTTTCCCCACTCAGTTGTGGGCTGAATATTTTACCAGGCTTTCTAGGCTGGAACATGGCATAAGGGTGAGGTACAGCTAACAGAGAATTCCCCAGCTCCCCTAGGGATCCCATAAAACTGTGTGCTCTATTCTTCTTGGGTAGAGACCATTTTGTATCACTATGTTTTTACCAGGCAGAAAGCTCTTTAAAAGCAATCACGGGTGTCTTACTCACTTTGGTATCCTTAGGGCATGATTTAGTGCCTGATAAACAGCAGTGGGTGTGAATCTTGAATTTCCGACCTATTCATCTTGGTCTATCCACCTGCTTTATCTTTATCAGATTGCTTGGAATATTTGTGGATTAAATAAATACTGTTGTTCATTTCCCTCTATCCTGCTAGACTTGTTACAATGAACATAAGTAGTGTTTGTAATTTTATGTGGAAAAAAGGGGGGAAACATAGAGACATCTTTGAAAACAAGAAAATATTATGGTGATGTCCTTCTAAACTCAGCATTGTGAACTCAATGTAGAGACTAGATTGGGACTACACCCTCATTAAAATCCGTGGCTCTGTAGGAAAGCCGCTGGAGTATTACTGCCCGTGACCAAAATACAAAGGGCTCTCAAACAGGGGCATCCGAGAAGCAATATTAGACAGCAATTGCTTTCAAACTCTTTAGAAAAATCCATTTACTTACAAAGAAATGTATCCCCAAAGTTTTTAATGCTAGTTTGAAGAAAAGTAACACCAACTTATTTTTAAAAGCGGTGGATCCCCAGTAATATTAGTCATGTGCATATCATAAATATCTATGACACATAACGAATCTAAAAGTCACTTATGTAGTCAATGGTCCTTCTTCCATTTACTTATCACATTTCCATCTTTCATTGACTCAACTCTTATGTGCCAGTGACTGTACAGATGTGATGTTGATGATACCCAGAGAAAAACATAAAGACCATTGAAAGCACAGTTCCATAAAAGAATTAGCTATCCAACTTAACCTTCTCCAGTCACCCAAGTCTTAAAATAATGAGGTAGGGTCTGTATAGAATTCAATTTCACTATAATTTAGAAAATATAAACTAAAACTACAAAGAGATATTATATTCTCCCATTGGTTGCAGTACTTAAAGAGCATGAGAATAGCAGGTGTCGGTGCGCACATAGGGGAAATTATACTGTCACACACTGCTGGCACAGGTGTATATTGCTAAAGCCACTCTGACGAGCAATTTGATAAATACACAGAAAAATTGAAAGTGTTTAGCACTATGACTCAGCTCTCCCACCTGGGTATATTTCTTTAAAAATAGAACACACCAAGACCCTCTCAATCTAGACATGTTCATTGCAACATACGTTAGTATCAGCAAAAATAATATAAAATTGACCAGATGGCAGAGAAGACAGGCTTCTCCCTTGCCCCACACTGCTTCTCCCTTCCCCCACACTGCTTCTCCCTTGCCCCACACTGCTTCTCCCTTGCCCCACACTGCTTCTCCCTTGTCCCACACTGCTTCTCCCTTCCCCAACATGGGCTTCTCCCTTGTCCCACACTGCTTCTCCCTTCCCCAACACGGGCTTCTCCCTTGTCCCACACTGCTTCTCCCTTCCCCAACACGAGCTTTCCCTTCCCCAACACGGGCTTCTCCCGTGTCCCACACTGGCTTCTCCCTTGTCCCATGCTGCTTCTCCCTTGTCCCACACTGCTTCTCCCTTCCCCCACACTGCTTCTCCCTTGCCTCACACTGCTTCTCCCTTATCCCACACTGCTTCTCCCTTGTCCCACACTGCTTCTCCCTTGCCCCACACTGCTTCTCCCTTGCCCCACACTGCTTCTCCCTTCCCCAACACGGGCTTCTCCCGTGTCCCACACTGGCTTCTCCCTTGTCCCATGCTGCTTCTCCCTTGTCCCACACTGCTTCTCCCTTCCCCCACACTGCTTCTCCCTTCCCCCACACTGCTTCTCCCTTGCCTCACACTGCTTCTCCCTTATCCCACACAGCTTCTCCCTTGCCCCACACTGCTTCTCCCTTGCCCCACACTGCTTCTCCCTTCCCCAACACGAGCTTTCCCTTCCCCAACACGGGCTTCTCCTGTGTCCCACACTGGCTTCTCCCGTGTCCCATACTGCTTCTCCCTTGCCCCACGGGCCTCAGTGCACTGGGCTCATGTTATTGTCCAGAAATGGCTACAGATGTTGCAGGACTGGTCTAGCCTGGGTTCTCCCTGTGGGGTGTCTCTGCGTGCTGCCTGCCCTCCCCCAGAGGCTCTATGCTCCTCTCCTGCACAGCCTGTGCTCTGTGAGCTGTGGCCCTGGAAGGGACTGTTCAGGTATTTAGAGGGAAGAATTTATCTCTGCATGGAGGCTGAGTCTGTCTTCTATTTGTGTCCTTTTATGAACCATGACCTTCCTAAGTAACAGCATTGAATGCCCCTTTGTCAGCACATCCCTGTTACCTCTCACTTGCAAAATGTGCTCTGCAGGCGCTGGTCCCAAAGGATGTTACGGTTGTTTCCTGAGAGGGGAAACTGAGTCAGGAAGGAGGTTTCTGTCCTCCAATACTCTTGATAAACAGCATAAAGCGAAGTTTTTAAGTTTGTTTTAACTGCAGGACTTTTCAGAGCCTTTAACATGCTTTGCATGTTGTGAATTTCCAAGAAGGAATTATAGTGTATTAAAGAAAAGGAGGGCCCTGGCCGTTTGGCTCAGTGGATAGAGAATCAGCCTGTGGACTAAAGGGTCCCGGGTTCGATTCCGGTCAAGGGCATGTACCTTGGTTGCTGGCACATCTCCAGTAGGGGGTGTGCAGGAGGCAGCTGATTGATGTTTCTCTCTCATCGATGTTTCTAACTCTCTATCTCTCTCCCTTCCTCTCTGTAAAAAAACCAATAAAATATATTTTTTAAGAAAGAAAAAAGAGAAAAGGAGGTATAATTACAAACTGCACCAAATGCTACGAAGGGACAGAGAAGCACGGTGATGGAGAAGACAGATGCGGGGAGCGAGGGAAGCTGCTGCAGGAGCTGACCAGGGCGGACCTCCCGAAGCGGGCGATGTCCGCATCCGGATGAAGGATGAGAAAGGCCGCCTTGCAGAGTTCGATGGAGGGGAGACAGGGGGTCCGAGGGAGCAGCATGGTTATGTCCCGAGGTGGGAGGAGCTGAGGCCACTGTGGCGGGGGGAGCTGTCGGGGGCACTGAAGAGGAATCTTGTTGGGGATTTGTCCAGACTGCAGCAGAACATCCCTGAGGGCTTCCACCAGACGCTCGGGACACCGCCGTCCTCTCTCCACGCCCGGTGCCTTACAGACCTCGCTGGGGCCCGAGGAAGAGGCATGATGCTTGGCCCCGGAGTGGCAGGTAGACCGGCAAAGGCCCGATTCCCTGTGCTGGGCGCACTGTGCAGATAAGAACAAATGGTATGGGAACCAAGTCGGGGACACATCAACCCTGCCTGGGGAGTCTCCCTCCGCAAGCACAGGCTGTCCACAGCGCTTCACCGGCTGTGACCTCCCGCCTGGCTGCCCTCTGCTACCTGGCACGTCTCGGGTGTCACGCTGCAAAGGGATAATGCATATCCAATGTCGGCACAAGTGAAGCATAAACGAAAAGCTAACTTTCTTTTTTTTTTTATTCTTTATTGTTGAAAATATTACATATGTCTCCCTTTCCCCCCATTGACATTGACCTCTCCCAGCCCACCTGCCCCCCAGCCCAGGCTGTCCCCACCCTATGGTCTGTGTCCATTGGTTATGCTTACCGGTATATGCACACAAGTTGTTGGTTGATCCCTTGCCCCCACCTCCTGCCCGCCCGCCCCTGCCTTCCCTCCGAGGTCTGATGGTCTTTCTTCCTGACATCCCCTCAGACCCAACCTGCCCCTGCTGCCACCGGCCCTGCCATCTCTCTATGACGCATGTTTGAGCCTGTCACTCCTGCAGAGATACTTTGTCACGGATTAGATCCCGGCGCCTCAGCATAGCCAGTCCTCTGCCCCTCTCCCTCCTCCTCGCCCTCCCCCTCCCAGTGCATCACCTCTGCAGCCCCCTGACCTCCTTCCCGGTTCCCTGAATACATCGCTCTCTCTCTCTAGCTCCATGTCTTCACTTCGTGCATGTTCTTCCCTTGCCTGAGAAGCCCCTTCCCCTCCCACCCACTAAAGGGGAATTTACCTCATCCAGGGAACCGTCCATGCCCCCCCACCAAGCACCCACCTATAAAGCCCTATTGTGAAGGACTGTTTGCAGGTCTGTTTTCAATCTAGACTGATGTCAGGATTCTACATTAATTTCTGTACCCCTTGTGTAGCATAGGACGAGACCCAGAGTGAGCGTTCAGTAAATATTTGATGAATTGAAGTAAAGATGAATCTTCAAGGGGAAAAAAATCCCAGAAAGCACTTCTTAAAAGCCAAATAGAAATGACTTTCAGCATTCACTGTTGTCTTGGATGATCTATGTCTTTACTGCTCTTCATTAGCATAGCTAATCCAGAGATGTCATTAACCATAAGACTTTCAGATCAAAGGATGCAAGAAAATAGCTTCTTCAAGAGGAAATATTAAAAACATGAACATGGCAGTGGTGGTTACACACTACTATGTGAAAATCTCCTAAAACCCCTCACCTAAAAGTAAAAAGGTATGAAACACCCTCTGAAGACATTTGGGTTTTATAAAAATAGCCAACACGTCTTATGTACCAAATATTTTCCTGAGGGGCTTACTAGGATGAGCTCTCTCAATACTCATTACAAGCATTTGAGGTCAGTGTTATTATGTCCCCCATTTCACAGATGAAAAAACGGAGGCACAGAGGCTGAACAATTTGTCGACATCACATGACTAGGAAGCATGAATCCAGAGACCAAGCTCCTAATCTCTGTATTATACTACCTTTAGTTACTTCCGGTCGTTAGTTTATTTTTCCAGGACTTTTTTTTTCTTCATGAAATTTATTACTCGATACTCATTTGCTTTATACAATTATTACTTCTTAAAATGTTACAATATTTCTATGGTGTTTGGTAAGCAGGCACTGTCCTGAGACTCCTGAGTCACACACACACACACACACACACACACACACACACACACACACACACACACGAATAAAGCCTGGAGTGACCCTGACCCCTGCTCCAGGTCTATGGACCCAGAGATGCTGGTGGAATGGTATCCACGTAATCCTGCTTGTTAAATATAGTGACTACCACCCTAAGCATAGCAAAGTCCACGTATGAACCTCAACCTCCGGATAGTGGTAGTGTAGGGGGAGCGGTCCAGGGAGTTCCTCCACAGGGGGTGGGAAGGAATCACAGATCTCTGCCCGTCTTCCGGGGGGCTGCCGCCCGTAAACAGACCACGGACTTTGGGTTTGCCTCTCAGCTCCACCATTCACTTGGCTTTTGGCAGAGGACTTACCCTTGCAGAACCTGTTTTTGACTTAGGAATGCTGCTAATCTTTCATGGGCAGCATGAGATTTAAATAATAAAAAGTACATGAAGTGCTTCAATTAGTGTGTGGCACATAGCTGTTGCTCAGAAGGTACTAGCGTGCTAGACGTTCTTGTCCTTGTGTAAAACAGGCACAGGAGCAATGGGCACGTATTGGGGTGGTTAAAAGCATTGACTCCGTTGAAAGCAAAGCTATTAGAAATGTGCCTGATACATACTAAGCTCAAACATAAATGTTGGTTATTACTGTTTTTTTAGAAGACAATCTATTTAAAGTGTGTAATTTGTATGCAATAATGTTTTGAGGACATGCTTTCTATTTAACTTTTTTCTCTTAAAAGAACTTTTTTCTAGGCTGAAATGATGGGAAAAGACACTCAATAGAAATAAACATTTTTTGCCTCCTTTGTGAAAGGATTTAAATCCTCATCTAGCTGATATAGCACTTTAAATGCGTTTGATGCCTTCAGTTAATAAAATAATCGTTTTCAACTTAGGAAAAGCCAAACAAAACATCTCACTTCTAAGGTCTGTCATAAACATGTTTAAATATTTTGTTTTAATACTTCGAGGCAGTGCTGAATTTACTCCAAATTGCAAAAAAAAAAAAAAAATTATCTGGAAAGGAAAGAGAAAAACAACATTATTTTAAATTTTGTTTTCAATTGATTTTGACAAAAAGAAGATGAGTGTTCAATGGAAAATCGGGATGGGATCCTCAGGGGGAATTTTCATTTTCCTTTTGGAACATCGAAGTGAGAATTGTAAGGGGTGGGACTGAGAGGAGATTAGGGAGCTAGTACTGTGGGTTCCCATGAACCAGATGAAATCCCTCGGAAACCTAGTTGCCATGGGCAACCAAAGAAACACTAACACTGAAAGCAAGGGTTTTCTGGTTTTAAAATGATGTTTTATTACATATCATCTGCAAAACACTGACTGAAGAGTCAGATGATGTCAGTTCTGCCTCTGCCATTGGTCAGTGCTGTGGCCTTAGGTAATTTATTTGACCTCCGCCTCTCAGAACCATTATGTGTAATGTTTGCTGGTTGGACGTGGTGTTTTTTAACCTCCATTTTAAGCTCCTCTAAATTTAAGCTTTGGGTAAGCAAATGTGGGAGGCATAGCAAGTGTCTAAAACATTTCTAACCTTGCATGTGCTGGGCTTCTTGGGGAGCAAATGGTTTAATTCCATTAACTCACATTTATCAAGCACCTACTAGGTGCTATTTAGATATACAAATATAAAATGCAAAGATCCTATATAATAAAAGGCTAATATGCAAATCAACCAAACAACGGAACAACTGGTCGTTATGACATGCACTGATCACCAGGGGGCAGACGCTCAACGCAGGGGCTACCCCCTGGTGGTCAGTGTGCTCCCACAGGGGGAGCGCCACTCAGCCACAAGCTGGGCTGACGGGGCTGGCAAGCGCAGCAGTGGTGAGGGGAGCTTCTCCCGCCTCCTTTGGTTTAGGCCTGCTCCCCGCTATCAGTTTAGACATCCCCCAAGGGCTCCCGGACTGCTAAAGGGCACAGGCTGGGCTGAGGGGATCCACCCCCCAGTGCATGAATGTTGTGCACCGGGCTTCTAGTATAGATATAAAAGGCAATATAGACATAAAATCAAAGAGAAATCGTGTTCTCTCCAGGAGCTCCCATTCCAGTAGAAGAGACAGTAATATAATCAATAAGACACAGCAAAAGATACTGCTGGGGGTGTGGTCAGGGTCCGAGATGGTCTAGGTAGTGCCCAGAGTGGAATTTTAAGAATGAATGCTGAGCATTTAGACCATTCTGCAATCAGTAAAATTCACATGTTCATGAACTAGCTGTCTCTCTCAGTTGATGGTCTCATATCTGTGTGAAGTGGCACCTCTGGAAATAAGGCAACCCTTTGGGTGGGTGTTGGACATTTAAGTATTGTTGCCACTCAGCAAGTGGTTTAGAGCTCTCTCCAGGCACTCTTGCAGGGCCATATTTATAACGTTTTGTAAACAAGAGGACAAACCTCCCACTGTCACCAGGGCCTTGCCTGCACAGGACTCAGTTCCTGTCTGCTCCCACCAGGCAGGAACAGGGCAGACCCAATGCTATTTTTAGCCGACAGGGTCGCTGAATTTCTGGCTTTAAAATGATGAGAAAAACAACATTATTTTAAAGTTTGTTTTCAATTGATTTTGACAAAAAGAAGATGAGTGTTCAAATGGAAAATCGGAATCGGTAACTCCTAGATGAGTTGCCAGGCAAGCTGGAGCATAGATTTCGAAGGCACATAGTCAGGACAGCAAGCAATTTTTTTGTGGTGCTCTGTCAAGATGCACAGTTGCTTCAGGGACGGCTTCAATGTCATTTAAAATCTCAGGGCATTGTTTCTGGCACCCAGAAAGTGAATGCCCTCTTCCCGCAGCCATCCGCTTCAACCCAAACTCCCATCATTGGCTTTGGGCTCAAGTAATTAAAACAACAAGTTGCTTAAAATATGGATTTTCGCCCTAGCTGGTTTGGCTCAGTGAATAGAGCGTCGGCCTGCGGACTGAAAGGTCCCAGGTTCGATTCCGGTCGATGGCTTGTGCCTTGGTTGTGAGCACATCCCCAGTAGGAGGTGTGCGGGACGCAGCTGATCGATGTTTCTCTCCCATCGATGTTTCTAACTCTCTATCCCTTTCCCTTCCTCTCTGTAAAAAATCAATAAAATATATTTTTTAAAAATATGGATTTCCTTTCAAGCAGTTGTCTGCCCTATCCTGGAAGAAAATTGGAATCCCAGGAGGATCTATTATAATCTGTCTCCTCCCCAGTCGGAGATAGTTGATAATAATAATGACCATTTTTAGAGTCCTATTCTGAGCCAGGCTCTTTCATAGACATTAGCGAGCTATCATATCCTCCTGGTTTTTTTTGCAACAGCAGGTACTATTTTCCCAGGAGCCTGAAACTCAGAGACATTAAATAACCCAATGGCAAGAATATGGTAGTAAAAAATCTTTATCTAGACAGGATTCTTCCTAAATGCTGGTGGGGTGTTTAGTTTCCTTAAAGTGATATCCATGGGGATGGGGGCTTGGAACCCAAGTTCATCAGCCAAAGAAAGACCCTCTCTGTCCTCTGCAGAGGGGTCTCCTGTGATCCAGTTACCCCTGGAGTTGCAGTCAGGAGAGATGTAGGCCAAGAGAGATCAGTATTTTGTCAACAGGAAAACCTTTGGATGTTTGTCACGCAGTTTGTTCCTCTCACCGTTGTTTTTCACTGCTCGTGTTTCCTTAGGAATACCCTCAATTATGAATCAATAGTCTAGCAAAGGTGGCTGTCAAGTACATTTTCCCTATTGCTCTCAGCGTTGGTATGGAAGTATTCTGATAGAGAAAAAGAAGTTTGGGTTTGGGACATAACCAAATGATACTTCAGGTTATAGCACACTTTTGAAGAGTGTTCTTAAAAATATTTTCTTGTTTAAAATAAAATACATTGTCTGATTATAAAAGATAAATGTGGCACACTGGCTGCAGAGAGCCCAGCAATGACAGGAGGCTGGAGTCCTCTCGGTGAAACGAAGTACTGGGATCTATCAGCAAACTCTGCAGGGGGCGTGGGGGCACCTGAGTCCTGTAACTTCTAGTTGCGCTCCAAGACATATTATTGGGTCGTGCAAAGTGGAATCTCATTCATTTACCATGAGTTGTCACAAGAGAACTCTGCTCAAGTGAGGACTTTATTCGTTCATCTAATAATAAACCCACTTAGGTAGTATATTTCGGTTATCTATTCCTGCATAAATCACCTCATGTATGAAGAGTCTAAAACAACACTGCCAGTTGGGAGCATCTGATTGGTCAAGCCTTGGTCACAGGCTCAAGCTTCCAGGTGGTTGTTTAGAAAGAAACATCTAGGCTCCTGTGCCTACCTCTCACCAAGGCACAGACAGGGCTGGGGGAGAAGGTTCCCCCAAGTGAATTGGAGTTTTGATGGCTGGCTAGCCAGAAATAATAGCAAGTGTCTGCTGCATGCAATTTTACCTGCAGTGACCTCATTTTCCCACTCTATTTGAAGTTTCAGATGAAACACAACATTCTCACTGGAAATGTAATGGTTTGGGGCAAGGATGCTAAGAGATGAAAGTGGGGAGTGCCTGGCCACACCCGGGATATCTGTTAGTGCAGTCCACTTACGGGGGCTCACGCTCTGTCCTCTGTAGTTGGTAAATGAAAGAAAGAGAAAGAGAAAAGGGGGAAAGCTGGCTGAAGGCTGGGACTTATTCCTGTGCCCATGACAGCAATGGCTGTGTTTATCTATTGATGGGAAACAATCAGAAAAGATGATGGTATGAAAGTCAGTATTACATTAGCCCTCTTTGAGGCCAAAATTACAATAGGATGGTTTGAGTAAAAATTGCATTTTTCAGAATGACATGCAAGAGGGCTTTCAATGAATTCCCTGCATGACATCCTTTGTGCAGTATGAGAGTCTGATCTGTGCAGTCCACTAAGTAATTCTTTATAGACTCTAAGAGAGAGTTCAGAATGGGATGGAGACAAAGAGTAGGACAATAGCCCTGGCCAGTTTGGCTCAGTGGATAGAGCTCCAGGGTCTGCATTAAGTTGAGAGGAGAATTACTCAGAAGAGATTATGAGTGAATTTGGCTAAAACACAGATAAAAACAAACTCGGACAACAAGCTAAGGTTTTGTTAGCAGAGAGAAGTTAGATTTGGCATTGAACTAAAAATGATGAAAAGAGCAGAAGGAATGACTAGGTTCGTTACGGGGGGGAGGGGGGGGGTGAAGGACTAGAACAAGGAGCCAGTTGTAGAATAAATATGGGAGGGTGAAACAGGAAAGTACATTTTTCAATCTTATGTAAGTTCACCTAGCATATCCAGTCTGGTGAGATCAAGTCTTTGAAAAGGTAACATAGGCTAAAGCCAAGCATTTTATAGTTATCTCATGCCAGCCAAATGCTCCTCCCTATTTTACAGATGGGCAAATCGAAACTGAGAGATGACAAATCATTTGTACCAAAAACACACAGTTAGCCTTGGCTAGTGTGGCTCAGTTGGTTGAGCATCACCCTATGCACCAAAAGGTTGCTGGTTGAATTCCTGGTCAGGGCACATGCCTGGGTTTCGGGCTCGATCCCCTATGGATCCCCTGTGGGGAATGTGCAGGAGGCAGCCAATCAGTGTTTTTCTCAAATCCATGTTTCTCTCTTTTTCTCTCCTTCTCTCTCTCTTCCTCCTCCTCCTCCTCCTCCTCCTCCTCCTCCTCCTCCTCCTCCTCCTCCTCCTCCTCCTCCTCCTTCTTCTTCTTCTTCTTCTTCTTCTTCTTCTTCTTCTTCTTCTTCTTCTTCTTCTTCTTCTTCTTCTTCTTCTTCTTCTTCTTCTTCTTCTTCTTCTTCTTCTCTCTCTCTCTCTCTCTCTCTCTCTCTCTCTCTCTCTCTCTCTCTCTCCAAAAACCAATAAAAACATATTTTAAAACACACACACACACACACACACACACACACACTTTGCAGTGGGCTAGGCAGGATATAAGCCCAAATCTGTGTGATTAAAAATCCCAGGCTCTTTTCACTTTACAGTGATAATTTACATTCAGAAAATGTGACTTTAGAAATTATCTAGTCTTGTATTTATTTTGAACCTAAGTTTTAAGTAGAAGAGAGAGACAACTTTTAAGATTATTAGTAACCTAGAGGCCCAGTGCATGAAAATTCAGGCATGCAGAACGGCCACCCCGGCTGAGGAATGGAGGATACTCTCAACGATATGAGTTATAACTTCCAATTTGTTGGACACCACAGTCAGGCTTCAGCTTCGGGGGAGGAAGGAAGAGAGGGATGGGCAGCTCATTGGAGAAGCCTGAGCGAGCTGTCAGTCAGTGGGGGGTGCAGGAGGACCTGAGGCCCCCAGCGGGGCTGAGGGGACTCTGGTGGTAGGTGCACAGAGTGGCCGAGCTCGCCCCCGCTGTGAATGCTGCCATCTTGTGATGGTGTGGCAGTCAATTTGCATATTACCTCTTTATTATATAGGATTATTATATAGGATTTTAAAGGAAACGAAGCATATATGAGCAATATTTTGGTAGGGAGAGAAGTAAATGAAGGAGACCAACAGGTACACCCCTTTCAATTACCCTTCCCCTCAACATATGTGCAATCTGTTCAGATTTTGAGGCATTTTGGGATTATTCAACTAATGTTGATGTGGGAGGGCCAGATGGCTGCCCCCCATCTGTATCTCCCTTTCTACTTCTTGCCTTGGTGTAGAGTTGTTGCTGGGATGAGGATGCCCAACCAGGGACTGCTTGTTCCAGCCCCCGTAGCATCTAAATAGAGCCATGTAACTGGTTAATTCCAGGCACAGTCATTAAGAATCAGGTGTGCCTTACTCACTATTCCTCTTTCCCTCTCTTCTAACTAGATAGTAGCACCTTTGGAAGCCACATTGATGAAGACAACAGAGCCTCTGTCAGCCTAGCTTCTGAAAAATGACCACCATCCTCTCTCTCTCTCTCTCTCTCTCTCTCTCTCCCCTCAAACATGAAGATCAGTATTAAACTACTAACTGCTTGAGTAAAAACTAAAGTTTCATTTTGTGTTAAACCATTAATAGAGGGTTTATTTGTTACAGCAGCTGGCATTACCTACACTAATACTATTGTATTAAATTCTCCAGGCTCTTGCATGCTCTTTCTTCTCTTCCTTTCTTATTTTACTTTTGATGCTTTCTGTTAGAACTTGCTTAATTATTGGAGCTGGATTTGTGAACCTGAGATTCTGCAGCTCATAGCTCACTAACCCATGGCAGAGTTAGCCCATTTGTTACTCACAGAGCAAGTATTTAATAAGCATGTATCTTCTGCTACATGTTACATGAAATGCCATAAAGGACTATGAATAAAATTTTTAGATGCCCTTTTAGAAGTGACTAACACAATCATGTTACCTACAAGGATATTAAGGCAACATTGTTCACAATAACAAAAGAAAAACATATAAATGTTCAAGAATAGAAAAGCAGATAAGTTTATATTTGTCTAATAAAACACTAAGAAGTATCTTAAGGGGAACTGAGTTTAACTTATATTCAGCAGGAAATTGAAGATCATTGAAATTTTTTTGAAAAGATACATGAACTGATCAACTTGTACTTTAGCAAGAATAATCAGCCAGTAGTATGTCATGTCAATTGAATTAGTAAAAGAATTGTGGGTGAGATGACCAATTGTCTGGGGTATTTGTTCTTCCTTTCTTTTATTAGCAAAAAAACTCCAGAGTATTAGCTGATCAAAAAGCAGTCCGGCTAAAGTCAATAATTCCCGGCCTCCCTTGAGAGAGGTGCGAGTATGCAACTAAGTTCTGGCCAGGCAGGGGTTGCTTTAACCGGAGATAAGACTGGGGTGTCACACCAATCTTTCTCAAGTACCTCCCAACCCATTGGCAGGGTGAGCTGCTTTCATATCCAAACCTACTGTTTCAGTAACCATAATTTGGTAAAGATAGGGCAGAATAAGCAGAACACAGAATAATTGCCAGAGTTTTAAACACAAAATATGTGCTTGGGCTGCAACTCGGCTGCACGGTCTTGACATGACTATGCCTTTTCTCTTTCTGGATGTTCTTGATCTTCCCTCAATCAATTGCAATGCCCTTCAGGCATTCTCTCATGGAAAGGTTCCCTTTTTAAAAGAACACACAGCCAAGTTCAATTGAAGTTTGTTAGAAATTAAGAACCCCAATGTTGGGAGGTTGAAGTCCCTGCAAAGATATCCTCTCACAAATTCTCTCTCATTCTCTATCCTCTTAGCTCTTTTGTAGCCTCATGGGAGTGAGAGAGTTCAAAAGTTGTGTTTTTATTTACAGACACCATAGGTTTATCTCTCAACTAACCTTGAGATATAGCATCTATTATTGCCCTAGCTGAAACGGAGACAGATCATATTCAACTTTAACATATAGCCTCATAAATAGCAGAAAGCCAGGAGCTAGAGAAAGCAAACCAAGTAATCTAGAAAAGTTCTTAAAAGAGTAAGAATAAAAAAGGGTGTCCTACAGAACTCACCAGCAGGAATACAACCAGACTTCAGGAACAGAAAAGAACCTGGTGCTGGGAAGTCAGGAACCAGGGACACTATCTCTGGATTCTGCTTTGCTGCCTCCTGCTTCCCTCTGAATGACTGTTTTATTCTTTTCTCTCATCATATCTTCTTTTTCTGCTCTTCACTCCACCTGATTGAAGGGGAATGTCTTAGGACTCTATCAATTTTACATGTCCTATATTTGAAAAATTAATTAAAGTGAATTAAAATTTCCCAGTTCTAATTCCAAATACCTAAAAGATAGAATGTGATTGGCCCAGCTTTAATCAGGTGTCCAATCCTCTCTAATAAAATGGTAATATGCAAATTAACCATCACTCCGCTACATAAGCCACGCCCACCAGCCAATCAGAGCGAGTATGCAAATTAACCCCAATCCAAGATGGCTACAGCCACAGAGAGCAAGGTTTCCTAGGTGACAGAGGAAGCCAAGCTTTCTGCCAGCCGTTGCAGGCCTAAGCCTCCACTCAAGCTACAAAGTTTCAATTATAGAAGGTAAACAAATTCAAACAAATGGCGGCAGAATGGAGCTTGAGAGAGCAGGCCAGGGTTGCCGGCGGCAACAGGGGAAGCAAAGCTTTCCGCACACCCTGGCCGGGCCCACCTGCTTAAGGCAACAAAGTTTCAATTGTAGAAGGTGAATTAACTGCCACAGAAATAGCTGCCGCCCCGGAGGGAACAGCAGGCTTGGCTCCACTCCAGGCTACAAAGTTTCAATTGTAGAAGGAAAATAAATTCCAGATACCAGGGCCTCCTCTTGGGTCGCCAGGGTGCGTGGCTGGCCTGCAAACCACCACAGGCCCCTCGCTCAGGCCGCCCCACGCCCCAAGGGAACCCCACCCTGATCCGGGATGCCCTTCAGGGCAAACCAGCTGGCCCCCACCCCTGTACCAGGCCTCTATTCTATCTAATAAAAGAGTAATATACAGATTGATCATCACTGCAACACACAATATAGCTGCCTCCATGTGGTCAAAGATCCTGCCCCCATGTGGACACAAGATGGCCACCACAAGATGGCCAGCAGAAGAGAGCAGTTGGGAGGCACCCGGCCTGCAAGGGAGGGCAGTTGTGAGGGACCAGGCCTGCAAGGGAGGGCAGTTGAGAGGGACCAGGTTTGCAAGGGAGGGCAGTTGGAGGTGATCAACCCTGCAGGAGAGGGCAGTTAGGGGTGACCAGGCTGGCAGGGGAGCAGTTAAGCATCAACCAGGCTGGCAGTGGAGTGATTAGGGGGTGATCAGGCTGGCAGGCAGAAGTGGTTAGGGGCAATCAGGAAGGCAGGCAGGCAAGCAGTTGGGAGCCAGCAGTCCTGGATTGTGAGAGGGATGTCCCCGCCGTGCACGAATTTCGTGCACCGGGCTTCTAGTTAACTATAGACATGGGGAACAACGGATAAACATAACTCTTTGGAACCGAACCTGAGGGTGAGGAATTGAATGTCATGGGTCATTTTGAGCTGGATAGATACTTCAAAAGTATCTTCTTCATATAGTGCCAATAGATTGTGGGAAATTGGGAAATGCTGTGGAGAAGAATCAATAGGCCTTGCAAGCCAATTGAAAGTAAAGGAAAAGGAGAAGGAATTAAAAATGCTGAAGATAGAGTCAGAAAAACTTGGAGGAGAGCAGGGGCCATAGTTTTAAATAGGGGACAAAAGTGAAGGATAACAATTCTGTTTGGATATGTTGAGTTTAAGATTTGGAGGTGACATCTGAATGGCAGTGGCTAAAATGGGCTAAAATTCAGGAGATGAGAATGGAAATACTAATTTTTATTTATTTAACTGAAAATTGATTCTGAGTACCTTTTTGTGGCAGGTGTTCTTTTAGGCCTTGGAAATATAGCAATAAACAAGATAGACAAGTGGTTTTAACTCAAGTAATTGTGTCCTCCATAGTTTCAATAATAGATGTAAGAAATTCTGTGAGCCTCTTCAATAGTGAAAAAAATTCATGTATGTTATGGATTGAATGTGTCCTCCCAAAACTCATATGTTGAAATCCTAACCCCCAATGCAATTGTATTCAGAGGTGGAACGTTTGGTAGGTGATTAGGACATGAGGGTGGAGCCCTCATGATTGGGATTAGTGACCTTTAAAAGAAACCCTAGAAAGCTCCCTTGCTTTTTTTGCCATGTGAGGACACAGTTAGAAGACAGTGGTCTATGAACCAGGAAGTATTTCCCTGTCAGACACAGATCTTAGGCTTCCTAGCCTCCAGAACTATGAGAAATAAATTATTGCTGTGTAATCCCCCCAATCTATGGGTATTTATCATCATCATCATCATCATTAGTAGTAGTAGTAGTACAGCAAAAATGGACTAATACAATATGTGTAAGTTTAAGTGCATTTTTCTGGGTAAAAATTCCTTCACTTTCAATGGAATCTCCAAGAGGTACATGACCCCAAAGAAGTGAATAATTACAGGTACAAAACTATATTTAAGCATTAAAAAAAAGTATATACAAAGAACAGAGCTATTCATTGACAATGTCTTGATTAACACCAATGTTGACAGTGTAGGAGAATGCAGAGAAAACAGAAAAGAAGTAGTCAAAGACAATCTTAACAGATTTTTGAAGCATTACCCAATGTATTGTATTTTTCCTCCTTGCCAATTCCTTCGTAAGCATAATTGACTATAAACCCTGAGGCTAAGGCTTAATGTGTTAAGGAAACAAAGAATAAAGGGGGTGGGGGGGCGGGGGAGAAGGAATCTCAGCAAGAAAAAGAGATTATTATTATTATTTTTTTTTAGTTCCTAAGGAAGTTCTTGAAAGGCAGTGAAAAAATATTAACTTTGAAAAGGAAAGCCTTTTTAACTGCCCCCAGCACACTCACACACACACACACACACACACACTCACACACACTCACACACACACACTCACACACACACTCTCACACACACACACACTCATACACACACACTCATACACACACACTCACACTCACACACACTCATACACACACACTCATACACACACACTCATACACACACACACTCATACACACTCACACACACACACACTCTCACACACACACTCACACACACACTCATACACACTCTCACACACACACACACACACACACACACACACACACACACACAGGTAAGAGTCTAGTGGGCTCAGAGCGCTTTCATTTTTCAGCTATAGGACGAGTGAGAATTTATGATCATTCTAGAGCAGATTTTGCACCACAGAGAGAGAAGTAGGAATCCTTTCTGGGCTGAGGAAAGAAGAAACCCAGAGAGGAATAGGAAAGGAGAGCAAGGGAGTTTGGGTGCTAGTGTGAGCTCTTGCCTCAGGGTCAAAATCTGTGTGAGCGATAGAGATGCCTAGATTTATTTGGGGATTTAAAAACAAGGGCGGGGGGGGGGGGGGCGTGCTCCTTTTTCAAACTCTGGAAGGAGGTAGATTTCCCAAGGGTCTTCTGTCAACAGGAAGAAACCGGAGGAAAGTGGCAGTGTTTCCTGGGCAGGTTTAGGCAGAGCATGGGTTGGAATAACCTCTCCCCAATCTCTCCACCCACCTCCCAGGCTCTTTAGATTTCCTTGAGAAATACAAGAGATCCCACCATGTTCTGTGTGTCTAAGGAAACATTAGAAATAGCTGGCAATCGAGAAGTAGTCTTTCTAGAAGACATTATCACAAAATATAACAGGTCAAAAGGACCAGTTGCCAGTTACTAATGAATAAAATGAGGCCAGGAGAGCCTTTTGCAGAAGCTTCCGGGTGGCCAGTGGAAGCTGTGAATGAGAGGAGGATGTGACTAAGTCTGAAAGGATTACAGAGCCAACCATTGCGAGGGTGGGGTGAGTCAGCAGAGGCAGACCACCTAGGTTCCAGGAGCAGTCCACCTTGCAGAGCAATAGAATAAGATTGTCGTCAAAAGTGAATTCTAGCAGAGACAGTCTCTCTCATATGAGAAGCAAAGGTAAGCCCCTCAGAGCTTAGAACAGTCTGGGGAGAAGGAAGAGAGAATGCAGAAGGAGAGACTCAAGAGATCTGTGCGTTAATACAGAAAAGCCTCCGTGATCCTGATTTGATACATTTAAGTTTTTCACCATGAATGGGCATGAAAGTCACCAGGAATAAAATTAAGTTTTATCTTTATTTGCTCAAACTACATGGTATGTAAAATTTATAGCCGCTACAATAGAAGATAAAGCAGGAAAGGTTTCAAGAAAGAGCACCTGACCAACCCCCACAAATCCCGCGAAGATTGAACAAGAAATATTGTGCCTTGGTGAGAGTAGATTCAAGATTGCAAGTAAGGATTGAATGAATGGTGAAAGGAGGAAGTGAATAAGAATTTCAAAAATGATTCGCAATGAAAGAAGGAGGAACAATAGCAAAGTTCTCTTGGCCTCCATTTTCTAATCTATGAAGAAAGGGGAAATAATACTTTAAAATGTACATTTGGGATTAGGATTAATGAAATAATGTATGAACCAGGCAATCTGGATATACCAAAGAGAAGTATAGAGTATGTCTGTATAGGAAAAAAACATAGTATATATAGGGTTTGGTATTATCCATGGTTTCAGGCATTCATTGGGGTCTTGGAATATATCCCCCATGGATAAGGGGGATTACTGTATTCTTCACTTTATGTAGTTTGGTATCTTTTGAATTCCAATCATGTCTTTTCAAAACTATTTCTACTCTGCTTTTCCTTGCAATGGGCCATAGAAGACTAACCTCTGTGGATGGTAGCACTTGAATGCTCTTGCCTTCTGTCTTATATTTGGGTTCAGTCAAGGGGAGGTACCAAGAACAGATCAAGGCAAGGGTCTTCTTTGTTCCCTTCCTTTAGAGCTATTGTTACAAGTTCCTTCCTCTTGCTTACAGATCTAGTCAGACAACTCTTCCTTTATGGCTCTAGTTCTCTTAGGCTCCCATAACACTATTTCCTCTCTTACAGGTTTAGGGGTGAAATGGCTTCCAATATTGCTTGTTGAATTTCTTGACTATGTCTACTCCTCTGTAAATAATCCTTTCATTTAAATCACTTCAATGAAAACATCTGAGAGAAAATCTATTCCCTACCGGGATCTTGACTGGGAATAGCCGAAGATATGACCAAAAGTCAAAATACTACACCCCATTCCACATGAGAGAAGAGATCACCAGATGGAAGAATGAGAGGCAGCATCTGAGAAAAGTGGTATAGTTGATCCCTAGTACAGGGAAATGAGCTTGGAAGAAGAAAGTGATGAACTTGAGTATATAAATCAACCAAGATCAAGAAATGTCCCTCAAGATAGTACACTCGCAGTTCTGGACATACTAGGCACCTTTTTCTGTTTCCTGAAATTCAAAGTTTTATTGAATCCTTGGAACATGACATTTTCCAAGGATTCAATAAGAGTGACCAAGCTCACTCTCTTTCATCCATCCCATGGTTATCTCCTTCTCAACCTCAGGCCTGGGCTTTGCTATCACATACTACTCAGTGAGGCTCTTCTGACCATGCTAACTCAGATAGATAATCCCTCCTTGTTATTCTAGGTATCAGCTCATTGTGTCCGTTATAAAGTTTCTAACAATTTGTAATTATTTTATGCACTTGTTTATTTACTCTTTTGCCTCCTTTTTCCCACTAGAATGTAAGTTTCATAAGATTAGGGACTGTGTCCGACATTCAACGTTATATCCCTAGAGCCTGTAATAGAGCCTGGAAGATGAAATGTAATCAGTAATTATTTATTGAATAGTGAATTAATTAATAAATGAGTGATTAATTGCATGCATACTATATCTTTACCTCACCATCCTCCAAAAAACTCATTCTGCAAAAGCAGGGAATTATAGCTGGAAATGCTTCAATTAAGGACCTGGTTAAAAGAATGCCTGGGCTGTAGCAATAAACAAACAAACAAACAAACAAACTTTGGAACCAACAGTCCTGGGGTAAATACCAGGTCCCTTTGTCAGTTGCTCTTTGGCCTTGGCCAAGTCATTGATTATTTCTGAGCCTTAGTTTCTTCATCCATACATGGAAATAATAATTCTAACTTGTGTGATTGATTGAAAAGGCACTTGGCACAAATGTGGACTCAGCAGATGCTAGTGTTAATGGCAATATAATTATTCTTTAATAAAATGTTATTATTTATCTTTTCACTGGTCAAGTATCCTGTCTTATTCACAGTTTTATTTATTGTGCCTATAATACTGCCTGACACTTTCAGATGCTCGATATTTGCAAATAAATGTTGAATATTTGTGCTTTAAGAATAATAACTAAATAAGATTTATTCAGATGTCTGATAAACACTTTATATACATGACCTCATTTTTATATCTTCATGAAGTATATACTATTATTTTCCCCCCATTCATAAGTAAAAGAACTGAATGTCAGAAAAAGTCCGTCACTAAGTAAAGAATTGAAATGCCATCTCATCAACTCCAGCCCCTTATGAGGAGGACAGGTATCAGTAGCTTGGCATGCTCCTTCTAGAAGGTTGCAAATCATAAGCTTAGTGTTTTAACCCTTTGCACTCGCTTGCTTTTTTCTCGATTCCTTTATTCTACTCGGGATTTAATTTTTTTAATACCCCAGATTTTACAAAGCGCGGCAGTAGAATAAAAAACTGGAGTTTCTTTTCATGCAAACTTATTTATTTGGATTTTTTTTATATTTCAAATTATTGATACATTCAATAACGGTCACACTCCGAGTGCAAAAGGTTAAAATTGGATAACTTATTTGAGGATTGTCACAGGTCCTAAGTATAATCTGCTTTATATTGCATTTCTAAGGCCGTTTAGTGCAATCATGCACCTCCATTCAAAACCTACATATTATCCTATATAATAAAAGGATAATATGCAAATTGACCCTAATGGCGGAACGACCGGTTGCTATGACATGCACTGACCACAAGGGGACAGATGCTCAACGCAGGAGCTGCCCCCTGGTGGTCGTGCGCTTCCACAGGGGGAGCACTGCTCAGCCAGAAGCTTCATGGCTGGCCAGCACAGCTGCGGTGGCGGGAGCCTCTCCTGAGGATGTCTGACTAAAGACTTAGGCCTGCACCTCACGGGGAACGGGCCTAAGCCATTAGTTGGACATCTCCTGAGGCATCCCGGACTGCGAGAGGGTGCAGGCCGGGCTGAGGGACCCCCCTGAGTGCACGAATTTTTGTGCACTGGCCCTCTAGTAATGTATAAGAGCTTTGAACAATAATGTAGCTGCTACAAGACTATATTGTAAAGTGAATAAAATATTAACTTATAATGCACTGAAAATGTATTAAAATGAGAAATCCTTTAATACCTATTTTTAGCTTAGCTACATCTCTGATACATAACTGGCATCATTAAAGAGGATAGGTCTTGGAATTAGATAGAACTGGATTTTTAGCCTGGCTCCTCCACATATTAAACAAACAATCTTGTCCAAGTTTCTTAGGTTCTCTCAGCACCACTTTCTGGTCTGCAAAATAAAGTTAATAACATCAATGTCACCCAGTAGCTACAGATATTAAATAAGTAATCTACATGAAAGCAATTTGCTCAGAGTCTAGCAAATACTGAAGTTCTATGTAAATGCTCAATATTGTTCCCTTTCATTATTTTCACTGCTGTCTTAACAATTAAGTAAATAATCTGTATTCAGTATTTTTCACCAGTATTTTTACTTAGTCTTCAAGGTCAAGGTAAAATACATTAATTCAATAGTTTTGGAGAAAGTTCTACTGCCACTGTTTTTATTGTGTCTTTTTTCTCAGTAAACTACACAACAGCCATCAGATTTACACATTAGATATTTATGAACAAAGCAATTACTAAAATATAAACATGAAATAATTAGAATCTTTGATATTTGTCTTTCAACATGGTATCTGTATATACAAACTCCTTGGATCTGCTATTACCTTTCCAGAATTTAGAGGGTTTTCGTTGGTTGTTTATTTCCCCCCCAAGACCAGAGGTGGAGGATTGCATTATCTAAAACCAACAGGAAATGATTCAGATCAGGGCAATATCTAATAGTTCTGGTTCAGGACCTTTTTATCAGAAGGTGTTTCCTTTGTTGATTCATTTGTTCAAATATGTGTTAAGCATCAATTATGTACTGTGCTGTGTGCAAGGCACCGAGGTGAGCAGTCCATGCCCTTGGGGAATCTCTGGCCTGGAAGGGTGAGAAAGTTCTATGTATTTAAATAGCCATAAAGCAGTGTACACTTTGGTAAGTACCACAAGGATGTTGAGGCAGAGTATTATGGTATTTCAAAGGAAGAAGACATTGTTTCCCATTGAGGGGAGCTGGAATGACTTCGTATGTTTGGTGAAGGATTAAGGAAGAGCTCAGAAGATGTTGCCATGAGGTCAGGCTCTGGAAATGCATTAGCAATCTAGAATGTCCATCATGAGGAAAGAGAGCTTAGGTACTTTGATCCCAGAATCATTTGGGAGGTGTTTAAAATGCAGATTTCAGAACCCTTTTCCCAGACATGATTCTGAATTCTTACAGCAATAAGTTAGGGAGACAATGATATGTTTTTGTCAATATCTTACCTTTCAGAAGACAGAAAAAGGCCTGGACTTTCCCAAAGTTACTCTTCTCTATTTTGTTTTGAAAGAATGATCTGTTTACCCTTTTAGAATTTCAAAATGACCACTAATGATGACGCAAAGGCTCCAAGGACACTGTCAATCACCAGTTGATGTGGGAGACCGTTTCTGTGCACTTGGTCCATCCTCAGTTGTGGCGCAAGCCACTCTGCATCCGAGCCATTTATTTTTCTGACTTCCTGGCTAGCTGATGAACTCCTGGAGGCAGAGGCTGTGGCTTTCTTCTCTAGTACGTAGCCAGGCTCCAGCAAAGGACATGACTGTGTTATGGAAAGGAAGACCTACCAAACCAGAGAAGCCAGGAAAGAGGAGTGCATTTCAATGCTGCTTGTGTGGTTTAAATTCCTCACAGACAGAAGTCCTGGGGATCTGGCGAGAACAGTGTACTGAGGTCACGTAGGCAGGAGGCTGGGGCTGGCCTGCTTCCAGAACGGGCCGGTGTTGGCTGGACGACAGTGGCACACTGAGCCCGGGGAAGGTGGGACGGTGGCATGACTCAGCCTTGTTCCGTGAAGAAAGCTCTATTCTTCTCTTCAAGCTTCTGGCTTGAGGTTAGTGGTAGTGACACGAGGCTTGGGTTCAAGCACGGGGGTGTGAAGACGCCTAAGTGAGAAAAGAAAATTGGAGAGAAGAATTGACTCAAGAGTCAGTGCTTAGAGAATCTGTTTCATTTTTACCCCAAATCTTCCGACTGCACAATAATCTAAAGAGGTAAGTGGTCATTTTGAAATTCTAAAAGGGTAAACAGATCATTCTTTCAAAACAAAATAGACAAGAGTAACTTTGGGAAAGTCCGGGCCTTTTTCTGTCTTCTGAAAGGTACGATATTGACAAAAACATATCATTGTCCCCCTAACTTATTGCTGTAAGAATTCAGAATCATGTCTGGGGAAAAGGTTCTGAAATCTGCATTTTAAACCCCTCCCAAATGATTCTGCTGTGCACTGAACGCGAACCACTGCTATGTTCTGTGGCCTTTGTGAGCCACGGAGAGCCTCTTCTTGTGTTTAAAGATGAAGCTACTAACCCAATGCCTTTGTGAGGCCTCTTTCTGCTCTCAGTCTGAAGCTAGGAGCTGGGGGAAGTGGAGGCAAGACCGAAGGAGACAAAATAGGCATTGAAGGCCAGTGTATGCAGAGCTATTGGAGTCATCTTAAAAGCTAAATAAAAGGGACAGGAGCCCTAACCAGTTTGGCTCAGTGGATAGAGCGTCAGCCTGTGGACTGAAAGTTCCCAGGTTCGATTCCGGTCAAGGGCATGTACCTTGGTTGCAGGCACATCCCCAGTAGGGAGTGTGCAGGAGGCAGCTGATCGATGTTTCTCTCTCATCGATGTTTCTAACTCTCTATCCCTCTTTCTTCCTCTCTGTAAAATATCAATAAAATATATATATATTTTAAAAAGGAACAGGAGAACTGGAAAGCATCACTGTGGCAGACAGACAAAAAAAAAAAGGACGATGCAGTTGCCAAACAGCTAATCAATGTATGTAGTTAAAATTCCAAGTTAAAAGTGAGGAAGCAGATCCACAAAAACTAGAGGGCCAGGCGAGTCAGGGAAGCGATAACCCAGATCTGGGGCAGCCACACATGCAGGATCCAACTATACAAGGCTAACCTTTTCCTCAGCCAGCAGCCTTTTAATGTTTTCTGTAATAACAGTAGAATGTGCAGTAATATGCAGCTATTACACTCCCCCCGCCCCCCCCCCAACCCCAGAACAATGTCCAGGTTGAGTTCCCAAGTTGCGCAGAATTGCGTCCCTAATAATAGCGAACATTCATGAAATACGTCTACATAACATGCAGCGTTCCCATCACTGAAGTCTCACAACACACCTGTGAAACGGGTGCCATTGGCATGGATCTTCTACAGACAAGAAAAGGGGTTGATCCCCTTGCTCAAGGCCGTGAGCGAGGGCAGAGCCAGGATTTGAACCCTCACAATCCAGATCCAGAGTTTGAATTCTTAGCCATTATTTTATCCTGTCAGCTGCAGAGCAGATGTATCTATGGCTTTTACACAGAAATCAACTTTCAATTGTAATGATTCAATCATTATTTCTGTTATAATGTCTATAAAATTAGGAAGGGGATTTGTAAGTTCTCTGTATAGAATTACATACTGTTTTTGTTTAAACTGCATACAATGTGCTATGAACAAATGCTAACATTTGACATTACAAATATCAGATCTGTAGTATGATGTCATTTTCACACACGCGCACACACACACACACACACACACACACACACACACTGGCAACATAGTTTTCATGGTAAAGAGCTAACCAAAGAACCTCCAGAGACCCAACCATGTGTGTATGTATATTGTATGTAATGGATTTTTACTCTTTTGTTTTGTGCGTGTTGTTCTTTTCTTCATTCAATTGTGGCTCAGACTTTGTGGACTTGTTCAAATTTTTTAAAATGTACTTGTGCATGTGCACAGAAGAATGTGTTCCTTTTATCTCACATCTCTAGAGGGTGTCTTCCTGCTTCAGGCTCCAAGGCACACCATGGCAACAGGGGGTGGGGAAACTTAGGAGAGCAAGACTAGGTTGATTAAGAAAGACTTACGATTATAAAACAAAATGGAGCTACCCTAGAACCGAATGAAAAATAAATGAAACAGAAGAGCTTCTCCTAAAGATTTTATTATGCTTTAATGGCACTCGCAGTTCTATTCACATTTATAGGCCGCTGGTAATGTCCAGTATTCAGGGTATCTCTGGTAAAGCCTAACCTTTCAGAAAAATGCACTGACAATTATTGGCAACTGGTCTGTAGTTACCCTGACCTAAAAGCTATTCTTTTGTTGTTGTTGTTAATCTTCACCCCAGGGTATTTTTCCCATTGGTTTTTAGAGAGAGTGGAAGGGGCGGAGGGGGGGGGCGGAGAGAGAGAGAAACATCCATGTGAGAGAGACACATCCATTGGTTGCCTCCTGCATGCGCCCTGACTGGGCCCAGGTATCAAACCTGCAGCCCAGGTATGTACCCTTGACCTGAATCAAACACTCAACCCTCTGGTGCCAGGGCCAACGCTCTAACCACTGAGCATGCTAGCCAGGGCTAAAAACTATTCTCTCATTCCTCATGCATAGCTGAAACCCTTTTAGAAACAGACAGAGACAAAGTTGTAGAGAACAATGTGAACCTAGCAGTTTCCCCCAGAATCTGGAACACAAAGACTAAGTCAGTGTGTCCTAAGTCTATGTGAGCACATTTAATGGTCCACTGTCCGCAAAGAAGCTGCAGGTTATTGGGCTGGCAGGTCTCACTCTGTGTCCAGTTGGGAATGTAGTCCAGGACATGGCAAATACAGAAGAAATTAATGAATGTGAGAATCCAGTATAAACTAACTTATAGCAGCCAAAAAATATATATAAAACACATGTGTTCTGATAGAATTCTATCAGAAGGAGACCCTACTTTTCTTTCACATTCTGTTTCCTACTGTTTCATAAGTTGTATGGACTCCCTGTGCCCCAAAAGCTGTTTCAGCAGCTCAACAGCAAAACTGAGTCCAAGTATAGTTTCCCCTCTGCTACCACAGCACTGCAAAGGCAGTCTTTTCTTCTCTTTACGTTTTATATTTTAGTTGCAGTCTGTGTTCAATATTATTTTGTATTAGTTTTAGATGCACAGTATAGTGTTAGACAATCATACTTCACAGCGTTCCCCCCCCCCCTGATATTTCCTGGCACCATGCATAGCTATTACAATATTGTTGACTCTATTCCCTATGCGGCGCTTTACATCCCATGACTATTCTGTAACTGCCACTTTGCACTTCTTAATCCCTCATCCCCAAAGCAGCCTTTTCTGATTTTCTGATATTCATATTCTCTCTCTCTCTCTCTCTCTCTCTCTCTCTCTCTCTCTCTCTCTTCCTTTCTCTCTCACTTTCATACTAAATTAATAAAATATATTTTTGGTTTACTTGGTGCATTATAGAAAGTACTAGAGGCCCGATGCATGAAATTCGTGCAAGGGGCTCGGCCCCCCACTGCTGCCGCCTCGGCCTCGGCCCTTGCTGCCGTGGCTTTGTCCAGAAGGTCGTTCCGAAGGACGTCTGGTCTAATTAGCATATTATGCTTTTATGATTATAGATGATAACATAGTAAGAAAGCCAAGATATAATTCATTAGGTCAAAAATGTTCTTAGATATCTCTTCCTATAACCTTCTGCAAAACAAAACAAAAGGCAGTGCTCTGAATACTATGGGCAGTGTCCTCATCAGGATGTCAGGTAAATAATGTGGGCTGGTCTAATTTTTTAAATGTAGTTCCTCCACCATTTTTCAACTCCTAGTCTTCACTGTATTTTTGCTCTTTACTCTTAAAATCACCTGTCAATATCATTAATTAAATTGTCAGGGAAAGAAGATGTGCATTAAAGAGAGAAATAGTTGGCACTCCTTTTTAATACTTTTCATAATGAGCTGAAAATGAAGGGAACAAAGAGAAAAAGGTCAAAATAAGTATTTAATAAATTATAGCAAGCAAAATATATATGTGAATCATATTACAGCTATACTTGAGTACATGTCAAAATCGGTTTCAAATTTCATAGGATCCTTTCTAGATCATTTGGAATAGTTTTTTCCCCCTCAGATATAGAAACTGAGCTAAATTCTGATTGGATCCAGCAATTCTAATTACATATTATAAGGCTAAGTTAAGTATATGTGCCTTTGGACATGTGTGTATGCTGGAAGGTGTATGAGTGATCAGAACGGGCAGGGATAGGAAAGGATAATAACTCCTGCCTCATTGCACAATCTCAGGAGTGGTTTTTGCCTTAAAGATGCAACCAGTGCTGTTGGTGATATTATTTGTGCAAGTGTTTACTTTGGCTTTTACTTACAGACCAACAGTGATCCAGCAAGTGCTCTTGATGGGTGTGGACTGCCTATGCCAAGAAGGTGTCAGAACAGGAGATTTCTATCACTTTCCACATTTATTTTTAAATTTCCTATCACCTGGCCTTGAGAGAAAATAAAGGTTTTGGGGCAGTGATGGACTACATGAAGAAGATGCAGAAAAAATATCCAAATTAATTCAAACACATCTACCCTAAAATATTTTCCTTTTTCTTTTCTTTTTATATTTTCATTTCTCTTTTCCCTTCCTTTCCTTTCTTTTTAATTTTCCTATTCTTCCTGACCTCCTACATATACAAGACTTGTGACCTGGGCAGGTGACTTTTTCCAATGATGGTCTACTCACCACACTGTGCAAACAGTTCCCAGAAAGTCATGCACGCCACTGGGTGAAAGAGAGGAGAACCTGAGAATGTGAACCATGATGGTAACTAAAGTACTATCCCACTGTTCACTTTACTTATTTATTTTTTAAATCCTCACCCAAGGATATTTTTCCATTGATTTTTAGCGAGAGTGGAAGTGAGAGGGAAAGACTGAGAGAAACATCTATGTGAGAGAAACACATCGATTGGTTGCCTCCTGCACTTGTCCTGACCAGGATCAAGGCCAGGGAGGAGCCTGCAACTGAGGTACACACCCTTGACTGGAATCGAACCTGGGACCCTTTGGTCCTGCAGGCCAACTGTCTATCCACTGAGCCAAACCGGCTAGGGCTCCACAGTTCACTTTAGCTGTAGTTTGTAATTGAGTAGTAATATCGTTTGGAAGCTCCAAACACTCACCTGATATTAAAGAAGATGATTTTTTCAGGAGCAAAGAGCCTCCAGTTGAAATTATTTAATGTGTCTGAGACAGGTCTACTTTTGGAAATAATGAACAAAAGCAATCTAAAATTTGTTCTGGAGAAAGATTAGGAGTGCCCAAGTTGAGAGAAATGAGGACCAGCTCACATTTTCTCTTACAAGTACTCTTCAAGTTAGAATCCCTCCCAGTTTAAGAAAATAATTGCCTTTTTAAAAAAGATGAAGTGACTTCCATGTTGGCAATTGACATTTTGTAGATCATAAAACATAAGTTACTATGCTGACAAGTAAAACAAATCAGGTAGGTGAGAGAGAAACCCCTCTTTTGCCATTCTTTCCTAAAATTAAATTTCTCAGTTTTGCAAGGCTTAACAATACACATCTTAAAAATAAGAAAGTAATTATACCCAAAAAATGTGAATCATAAGACCATTAAAACAAATTCATAAAAAGTTCATTTTACTTACTAGTAAAAGCAGTGTTGATCAGAATATGCCCTATGCATAGTGGATAAATCAGAAATTCCTCTGGGAATAACTGGCTTACTCTTATTTGAGTTTTCTTTTTTGGAATGTTTCATCAGCATCACATATAAACCATTCCTTCTGGCTTTCAGTGGTACAGTGGTATCCTGTAACAACCCCTGTCTCTATACTTCGTTGACTCTATAAATACATTACGTTCTCTGATTCTTCTGGATTGTTACATGGCACATTTGCAGAGTTGATGTCACCCATACCTCAGTGCCAGGTGGTTAGTGTGATTATTCCTTGTTTCCAGGGAAATTTAGGATTGGAGCAGCAGAGCAGGCAAATAAAATTAGGCTGACAAGTTTACGCAAGGGGCTCTAATGCTGTTTTATCAATGCAGGAAGAGAGACTTATTATTCTCTGTATGATCAACACCTTACACAATACCAGCCACACATTTGATTCTCAAGAATGTTTGTTGGCCCGGCTGGTGTGACTCAGTGGTTGAGTGTCAACCTATGAACCAGGAGGTCATGGTCCAATTCCTGGTCAGGGCACATACCTGGGTTGCGGGCTCGATCCCAAGTAGAGAGCGCACAGGAGGCAGCTGATCGGTGATTCATCATTGACGTTTCTCTCTCTCTCTCCCTCTCCTTCCTCTCTAAAATCAATAAAAATATTTTTTTAAGGGGGGAAAAAGGATACTTGTTGAATAGATAAAAAATATATTTTTAAAGGGGGGAAAAAGGATATTTGTTGAATAGATGAATAACATGCAAAATTCAGCTTCGCTTCTTTTTCCATTCATATATTAGCCTGACATGCTATTGGGGTTGATGCCAATGTAGGCTGCCTGTACTCAGATGCACACAGACTCTTCCTCAGAAGCACAGGGTCTTGCCTAGCCTGAGACAGGAGTGAGCAGCAGAGGGGAGACCTCCAGCAGAAACCCAGCATCTCCCAGCTCTGGGCTCCGTACTGACGCTGCGGTATTTAGTCCTCCAACAGAAGCAGTGCAAGAAGAGCTTTTATTAACCCCATTTTACAGATAAGGAAATAGGCTCAGAACTTTTTGATCCCAAAGTCCTTTTTAAGGAGAACTGGGTTAATATTAGAATCTAAACAAAAAGTTGTAACAAATACTAAGTTAATATCATTTGATAGAATTTAAACAGAAGTTATAACGAATAAGTTAATATCATTACCATCTATCAGAGAAGAAAGAATTATATTAATTTCATTAACTTACTCTGTTTAATGAAACACACAATACAAAACATTAGGCAAATCTCAGAATTCAGTCTTGCAAGCCCCAATGCATACCCTCAATTACATTTTGAAGTCCTGTGTTTTATTAGAGAAATAAGACTTCCTGGCTTTTCTTGACTTATTTTTCACTATATTTCAAAATATTTATATAAGATTTATTTAGGGTGACGCCAGTGAAAACTTCTTTTTCATTTATTTTAAAACTCATGTCGAACTGAAGGAGACGTCAGTGAGGGGAGGAAGCCGCCTTTTTGCTACAGTGGCACGCGCACACTATGTGTGCAGGTAGGAGCAGTCCTTTCTATTTACCTGTGTTTTTAAAATCACAAACAAATAGAAAGTTTCAAATAGATTGGGATGAGTACTTATCAGAGTTATGACAAACTCAATTTAAAATAAGACCACTATGCATAGGAAAAAGATAGCTCAGTTGACACAAAAGGAATGCCGTGGCTTATTAACCATTTACAAATCTTTAACATCACTAGTAATTAGAAATGAAAACAAATAAGAATGCAGTTCTACTTTCCTCTATTAACCAGTATGGCTAATTGATTTATTTTTAGAATGTACAGTGCCATTAGAAGTATAAATTTATTCAACCGTTTTGGAAAGCAATTTGTAATTTTGTATCAAAGAAGCTCTGGGTATGCTTCTGGGTTCTACTCTGAGGAAATATTCTGAAATTCTGAAATGCAAGCAAATATTCCTATATAATAAAACCCTAATATGCAAATCAACTGAACGGGGGAGGGGGGCTGCAGGGGGGGGGATGACAGACGCTCAACACAGGAGCTGCCCCCTGGTGGTCAGTGTGCTCACACAGGGGGAGCGCTGCTCAGCCAGAAACCGGGCTCATGGCTGAGGAGCGCAGCTGTGGTGGCAGGAGCCTCTCCCGCCTCCGCTGCAGGAGGGCGGTAAGGAGTGAGGGGTCCCGGACTGTGAGAGGGATGTCTAACTGCCAGCTGGCAGGCGGACATCCCCTGAGGGGTCCCGGACTGCGAGAGGGTGCAGGCCAGGCTGAGGGACCCCCGCCCCCCAACCTAGTGCAGGCCTCTAGTTTAAATATAAAAATACACTTTCATAAGTAAAAACCAAAAACCTTAAATGTCCTCCAACAAGAAGCACATTTTAGACCATTTAATGAAAATACATTCTTATGACTTAATAATAATGGGGGGAAAGCAGGCTGCAATATTACAGGACAGTGTGATCTCAGGTATAGAAAATGACTCTTGGAGAAAGATGTAAACAGAGGTGATATAGCAGTTATCTCTGTTTATTTAAACTATTGCCATGTGTTTCGCTATTTTTTTCTGTATTTTATAAGTTTACTGTTACAGTTAGAAAAATATATAGAAGAAAGGGGAAAAAAACAGAATGAAAGCAAAACTCTCTAATCACAGAGGCTGAAGACAGCACAGAAAGAAAAGAGGGATTTCATCTGGCCATCTCAATTTTACCTGAGGTTCCTTTGCAGTCCAATGAGGTCAACAATCCAACCCAGATTAGGTGTTGTTTCAGTTGACCACAGGGTCGACACAACACCATGCCATCGTGACCACCCCTGCAACTGCACTATTGGGATGCGTTAGTCCGATGTCCAGAACAAAGAAGGCAGTGGCCCAGCCCACTCTGTACTCGCCAGACCCTGTCTGGAGCGCGTGGTTCGCGCTGTGCACCACATCTGAAGCAGAATGCCAGATAATTAGAGTCTGTCCAGAAGAGGGTGACCACAATGGGAAGACGTCTGGAAACCCTATGACTTCTCAGCTGAAAATTCCCCCCTGCTTTCTTATTATTCTCAGGACAGAGTCCCAAGCCCTATAAGACCCTACCTCAACTGTTAAGATTCTCCTCTTTGTTCACTAAGTTCTAGTCACACATTTCAGTCCCTTGAATGTATCAAGTTCCTCCCCTCCTGAGAACTGCTATAAGCGCTGCATCTGAGCCTAGAATGCCTCTACTCTCCCCACCCCTCCTCCCACCCTGTCTCCTTCACAAACATACTTTCTTGCCTGGCCAATTCCTACCATTTTTGGTCTCAGATCAACTAGCTCTTTCCCCAAGCATATGCTCTAACCACCCACCTAGAAATAGTACCCCTATTGTACACTCTTATTTTAGCCTGCTGTTGTCTTAGGTTAATTACCTTTCGTCCGTATTTCTTGCCAGGTGGTAAACTCTGTGATGAGAGTGCTGTGTGTCTTAGTATGTGCCTTGGTCTGTTAGGGCTGCTATAAGAATATGCCATAGACTGAGTGGCTACGGAGGCTGGGAAGTCCAAGATCAGAGTTGTTGTCTACTGAGAACCTCTTCCTGGTTTGTAGATGGCCAGTCTCCTTGCTGTGTCCTCACATGCTCAAAGGGATGAGGGGCCTCTCTGAGGTCTCTTTTATAAGAGCACCATTCCATTCTTGAGGGCTCCACCCTCATGACCTAATCACTTCCCCAAGGCCTCACCAAATACCATCAATACTGGGGGTAGGATTTCAACATATGGATTTTGGGGGAGCACAAACATCTACACTAATAAAAGAGAAAGACGAAAATTGACCGTACCTTTGCGAAGCCAGGAGTGAGTATGCAAATTAACCCAACAAAGATGGCGGGTTAATTTGCATACACAGGCACCAAGTGGCCGGGGCGGTGCGGAACACCCCAGCAGCTCTGGGCCTCTGGGCAGCGTGGGAAGGCGGAAAGGTGGCTCTAGCCAGAGCGAAGGCAGTGCCGGCAGCCAGGGGAAGGAAGGCCCATTCTCGCACAAATCTTCGTACATCGGGCCTCTAGTTCTATATATAGAACAATGTATGCCAAGAATGTAGTACGGTGCCTGGACCACACTTTGGGCTATGTCTCGAGTGAATGAATGAATGAACTAATGATGTAAAGCCCATGTATCAAGTTCCTCCCCTCCTGAGAACTGCTATAAGCGCTGCATCTGAGCCTAGAATGCCTCTACTCTCCCCACCCCTCCTCCCACCCTGTCTCCCTCACAAACATACTTTCTTGCCTGGCCAATTCCTACCATTTTTGGTCTCAGATCAACTAGCTTGTTTTTATGGCTACTCTCTACTTTCACATCTTAATTTTCCCTTAATGCTTAGAAAATGGGATTTTTAACCTGAAAAAAAGAGAAGACAAGCAGGAGAGGAGGGATTATGATAGATAGCTTCCTATCACATAGATAGTCTGTGCAACTCCATTAGTTAGAACTAAGGCTAGTTACACACCTAAAAATCTTAAGGAAGAACTTTCTAAAAGTTTAATTAAAATTAAATCTGCATCCTGTGTGGTAAAGAACTCCTTTCTATGAAGTGTGTGCCAGTCATATTTGAATATTAGCATGGGCTGGAGTTGTTGTAAAGGAGATTCCTATTTTAGGTAGTTAGATTGGATGACTCTGAGGACCACTTAAAAGTATATGATTCCATGACCTAGAAATCTCTTTGGCTGTAGGGGCACTACGCCTAAGGAAGAGAAGATTTAAGACAAAACAGGGCATGGAGCTAAACAAAGAAAAGCGTGGGTAAGAAAAGGAAATGTAACCCTGTCTCAGAACGTTTGATCTCAATCATTTAGAACCTTCTGTGAGGATGGGGTTGGCAGGCCTCCCAGAGAAACCAAATCAAAGCAACCTCACAGGGCATCACAGAACTAAGCTGGGAGATAGAAGATGAAAGCCCTGCATTTAGGTTCACTGAGGAGGGGCGGGGGTGTGAAAGGCAGGCTTTCTCCTCAGGGTCCTTTTCCATTGACTTAAAGGCAACCTCTGAAATCACATCCTCCATAGAGAGAGGGCAGTTCCCTGAATCCAGAAGTCTGGACATGGCTAAAGGAATGGGTTGAAATGTCAGTGCAATTGCTTTCTGTATCTTCCCTATCGTTAACCCAAACTGTGTCATTATTCTGGAATGAGCAAGGCCTATTCAACAAACTCAGCTTTTATCATCTCTTTCGCATTTGCTTATTCACAGCTCAAAATTGTCCAATGGTCTTTTAACTCTCTACTCAAAGGAATAAATGCTATTGGGGGGGGGGGGGCATGAAAAACAACTTCCATTTGGTTTGAAAGATACAGGATGTCTCTGAGGTGTGGAAGATGAAAACTGAGCCACATTGCCTGGCTTCGCCTTACTAAGTGGTGATATTTTCAGTGTGGAGACTCTTCATGAAATAGAACACCATTTTTTGAAGTTTGACCACTGCTAAAAATATTTCATGCTTACTGGGCGCTGATAATGTTTCAGGCAATGAGCTGAGTGACTTGTACACATTATTTCCTGAATTCTAACAACAGTCTGCAAGTAGATGCAATTATAGTCTGTATATCTTAAAAACTGTGCTCTCCAGTACTATAAGAATTGGGAAAGTATGATAGTATCTGAATTGGGAAACGTAATATTACATTTATTTGAACTTCATTGTAAAAAAATTTATTATACTACAAAGTAGAGAGAATATCATAAAGTCCTACATGTCAATCACCTACCCTTAATAATGATCATCCTATCTAATAAAGAAGGAATATGCTAATTGACCCTTACACCATTGCAAAGATGGCAGCGCCCACAGCCAATAAGGAGGGAATATGCTAATTGACTGTCACGCCCTCAAGGTGGCAGCACCCACAGCCAATAAGGGGGGAATATGCTAATTGACTGTCACACCCTCAAAGATGGCAGCACCCACAAAATGGTGGTGCCCAGTCCCCTCAGCTACGCTGGAGCGCCTACCTCCGGAGTCCCCCAGACCCCCCAGTGGTTGAGAGTCGACCTATGAACCAGGAGGTCAGGCCATATGCCTGGGTTGTGGGCTCAATCCCCAGCGTGGAGCATGCAGGAGGCAGCCAATCAATGATACTCTCTCATCACTGATGTGTCTCTCTCTCCCTCTTCCTTCCTCTCTGAAATCAATAAAAATATATTTTAAAAAATAAAAGTATATTCTTACATAATATTATCACTACTAAAAAATTAAACAATAGTTTTTATCTTATACCCAGTCTATATTCAGATTTCCCATATCATCCTCAATTTTGTCATTAGTTTTTTGTAAGTGTTAAATTAATTTCATACTGATAATGACGAAGGGGTGTAAGAAAACTTGCTTCTACAGACAAAGCAAATGTTGGGAAGGTTTTGGAAGCACAGTGAAGTGGGATCAGGACCTGCTTGCCCTGGGACTACCCCATGCATCCTGGGAACTCAGCCTAAGTCACCAACAGTACTCTTAGATCCCACCTCGATCTGAGCTTAAATGAAAAATCATAGCATAAGGGTTAAGAGCATGGACTCTGGAATCAGACTGTCCAAATTCATTAGTTATTAGGTGAACAACCTTGAACAAGTTCATCTCTTTGTGCCTTAGTTTCATTATGTGTAGAATAGAAATATGAATAGTATCTTTCTCATAGAGTTTCTGGAAGAATTAAAGGAAATAATAGGAGAGTTAAATGACACTGAGTGATGTCAGGCATATAATAAGTGCTCTGTAAATGTTAGACATTGTCATCATCATCATCATCATCATCATCAATCATCATAGTTATCCTGACGGGACTAGCTCCAGGTGAAAAACAGATCCTGCTGTTGATCAAGATACAGGATGTCATATGGTCCTTTCTATAAAAAGTTATTTTAAATCCATGCGTTTATGGCTAGTAAAAACAAACACCCAAACAACCTACTGTCTTGACCCAGTTTTATAGGCCCCTTCCAAACCAGCCTCCACCACTGGCTTCTGCAAAGGAACGTTTTGGCCCTTTCTAAGCCAACGTACTCCATAACTCCCACCTTGCTTCTTCAGCTCTCTTGTCTACACCACAAACCTCAAGTCTCATTTCCTATCCCTTCAGCTTTTCCTTTTCACTTTCAATTCTGGTTCTCTTCCTTTGAACTTGGACCACCTTCCTTTTACTGTCTTATTTCCTTACTGTGTCTCAGCAGAAGCAAGTCATTCAACAAGCCATACAGAGCAAACTACCTTGTGATAGGTGCTATGATCAGTACTTGGAATACAGAAATGAACAACACAACATCTCTACTCTAAGGAGCTCAGGATCTATTAGATCCCTGAGGTGCCCTCCATGATCTGCCAGCTTCTCATAATATACTGCCTGCGTGCTATCACAATGAGACATGAGAGTCTGTATTATTGATCATCATTAGAGGCGTTACATTATACTTAATTGTGTATTCAGTCAGCTATTTAAAAAATATTTCTGTGTAGTCCATTAATATTTATGACTGTCATAAAAAATACATTTTGACAGTTTATGTTATGAGGAAAACCAAACTCAGTGTTGTAGACTATTCGGCTGAACTGAAAGAGTAATAAATAATTTTAAATTAGGAGTGTTCCATGCCTCGCAGTCACAAAGTAAGGGAAGCTTTCCAACTAGAGATGTGGCCTCCACTTCTGCAGAATTCCTGTAAGAATCAATTGAATTATCTTTCTTGCCAACACCTATTTCTGAACCTCTGTGGGTTGTTCTGTTGCCAAAGTACTTTGCCAAATTGGACTACTGTTCAAATTTTCACAAATGCAAAATTGAAGGCAATTCAAGATGTAGCTTCATAAACAGAGAACTAAACCTGATGTGCAAGCCTCAAATGAGATTCTCTGGATGTAAGCAACCCAGCTCTCAGGATATAACTGGTCCCAACCATTCCCAGATGACTTCCCTGCACATTTAGTCCAGCTCCCCATCCTTCCAGGTCAGGAAGTTGATTCCATTTACCTCTACTATGCAGTTTTAAACTATTTGAGAGTAAAATGTGAAACACATTGATTGGTACTGCACATAAGAAACCTTAGTCAATTCTGATTTTTCGAGGCACAAGACTCAAAGGTGGAAAGAATTATTCATAGTCATCAAGCAGGGATCCAGCAGAGGTGCCAAGAATGAACACCAACAAGTGCAGAGCCGGAGGAGTCCTATAGTGGGGCAGGTGGGGCAGGGAACAGGAGGCCGGCCATGTATATGGCAATAACCCACATGGTGTTAGTCAAAGGTTTTGAGTCTGTGATTGTTCTGGTTGAAACAGGTGACATAAATTCTGCCCCCAGTACATACATGCCTTTTTTTTTTTTCTCTCTCTCTCAGTTTAATGTTAAAACTCAGTCGAGGCAGAACACGTTGACTTAGGCCACTGGTCCTACAACAAACTGCCTACGTTTGTGTCCCTTTCCAGCCAGTGTCTTCGAATAAGCTACTTAAATATCCTTGCCTCAATTTCCTCATCTGAAAATGAGCATAATGGTTGCACAGAGTTGTTGTGAGGCTTACTTGTTGTGAGTGCAGATTATGGCAAGTGGTCATTAGTTAGCTGTTAAAATCTATAACCTGCAGCCATGCTTCCCATCACAAGGAGAAAGTCATCCTATAGTAGGAAAGAATAAAGTCAACTCATATGCAGAGACAGAGGAGAGGGAAAGAGAAAGTCTCCATTTGAGCATTTGAGTCCTTGACCTCAGTTATCCCTGAGGTCCCTTCTATCCCTGCCCATTCAGTTGGCTTACATGCAACAAAACATTCTTTCTTTTCTCAAGATACCTTTAGTTGGGTTTCTTCAACTTGCAGCCAAAGAATTCTGACTTATAAAACCTGCTTTGGGACAGACACGGGGCTAAGCTTCAAGTAGATACTACATCTTATAGTTCTCAAACAAGTCCAATAGAGGCAGGAAAACCGTGGTTGAGAGATCTCGATGCTCTGTTGTTACTCTATTGGAAAGGCAGCATGAGCAGTGGTTAGAGCACACTCTGGAGACAGACAAACTGGGCTAAAATTCTGGCTCTGTTACTTACTAGCTGGACAACCTTGGTTAGTTACTTAACTTCATGGGTTTTCCTTTCCTCATCTGTAAAGGGGAGATATCAATAGGGCCAACTTCATAGCATAATGTGAGAATTCAATGACCATTATATGTAAAGCACTCAGCACATACAGAGAATGCTGTACATATTAGCTCTTATTATCAGACAGACCTCTCCTAATACTCTATAAACTTTGTCATTCTCTGACCCCTAATCCAGCCTTATTTTTCTTCTTAGATTTATCACAGTTGACATTGTAAAAGTTTAGTTATCTCTCTATTATTATCCTCCCTTAACTAGAATGTAAGTTGCTTGCTTCTTATCCCCAGCACCTAAAAAAGTAGCTGAGTTATATAGTAAGTGCCCAATAGCCAGCTGATGACTAAATAAATGACCGTGTCAAGGTCTTATAGCTAACTAGAGGCCCGGTGCATGAAAATTCATGCACTGGGGGTGAGGAGGTCCCTCAGCCCGGCCTGTGACCTCTCACAGTCCAGGAGTCCTCAGGGGATGTCCTAATGACGGCTTAGGCCCGCTCCTCATGGACAGCGGGCCTAAGCCACAGTCTGGCCTCCCTCTGTGGGAGGTGACCGGGCCGGCTGATCAGGGGACAGCACTGCCCCCATTACTCCTCCGCTGCCGCCCGGCCTCCTTCTGCGGGAGGCAACCAGACGGGCCTATCAGGGGATGGTGCTGGCCCCCCCATCATCCCTCCGTCACCGCTGGTCGCCAATTCCCTCCCTCTGCCCACTGGCACATGCCTTGGCTGGCCTGGTGCTGCCTGCTTGCTGGCCCCGCCCACTGCCAACTGGTCATTCCGCCAATTGGTCGATTTGCATATTACGCTTTTATTATATAGGACTAGAGGCCCAGTGCATGATTGAATCATGCACGTGTAGGGTCCCCTACACGCTTTTGCTTTCGATTGCGGGGGAGCTGGGTGCCTGTCCGCTGGTGCACCAGGCCTTTCAGAAGCCTCCGGCGTGGTGGAGGCTTCTGAAAGGCCTGGTGCCGGAGCAGACAGGCACCCAGCTCCCCCGCTTTTGATGGTCCGCGGCGGGACGTGAGCTCGCTGCCCCAGAGGCCCCTTCCGTTCCGCAGCACAGCCATGGCGCAGACGCTGAGCTCGCACCGCCGCTGGCCCAATCGGCTACCCCGGCCACCCCGAGTCCCGCCCCCTGCGCCTCCCGCTGGCCCAATCGTGGGCGTAGCGGAGTGATGGTAATTTACATATTACCTTTTTATTAGGTAGGATTATAGCTTAGCCAAACAGAATTCCAGTTCAGGGCTGTTTGGCTCCAAGTCAAGCACTTTCTACTATCCCATAACCTGAAATTTCCTAAGTTGTAGGTTATTAATATGTGAAGCATATCATTTAAGTATGAAAATACTATAACTAGAAACAATGTGGTATAAAAATAAGAACACTGAGTCTAGAGACACAGGGTCTTATTAGTTTTAGCCATATGAACCTGGGTAACTCATTACATCTCATTGGACTTATTTCCTCATCTATACCATAAGAATATTAAATAAAATTATTTCTATGATTGCTCTCAGTTCAGTTTTTCTCTGCTTCTATTTCAAAGAGTTAGGTGAACCAAATTCATTAGCAAATAGTTTTGTACCATGGTATATTTTGTATTCAAAGCATTTCTCTCTTTATTTTTTCCTTATACAGTGGATAAAGATGAAAGTTATAAAAGAAATTACAAAGAGAATTTTGTAACAGCTAGGCATCTAATTGTCCTGTAGGTTACATTGATTTTTCTTTCTGAAATAACCCCCTAAAATTTAAGTTATTCCAGAGAAATTCCTTTTTGTGTATTTGGCTGTGGTGACAAGAGCCCAGATTGCAAATGAGAACTATCACTATTGACTGAGATAAGTGTCTGGGGACAAAGCCAAGTGGAAATCTAACCTGCTCCCAAAGGCCACCAGTCTTCATTGATTGCTCATTTCTCTGAAGTCCTCTAACTCCTAAGACCTCGAACATAAAACACTGTGAACCATTGTTTATATCTAGGTTACATGTGTTTACCACCTAGAAATGAAGTTACTGAGAGATCCTAGCTTATAGTTCCATATTCTTAACCAGTGTCTAGTGCAGGACAAGATTCATATCTAATGACCAGTGAATAATTAATTACTAACTGATTGTTCTCATCTCTGGGGTTCCTTCTGGTTTACCAGTTGCACACTCTTTCCATTTTCCTCCATTCTGCTTTCCATGAGGTTCCATCTGTTTCCTTTTCCTTTGGCTTTTACCTTATGTGTGGCATAAGCAAAGTTCACTCCTCTGGTCCTGACCACGCCCCCTCATGTTCCTGAGGAATAATTCTACCTCTGTTGGTGGCAGCATGATGCTAGTTGCTGCCTTTTTTTTTTTAATTTTTATTTTTATTTATTTATTTTTTTTTTGGTTAAGCCTAGCCCACAGATACTTTTTTCCATTGTTGTTTTTGTTTGTTTGTTTGTTTTTTTAAGAAAGAGTGGAAGAGATGGGAGAGAGACAAACAGAGAGAAACATTGATGTGAAAGAGACACATAAATTCATTGCCTCCTACATGTGCCCCGACCAGGACCAGGGATTGAGTCTGCAACCAAAGCATGTGCCCTTGACTGGAATTGAACCCAGGACCTTTCAGTCCACAGGCTGATGCTCTATCCACTGAGCCAAACCGGCCAAGGCAGCTCCTGCCTTTTTAATTCCCTAGCTTTCTGAAGGAAAACATTTTATGTTCCAGATTTGGGAGGGTGGAGGGGAGCAGTAGTTTAGTGTTGTTGGTGATAAGGAGATAAATACTGAACACCACTGTGTGAAATGCAATGCTATATAAGTCCCATTTCCCAGTTCATTACTTGGGTTTTCTTCCATTCTTTTACTTTGTCATTGAAAAGCGAGGCAATCCTCACGTTCCCTCATTACATATCAGCAAAATGTTTATTTCTCCAAAAATGACACCAGGAGAAGAATGTATGCAGGATGTGCAAATGTGAAGTGATATATTGTGATTATATTTGATGAAAATTATACCTGAACAGCAGAAAATAAAATGAAAAAGATCCCAGCTAAGAGAGCTCTTAGAATCCAGGATAATTTCTAGAAGATTTAAATAAATGAGGAAGTAGAGGTGGATGATATTCTCTATACAGAGAAATCTCATTTGGTAAATGTCAGGTGTTAGCCTGTTTGGACCCATTCCCTCTCCAATGTTCATTATTATAGGATTATGGCTCTTTAACATTGAACTTGCATTGTAAATGTGTCTTAATAGATTTTATTTTAAATTGCTGACAAGGCAAAGTGAGAAAAGAATATAAAAACATATTTCTGAGAAGGCACGTAGGTTAGAAAACCATAAGTTTCCTGTATACCAGTAGAGAAAAACAATGATGTCATACTACTTTAGCAAGCTATACTTTTCCTAAACGCCAAAGACACAATACTTAACAAGTACAGAATGTATTAAGACTTAGTTAACTAATATTGTCAGTGATTTAATCTAGTTTGAGCAAAGCTTTAACATTAATCCCAATATATTTTCTAAAAACACAAAACATCACTAATACTCATTATGTATCAATAATTACTTTTCACTTGTCATTGCTCAGATGCCTTTAAAATGAGAAATTTAGAACTAATTTGGTTAGGCAGATTTCATTTCAAAGGCTCTCATCCTTTCTCTTCACAACTTTTGACTATAAGCCAAGACAGGAAATAGTTCCTTTAGAAAATGCATCTAATCTAATCAATATGTCCAGTTTTCTCCTTAAATTCTTTTGGAAGCGTGCTGGGCATTTATACACAATCAGATTAGTATATATCAACTTGGAGAGCTTAAATATGAGAAAATAAAAAGTAGAGAGATTTTCAGCCCAGTGCTTTGCCTCTCTTCCCTGTGTCCCTGTTGTTATTCTTTTAATATATATATATTTAGTGATTTCAGAGAGGGAGAGGGAGATAGAAACATCAGTGATAAAAGAGAATGACTGATCAGCTGCCTCCTCCATGCCCCCCACTGGGGATTGAGCCCCCAACCCAGGCATGTGCCCAGAATGAGAATCGAATTGTGACCACCTGGTTCATAGGTCAATGCTCAACCACTGCGCCACGCCAGTGGGGCCTTAAAACTAGAAATCTCCCCCCAATATCTCTAGGTTCCATTATAGCGCACTTTAAATTTATGAATCCAATCAAATCATGTTTGAAACTCTCATTTTCCAGGCTACACCTACCAAAGTTCTTAAGTTTTCAAAAAGTTAGCAATCTTATGTATGAAGAAAAACATATATTTTCATCTATTTTTTTAACTACAGCTTTATAAGCTGGTTTATCTAGTATTCAGTAAAAGTGCATTTACTGAGCATCCTGTTAAACTAGAATTCATTAACAAGCACTTATGGTCATGCATGGTACCAAAATCTTCAATTGTCAAAATGACATCTCTATGGCATTTAGCATTTGAAAAGAGATAAATGAGGGTCAGCATAAATAAATCATTTTATTTCTTTCATAACTGGTGAGTTTTACATATTACAATTATCACTATCTCACTTGTATATTTAACCCACAAATAGCTTTTTGTTGTTGTTGTTCTTTTTCAAGCCTCATGGATTCTGGGATTCAGAGAACAAGTTTATACCCTTGTTGTTTATAAATAACAACATCTTGCTGCTGCTATTATTCCCTCCCCCTAACTTATTACATTCATCTTTTTGCCCCAGAGTGAAAACTATGTCTGTTATACAACCTATATGAATGTATATACATACACATTTTTATCTTTATATTTTTCCATTCTCATAAAAGCTTTCATTTCTTTCTTTTCCCTCTATATCCTGCTTTTACGTCCTATTTTATTTCATGTTAAGTTTCCCATTCTGTTTAAAGAAATGGTCTAAAGTGGTCTGTACGGAGACAGGAGGAAAACAGATGATAAAAACAGATTTTTACAGGATCATGTTTTTTATAAGCAATTATCATGTTTCCATAAATTTGGAGAAAGCAGGATACAAACAAATTTATTTTTATACACCAATTAGGAGAGAGACCTTTTTCTGTAGTTATCTTCTTTTTAAATTAATTAAAAAAATTTTTTTTTCACAATTTTCATAGTCATATAAATTGAATATTCAATAAAAACTGTTAAGGAACAGTCTTTAGCAAAGAAGCTTCCAAAAGTAAGGAGGCATCTTTAAAAAATAAATAGAAGCCAACGTATTACCTGATGTGACAGCCTAGATGATCATCCTTTCGGGAGCTGCTTTATTTATTTATTTATTTATTTATTTAATCCTCACCTGAGGATTTGTTTTCATTGATTTTAGAGAGAGAGAGGAAGGGAGAGGGAGAAGGAAAGAGAGAAACACAGATGTGAGAGAGAAATATCTATTGGTTGCCTCTTATATGCACTCCAACCCGGAACAGAACCCACAACCTAGGTATGTGCCTTGACCGGGAATTGAACCTGAGACCTTTCGGTTTACAGGATGACAAGCATCTGGCATGCACTGCTATGACCAGGTTTGCAAAATATCAATATAGTTCTGTGCTGGTGATAAGCAGCTACTATCCTACGCCCCTGTCCCCCAGTGCCCTCCTATATCCCGGCCCCTTAACTTCGGACATCCCTCTGCCCTTTGATTCAGCAATTAATTGGTTATGTCCTGACAGAGGGGGGAGCTTTCTGGAGCTCACGGCAGAGCCCTGGCAGCCCTCAGCTCTGATTGGTCAGTACCCGTGCCATACTAGTCGTAATGTATTTTAATATTATCTTTTATTAAGTCAGCATCCAGTGTATTGATTTGGTAATATCTACCAGCCCTGATACAACAGAAGGTGAAAAATGTAGTGTTCTGAGGAGCACCAGGGAGTGAACTGGGAGGCGAGAAGACAACTGAGGGAAGGGAGGAGAGGCAGGGAGGGTGGAGAAGCAGCAGGAGGAAAATGTGCTATAGAAGATCCCCACCTGCAGGGGTTTGTTCCACACAATCACCTTCTCCTGCGCCTACCATCAGTTCAAACTGTCTTCCCAGGATGGTGAGTGAAAGCCCTTTGAAAAGTACAGACGGTGCATGTCTCAAACCTGAGCTGTAATTACTCTGCTTGCTATGCTGACACCATTGTCTGACAAAATATTGTGCCTAACATTTTCCTTCTTTTGCCCTTTATGCTGGTTTACTCTGGGTAAAATAACGTTAGTCAGATTCAGATCCAGCCCAGGTGAAATCCTGTTACAATACACTCTAAGGAGGGGGGCGGGGCGCAAATTGTTTCATTGTGCTGGGATTCCACTGTATTCAATATTGCTGAGAATCTGGTACCTGTAAACCTTATGGTGTTTGGTTGAAAAGGGATTACACACTGTAATTTACAAAGCATTAAAGAATCATTGCTGAATGTGTGGATTGCTTTTGTTAGGATTAGAGCTGAATTTTGCAAACTGTGTGCTGCTAAACTTCAAAACCGTGAAAGTGGGTTCCATAGTTAAATATGTTTGGGAAATACAATGCATGTTAGAGTATTAAAGGCTCTGAGAAGTCATGTATTTAATTTTTTTTTTTACTTTTTAAACCCCAGCTTTCTCTCTCTCTCTCTCTCTCTCTCTCTCTCTCTCTCTCTCTCTCTCTCTCTCTCTTTCTCTCTCTCTCTTTTTCTCTCTCTCTCTCCCATTCCCCTCCCCTCTCTCTTCATTTTTTTTATGGGACACCTAACATGGGATACCAAATTTGACAAATGCAGGTGCTGCATCAGGGTATTCATTCTTGCATTTATAGAGGACCTGCCGTGTATTTGGAAATGGGCCAGGCTGACAAAACAAAGACAAATAAGGCACAGGGCTTGGCCCTAAAAGGCTAGCAGAGCAGATGCAGTGCAAATATTATGAGTTGTTTTGTCTTTTAATTGTGGGAGAACAGGCAACAAAGCAACAGAGTTTAAAAGAAGGGAGGTTAGGACTGGGTTTGGGAAAACTTCCCTGATGATAGAGTTTCACACTAAGACTATCCTCATGAAACATCAGGTACTAGAGATTTGTAAAATAGCCAGCAGGGGGAAAGGACCCTCTCACACATCCTTTTCTAAAATATTTAATATCCTATTAAAAATATATGCTAACAACACAAATGCGCCCTACCCCAGGACATTGGGTCTGTCAACATGTCTCCCTTCAGACAGACAGCTCTCATTCCAGACAGTTTCATGGAGGGTGAGTAGTGACCATGAAGATAAACTGCATGTTTTCCTTTAACACGGGTCCAACACTCACAATTTGGGCCTCAGTTGGGCATCTGCTTAGATCCCAGCTCTCTTCTCCTAGCTGGACAGGGATTTAAGGAATGTGCCAGCTTCCCTTGGCTATGAACTTGTTTTTGCTTGTATCCAACATGCATACTGGCATGGCCTTTATTAACTACTCACTCATTGGGGAGTGGGAATGGATTGGAATCCTTGATGTGGTTCCAAACATTACTGACTTTTTCAGCCTTAAAAACAACAGCCCAGAGTCATTTGAAAGTCTTTGATGTGTTCCATACGGTACCTAGCATATTAGGTGTGCAGCAGCACCATTATGGAAGGCTGGGAAGGAAATGCAAGTGGTCTTGTTTCTCTCTCTCTCTCTCTCTCTCTCTCTCTCTCTCTCTCTCTCTCTCTCTGTCTCTGTCTCTCTCTCTCTCTCTCAGATGGTATACCCTCCACTCTATCAATCCATTCATATACATTATTGTTTAATTTTTACAATGACCATATGAGGTGGGTATTACAGTATTTTTGATATTTTTCCTGGTGTACAGATTAAGGGATAAAAATATTGGGGTTTAATCCAAGTTAAAAGGCAGAGGGAGGAATAAAACAGGAGATATGCTTTATTCCAAAGCCTAAATACATTATACTGTATACTGCACCCACTGTAAAGCCAGAACGAGGGGATGGCTAAGACATATTTTGTACCCCTGGAAAGTAATTCTAATTTCGTGTGCTTACCTGACGACAAGAATTCTCTAGACAGGCTGTACTAGCACTTTCTTTTTCTGAAAGAAATAGCTTACCATTACATTATTCAAAATGGTTCAAAATGGAGCCCATCATTTCTCTACTTTTCTCTCTTTCTCTAGTAAATGGGTTCCTTGAATGAATCAGTCCGATTCCTTTCAAGTGTGGAAAGGGTGGCTAGAATTTAGGGTGCTACTCAGAACTCCTCAATAGCTACCCTGTTGCAGCTGGGAGAGATACAAAAGGACAGGCTTTCCAGAATCTTGAGATAGTTTGTTAATCTTTAAATATTTCTAGCACTTAGAAATAGTTTCATAAGTGAAAATATTTGATCCAGGATACTGACAACATGCTGTAGACAATAAAACAAAAGGAACGAGAGTTAAATTAAACTAGGCAATTTTTTTCATGTGGATATATTTATCAAAACAAAACAAAACACGCCCTGACACCAGAGGAATGGCACAATGAAAAAGCATTTAGAAGAAGTAAGATATATCAGCGATTCGTAACCAGTTAGGGGCAGACCCTTTGAGAATGTGGTAAACTCTAAGAACTCTCTTTTTAGAACTGTAGCAATAGGTAATCACATTTCATATTCAGTGTGTTTGTCACCCCCTGAAACTCACCCATAAACCCCACTAGGAGGCTCTGATACGGTTCTGAAGTCCTTGGGGGGAAAAATAGAAAATTGTCCAGAATGAAAGATGGTAAAGGAGATATGATTTCTCAAGTCTAGACTTACACGAAGGGGAAGATACCACCAGGGTCTTCGGTAAGAAAGAGTAGATTGATCGTTTCCCTGAGGAAATGACTAATGATGTGAGTTTTGTATTCAGTAGTTCTCTGCTTCTCTGATTCTTAACATTTTGGTGTGTCTGAAAGTTCTGAAGGGATTACAAGAAATGTATATGAGTGATGTATGTGTTTAAATTTGAGCAAATTCAAAATTATTCCTTTAAAAAATACTGCTTTCACTCACTTTCAAGAGAGGAGCAAGAGATAGAATCAGTGACTGAGAATTACATTATCACAACCTAATAACTGATGCCAAGTCCATGTTGCTACATCGGTATGATCCATGTGAACCACTGTCCTCCCATGTAGGTACCGCTGCTACCCTTTAATTCTTCAAAACATGGATGCGTCAAAGATGGACAAGGCCACTGATCAGAAATGTAGATTTATTTCTGGGCCAGAGATTAACTTTCTGTATGTTAACAACTCAATTTTTTTTTTTTTAGTAGCTGGCGTTATTGATTACATTTTAAACTAAGAAAAGTTGCATGACAGTTCCTAAAATGGAGTTTGAACAGGCAAAGTTGAAAAATTACAGAAAACTGAGTTAGCACTTAGTAAGTGTATGCATACCTAACGGCAACTGTACAATCCAAGAATATGTCATTTCCTGCTGAAGTGAATGAAACCCATGGCTTTCTATAAATGTTCTTATAGAAAACCATGTAATGAACAAAACTGAATATGGCTCATTTTTTTTCATACTCATTTTATTTCAGAAATGTATTTATTCCACTATTTCTACTGTATGGAAGTTATAGGAAATAAAATGTTGTTTTTCAGTAATCATTTAAAGAAAATAATACCAGCATTCAAAATAACATTCCAAACTCAGCATGGAATAAAAGCTATAATGTCATATAATAGTTTCAGCTTGCTCTTGTTATAACTACGATATTTACTTTGAAAAGCGTGGCATTGTTCCTTTTAGAAATAGTCCTTTTCCCCTTTCTGCATGCACCTCTCTCTATAGTGAGAACTCTTATTCAGAAAGTAGCAGGCATGAGATTGCAGCCACAAAAACAGTCTGCAAATGGAAGATAACTAGTGTTAAAGGTTGTGTAGGAACAAATGGGGAATCACAAGTAATTTTTAAATTAGTTACCATCGTTGTGTTTTCTTATTTATTTTCATTTTTATTCTTAAATTATGAAACATTTCAAAATAATGTCAGATATTCATATGCCGACCATCTAGTTTTAACAGATACTAACGTTTTGCATAGCTATGACTGTTTTTTTGGCAAGATCTTTTTCACTAAAAAAAAACAAAACAAAACAGTAAAATTATTTGTCGGTGTCATCAGAGAGATGAATCACTTAAATAGAAATTATCTGGTAACTTTCATATTAAAGCTCATCAGAATTTTAAAGGCTGACAAAGACCTCTAACTAAGAAAATTCTTTCCCTTGCCTCTTGCACCACTTCAATGTTTTAAAATAATACTAGGAATTCTATTCTGCTCTCCTTTGAAAGTCCTTGTCGGAGAACGTGTAAAAATATGTTACACAGAACAGTTTTAAGGCACAGAAATTATTAATGATAACTGAAACAATAAATTAACCTGTGTAAGTTTTATATTTAGAGATTATTTAGATGCTGGGAGAAAATTTGGCTTATTTATTTTTAGGTACAGATAGAAAGAAAATAGTAGTTCATCTTTCCCTTGCATGTAAAGATTCAGGAGGAAATTCTCAAATTTCAGAAAATGCTGTCGTTATTATGGAACAAAATGTGAATAGAATTATATGTGAAATACCTGGGCAGGCTGGTTTGATAGTTTGAGTTGAAGAAGCCTGTGTGATTTGGAATGTGAGACATTTATGGCTATTCTATTAACTCTGGATTTGTTGTGACGTGTGTATTTGTCTCAGGGCAAATAGCTTATTTGCCTCAAATAAAAATCTAAAAGATACTTCTCTTTCTATGGGTTTAAAATACTTTTTGCTTGGGTTGATATTTACTATTTGAGGTGAATTATCCCCTCTTTGGCTCTTTTCTATTCATCATGTTATGATATATAATTTTGGTTAAGCAATTGTGTGATATTTTCTATAACATTATTCTGGGCTTCCATATAAAAGTTTAAAACTGTATTTCACAAATGAAATGCTTTTGCTTATTTATTTGATAGATTTTTCTATTGGTCTTTGGATAAAGTCTTGCCTTATGCAACTCACAGTTAAATCTATTTTTTCTTTGAACATATTATATTTACAACAGCTATTTAAGTTTGATGATACTATGCTTCCCAGGATATAGTTAGAGTTGTGTTTTTTTCACTTCAAAGAATGCTTTCAATTTTTTGAGTTTTCTATAAACAGGTTTACTAAATATATACATATTTAAAAGCACTTAACTCTTTCTAAAGTTCATAGTCTTTTACATCTTGAGGCACATTTTTCATAATTTGCAATACATTTACTTTTTCCTTTATACTGTGACTATGAATTTTGAAAACTAATTTTTCAGAGGTATCAGGAATATTATATTAGCAACTAGAGGCCCGGTGCACAAAATTCATGCACTCGAGGGGGGTCCCCTCAGCCCGGCCTGTGCCCTCTCGCAGTCCGGGAGTCCTCGGGGGATGTCCGACTGATGGCAGTCAGACATCCTTAGTGCTGCTGTGGAGGCAGGAGAGACTCCCATCACTGCTGCTGTGCTCGCCAGCTGTGAGCCCAGCTTCAGGGCTTCTGGCTAAGCAGTGTTCTCCCTGTGGGAGCGCACTGACCACCAGGGAACTGCTCCTTCATTGAGCGTCTGCCCCCTGGTGGTCAGTGCGCATCATAGCAACCAATCGTTCTGCCATTCGGTCTATTTGCACATTGGCCTTTTATTATATAGGATAGCCTTGTTAATATTTGTTCATTGTTGCTTGGTAAAGATAGGGGGAATCTATAATGGCGGCAGACTGGGGGGAATGTTATACTCATTTCCTTCCAGGACCAAACTGTAATTACAGCTAAAATACAGAGCAATCAACCTGAATAACCAACTGAAGACTAATTGAATAGAAGTCCTATAACCAAGGATTTGCTCAAGAAACCACATCAAGACAGGTAGGAAGGCAGAGATGTGAAAGACTGGTCCCACTCCCACCACAGGGGCTGAGATTCTGAAGGGATATCTCAAGTGCAAAGTTTCCCTCTGAGAGGCATAGCATCTCTCTTAACCCCCAAACCTGGCTCCCCAGCCCAGAGCACCAGAGCCAGGGAGAGGCGTCCACATAACACTTGGCTGTGAAAATCAGTAGGGATTCTGCCTGCCAGGGAGAGACTAGAGTCTGCTAGATGCACAGGTGTCCTCCCAAAGGGCTAAAATCTCATTCCCAGCCACTCACCTGGGCTCCAGCAGAGGTAGGGCAGAGCAGGCTAGAGTCGTGTGAAGAGAGATTGGGGTTGATGGCTCTGGGGAGAGAGCTGAAGGGACAGCTGCCAGGATCTCTGTGCTGAGTCCCTCTCCCACACAGCAGACACCATATTTCTAGGGTGGAACACTCCCCTCCTTATGGCATCGGTGTGGGGGAATACAATAGTTGCACTCTCTGGACTCCCTGTCACCCCACCATACGGAGGTCATACCTTGCTAGAAGTCAGCTGCCTGGGCCAGGGTTTAGAGGTCTGGGCAGACTCAGGAGGTATCAGTGACTGAGTGGTGTGGCTCTGGGGCAGGGTCATTCCCGCTCACAGAAGATTCTCTAGCCCCACCCTCCAGGTGCACCCACCTGCCAAGGTCTGGGCAGAATCCAGGACTGAATGAGTTGTGTGGCTCTGGGGTGGGGGGACATTCCTCCTACCTCCCCTCAAGCCTGACCAGCACCTACCCTTCGTAGGAGATCCACTAGCCCCATCATCCTGAATTCCAGCGGCCTCCTAGCATAATCTTGGACAAACTGAGTTGTGAAGGTATTTCATGCAAATGGAAATGAAAAAAGCTGGGGTAGCAATACATATATCTGACAAAACAGACTTTAAAACAAAGGCTATAGTAAGAGACAAAGGAAACTACATAATGATAAAGTAGGGGCGGGGAATCGGTTTTCTGCCGAGGGCCATTTGGATATTTATAACATCATTCGTGGGCCATACAAAATTATCAACTTAAAAATTAGCCTTCTATATTTGGTCAGACATTTAATTAACTCATCCCTAATGCCTTGGCAGACAAAATGATTTCTTGGGCCTTATACAGCCTGCGGGCCGGACATTCCCCATCCCTGCAAGGGAACAATCCAGCAAGAATATACAACCCTTGTAAACACTTATGCACCCAACATAGGAACACCTAAATAAATACAGCAAATCTTAATGGACATAAAGGGGGAGATCAACAGTAATACAGTCATAGTAGGGGGTTTTAACACCCCCATTGACATCAATAGATCTTCCAGACAGAAAATCCACAAGGAAACAGTGGCCTTCGATGACACACTATATCCGATGGATTCAATTGATAGCTTCAGAGCACTTCATCCCAAAAGAGCAGAATATATATTCTTTTTTAAAAATTAATCTTTATTGTTGACAATATTACAGATTTCCCCCTTTTTTCCCCATTGACCCCTCCCTCCCCCCCTCCTCTCCCCAGGCCTTCACTTCTGTGTCCAGGGGTTATACATATATACATATAAGTTCTTTGGTTAATCTCTTACCACCCTCCCCTTCCTTCTTTTCAAAAGCACATAGAACATTTTCGAGGATAGACCACATGTTAGAACACAAAACAAATCTCAATAAATTCAAGATGACTGAAATCATATCAAATATCTTCTCTGTCCATTATGGTATGAAACTAGAAATCAATCACAAGAAAAAAAAAAACCTGAAAAACACAGAAAGACATGGAAGTTCAATAACATGTTAATAAACAATGAATGGGTTAACAATGAGATCAAGGAAGAATTCAAAAGCTACCCTGAAACAAGTGAAAATGAGAACACAACAACCCAAAATATATGGGACACAGTGAAAGCAGTCCTAAGAGGGAAATTACATGCCTATCTCAAGAAAAACAAAAAATCTCAACTAAACCATCTAACTTTACACTTAAGGTAACCAGAAAAGGAATAAAAAAAACCAAGCCCAAAGTGATTAGAAGAAAGGAAATTAAAAAAATCAGAGCAGAAATAAGTTAAATAGAGTTATTCCGGGAATGCAAGGTTGGTACACTATCTGCAAATCAATAAATGTGACACACACATAAATAAAATGAAGGCTAAAATGCACACGATCATATCAATAGATGCAGAAATTGAAGAAAATACAAATAAGTGGAAGCATATATCATGTTCATGGATGGGAAGAATTAACATCATTAAAATGTCCATACTACCCAAAGCAAGCTGTAGATTCAATACAATTCCTATCAAGATGCCAGTGTCATATTTTACAGAATTAGAACAAATATGACAAAAATTTATATGGAACCACAAAAGACCCCAAATAGCCACAGCCATCTTGTGAAAAAAGAACAAAGTTAGAGGAATCCCGTTGTCTGATATAAAACTATACTACAGGGAGAAACCAAGATGGCGGCATAGGTTAAACACCTAACCTACAGCCTGGCACAACAATTTCAAAAATACAACTAAAAGTCAAAATGGACATCATCCAGAACCACAGGAAAGCTGGCTGACTGAAATGCCCACAACTAGAAGGAAAGAGAGGACCACAAGGAAAATCAGGGAAGCCGAAAAAGCCTGAGGTATGGAGACAAGGGCAGAGACACGAGCCCGCGCGCGTGCGGGGAGGACGGAGCCGGAGAGGAAGGGGCGGCTGACGGCCTGGCTGGCGTTCTCTGGCGGGAAGGAGATAAAAGCTCCAGATTGTGCTGAACCCCAGCTCCGACTGCACTGAACCCCAGTTCCGGGCAAAACCCTGGAAGCCGGGCTCATGCTGGGGGAGTCTGGGCTGTGGGGCGGAGGCACAGAGGAGTTGCGCCGGAGCCGCGCACGGGAATGTGCGCAGAGGAGGGACTGTTGCCTGTGCCGCTGGATTGCCCTAGCGGGAAGGAGACAAAAGCTCCGGACCGTGCTGAACCCCAGTTCCAACTGCACTGAACCCCAGTTCTGGGAAAGACCCGGGGAAGCCAGGCTCATACTGGGGAAAACTGGGCTGTAAGGCAGAAATGCAGAGAAGCGGCGAAGGGCAGAGCACCGGAGGCGCGCACGGGATTGTGCGCAGAGGATGGTCTGTTGACTGTGCCGCTGAATCACCCTGGTGGGAAGGAGACAAAAGCGCCAGACTGCGGTGAGCCCCAGTTCCGACTACACAAAAACCCAGTTCCGGGCGAGAATCTGGGAATCCAGATTCATTGGGGGAGAGACTAGACTGTTTGGCAGCGCGCGAAACTCCAGGGCGCTTTTCTCTCAGAGGTGTTTGCTGGGAATACGGAGGGACACTGAGACACAGGAACCACATAGGGCGGGGCTGACGGGAAGCCAAGGCTGTAGGCTCCGCCCTGTAACTCCGCCCCATCCAAGCTGAACACAGAGGCTTTTACAATTTTGCAAGTCTAGTTGAATGGGGCTGTCTCCCAGCATAGACACAGCTGATCCTTACAGCCAATTGGACTGGAGGTCACATCCTCCCAGTGTACCAACAGCAATCAAGGCTTAACAACACCAAGACTTTGCACTCAGCCCACAAAGGGGGGTATCAAGAGCGACCACCTAGGGAGATTGGGGAAGCTGAGCGATAGGGAGGCAGCCAAAAGGGGAAGACACCGAAACAGGTCACGAATATAAGGGATGCTGTAATTCCTGCTGAGGGGCCTCAGGCAGTAGCTGACCTACACTCCATTGGAGACCCAGAAACGAGGGCATCTAGTGGTCGGTGTGAGATGACACCAGATTTCAACCACTCGCATAAGGGACACATTCAAGAGGCAGACTCAGTGAGCGCCAAAGACTTGCTGCACCAAGACCCGGCCCATAAACGTATCTCCCGCACAGCAACTCTTCCTTTATACACACAGAGGGTCCGCACAGCCAAGTGGCCTGGAGGACAATTCCTCCCAGTGACACCAACAACAATCAAGACTTAACTATACAAAGAAGGACCAAGATGGAGGCATAGGGCAGAAGCCTGATTGTTGCCTACCACAACAATTTTGAGACTACGACGGGAGAGCAGAGCAGACACCATCCAGAACCACCGGAGGGCTGACTGAGCAGATGCTCTACAACTAGAATAAAAGAGAGGGGTACGCGGGATGAAGCTGATGCCGGTGACCCAAAGACCACACTTTAAAAACTACGGCTCAGGCGACACAATGGCGGCCTGGAACGAGCTCGGCGCAGTTCCCCCAGCGGTCTCCGACTGAGGGGAAGGCTCCACTCGCTGCCGAGCACGGACAGACGAGCCCCTGGGAGACATGGGGTGGGAGACTCCGCGCTTGCTGACCTCCGAGTCCTTCAAGAATCTCAACGCCCCGGAAGCGGCCAGGTGCACACGCTTGGCGACCGGGTGAGGCCATGGGCCCCTGGATCCGGGTGAGCCTGGGTCCCGGGTCCGGGTGAGGCCGTGGGCCCCTGGATCCGGGTGAGGCCACGCGACCCTGGGTCTGGGAGAGGCCACGTGCCCCTAGGTCCGGGGGAAGCTAGATCCCGGATCCGTGCGAGGCCGTGTGCCCCTGGATCCGGGTGAGGCTGGGTCCCGGGCCCAGGGGAGGCCACACGCCCCTGGGTCCGGGTGAGGCCATGCGCCCCTGGGTCCGGGTGAAGCTGAATCCTGGGTCTAGGCGAGGCCATGTGCCCCTGGATCCGGGTGAGGCTGGGTCCCGGGTCCGGGTGAGGCCGTGGGCCCCTGGATCCGGGTGAAGCCGTGCCCCTGGGTCCGGCCGAGACCAAACCAGAGGGAGGCGGACCTGCATTACCACCATTTGTCCACCATCCAGAGCTGAGGGGTCAGTGCCGACATGTACTCATAAGGAACTGGTGGACATTGATATTGGGTCTCAAAAGAACTGTTGGTCCAGAAAGAAACTCACTACAGACTGATTCATTTGCCTGTCAGCATAACTATTATTGCTCATCTCACATTCAATTCTTATAAGTATATCTCTAGTGACACATGATTTCGCTCATCTAGGGGAAATGATGAACAACATAGACTGATGAACAAGAACAGAACCAGAAACAAGGAGGCATCGATCGGATTATCGGGCCTCAGAGGGAGGATAGGGGAGGGTGGGGGGAGGGGGGGAGAGACCAACCAAAGGTCTTGTGTGCATGCATATGAGCCTAACCAATGGTTAAGTTCAACAGGGGGTTGGGGCATCCATGGGGAGGGGTGTGGGATGGGAATGGGGGGATGAGGACAAATATGTGACACCTTAATCAATAAAGAAATTAAAAATAAAATAAAAATAAAAAATAAAAAATAAAACTATACTACAAGGCCAAAGTAGTAAAAACAGCAGGGTACTGGCATAAAAACAAACATAGAGATCAATGAAACAGAACAGAGAGCCCAGAAATAAACCCACACCTTTATGGTCAATTAATATTTCACAAAGGAGGCAAGAACATACACTGGGGTAAAGATAGTCTATTCAATAAGTGGTGTTGGGAAAACTAAACAGATACATGCAAAAAAAAAAAAAATGAAACTAGACAACCTTCTTCCACCATACACAAAACTAAACTCAGAATGGATTAGAGCCTGAAATGTAAGACTTGAAATTGTAAAAATCCTAGAAGAAAAAATATAGGCAGTAAAACCTCAAATATTTCTTGTAGCAAAATTTTTGCCAATATGTTTCCTCGGGCAAGGGAAACAAAAGAAAAAATAAACTAAAAAGTTTTTGCACAGCTCAGGAAACCATCAACAAAATGAAAAGACAACCCACTGAATGGGAGAACACATTCACCAATTACTATATATCTGATAAGGAGTCAATACCCAAAATTTATAAGTAACTTATACAACTCAACACAAAACAACAATAATAACAACAGCAAAAAGCCCTAAATAATTTAATTTAAAAAATGGACAAAGGACCTGAATAGACACTTCTCCAAAGAGGACATACAGATGGCCCATAGACATATGAAAAGATGCTCAATATCACTAGTCAACAGAGAAATGCAAATTAAAACCACTATGAGTTATCAACTCACACCACTCAGAATGGCTATCATCAATACATTACCAAACAACAAGTGTTGGCAAGAATATGGAGAAAAGGGAACCCTTGTGCACTTTTGGCAGGAATGCAGATTGGTGCAGCCACTGTGGGAAACAGTATGGAGATTCTTCAAAAACATTAAAAATAGAACTGTCTCATGACCCAGTGATTCTACTTCTGGGAATATATCTGAAGAAACCCAAAACACTAATCCAAAAGAATATATGCACCTTACTATGTTCCTTGCAGTGTTCTTTACACTAGAGGCGCCGGCAGGGTCCCTAGGCCTAGCCTGCGATCAGGGCCATCTTCCGCCCCACTGCCGCCTAACCTGGTTCCCCGTTCACCATCCAGCCATCGGAGCCTGCGGGCCGGGGAGGAGGGACTGAGAGGTGGTCAATGCACCTCATAGCGACTGGTCCATCGGTTGTTCTGGTTGTTACGCCGTTATAGTTGCTGGCCTTTTATTATATAGGAATAGCCAAGATTTGGAAGCAGCCCCAGTGCCCATCAGTAGATGAATGGATAAATGTGGTACATTTACACAATGGAATACTACTCAGCCATAACAAAGGAAATCGTAAAAAAGGTAGAAGTGGGTACAGGGGCAATGAATATATGGTGATGGAAGACTTGACTTTGGATGGGGAACACACAATACCATATACAGATGATGTATTATAGAATTTTATACCTGAAACCTATCTAATTTTAATAACCAATGTCACCCCAACAAATTCTTTTTAAAAGATAGGTAAATATATTCTGAGGTCTTTATTGACCAATAAATTCAATAAAACTCTTTTAAAAATAACTTGAGATTTCTCAGTTCTTTAAAATAGAGTTAATGAAAAATGGAACTCCCATTTTACCCAGTGACCCGACTTCTAGGAATATATCCTAAGAAATCAGAAACATCGATCAGAAAGAATATATGAACACCCCTATATTCATAGCAGCAAAATTTACAATAGCTAAGATTTGGAAACAGCCCAAGTGCCCATCAGCAGATGGGTGGATAAAAAAGCTGTGGTACATGTACACAATGGAATACTATGCAGCTATAAAAAAGAAAGAACTCTTACTATAAGCAACAGCATGGATGGACCTGGAGAGGATTATGCTAAGCGAACTAAGGCAGTCAGAGAAAGATAAATATCACATGATCTCACTCACATGTGAAATCTAATGAACAAAATAAACTGATGAACAAAATAGATCCAGAGATTTAGAAGCATGGAACAAACTAATGAATTTCAGAGGGAAGGTGGGGGTGGGGGAGTGGGTGGGAAGTGATTAACTAGGGAACTTACATGCATATATGCATAGCCCAGGAGACACAGACAAGAGAGTGGTTGAAGGCCTGGGAGGGGCGGGTGGGTGTGTAGGTAGTCAATGGGAAAAACAAAGGGGACATCTGTAATAATTTCAACAATAAAGATTTTTCAAAAATAAAATAAAATAGAGTTCATGAATTCAACCTGTTTTAAGCTGAAGTGGGATGAGTTTCTTTGCTTCCTGGTTGTTTACTTAATACCGTTAACCATTAAACACTTCCTACCTCTCAATTCAAAACATACACTTAAATGTAGGAAATGACAATTTTTTTAACTTTATTTTTAAACATGTTTTATTCAACTGTACTTTATACAGAAAATTTTACACTTGAAACTTTCGTACATTCCTTGAGCTAAGTGTTTGTGCAAATTAATTTATGCAACACATCAACTGCATTTGACTAAGGAAAGAAGGCTTTATAAGTACCAACTGGGGAACTTCTGATGGAGATTTTTCATTTTTATTGAATAAATGATTTTTCACATGGATATATTCCACCCTCAATAAAAAATACCACTACGAACCTTGCCTCCCAAACCACCACCTACCTAGGAAAAATTTTCTTTATGAGAATTAGACTGACCTTCGTCAAAAATTAACTACATTCACGCACAGAACACCCCACCCCCACCCCCACCTAGGTGCAAGAAGCCACGCTGGGCTTTCAAGGGGATATAGCTAAGTGGGACAGCCAGAATTTCCTGCTAGGTCATCTGGTGCGATCATCCTGCCATGTACCACTCTGTATTTACTTGAAAACTTCCAGAGATGAGCTAAAACTTACAGCCTCCGATTTCGAGGAATTTAAACCCAAATGGTCAGGATTAGGAAAGCACAAATCTCTCTGCTTTGTAGTACTGGTGGTGAATCCACACAGTACAATAAAAACAGCTTGCTGGGGAACGGCTCGCCGCCTTTCACAAAGCGCCCTCCTCCATCCAGGGGGCCGGTTGGAGAGGGTGAGGGCGCCCCGGCCGTGCGAAAGAGGGCGAAATCCGATCTGTCCGCGGGTGGGCACCAGGAAGAACGTCCTGGTGGAGGTGGCATCGGAGACAGGCCTCGAAGCACCGAGATGCAGGAGCGTCCACTGCAGAGGGAAGGGCACTCCCGTGCTGGCTCAATAGTTACAGTTTCACCTCGTGGCCCGCGCAACCAGCCAGGTTTTCAGAAGACCGACCCCACAGACGCAGGGGTCCGGCCCAGGAGGCACTTCCGCTGTGCAGTTGGCCAAACTGGGAGGATTCGGGGGGTGCACCGCCGAGGTCCGGTTCGCGCACGTGGGCATCCTCTCCCTTCCTTGGCGCTGACTCTGCAAGAGGCACCCGCCCGCAAAGGCTGCCTATCCAAGGGGACCAGTGGCTACTGCTTCCCCCCGATTCCGGCGCTCGAGCGCGGCGGACGCTGCGGTGGGGAGACCTGAGTCCCGCCCCGGCCCAAAGGAGGAGGCACCGCACAGCGTGCGCCCGCGGACCCGGGCACCTCTCCCCTCCCCTTCCTGCCCGCGGCGGCCGGGGCCGGGGGCGGGAGGGGCGGAGCCGGGGCGGAGCCGCGGCGGCGGCGGCCCGGGCTGCGGCAGGTGTGGGTGAGGTGGAGGTGCGGGGCGGTCCGCTCTCGCCCTCGCCCTCGCCGCCGGGGGCCGGGGTCGGGGGCTGGGACGTCCTTTCCCACCCCGGGATTTCCGCGAGCGGCTTCGACCAGCGCACAACTTGGGGCGCAGCCCGGGCGGCAGGTTGCACGTCCGGCGCCCGGCGCGGAAAGGCGCGCGTTCCCGGCCGCGGCGCCCGCGCGGGCCGATCCGGGAGGCGGCGGCGGCCGGAGGGCTGCGGGGGTTCGGAGGCCGGAGTCGCTGCGGCCGCTGCCTGGGCGCCGGGGCGAGGCCGGGCGGCGCCTCCGCTCTCCGACCGGACCCGCAGGTAAACGGGGAGGCGCGAGGAGCGGGGCCGGGGCGCGTCCCTCGCGGAGTTGCGAAGTGGCTTCGGGGCCTGGGCGCACGGCCGGCTGCGCGCGGGTCGGAGGGTCGGAGGGAGGGTCGCCGGCGGCGCGGGCGCCGGAGCGGGGATGCTGCGGCCGGGTCGGCGCTTCCTGGGCTCGGCGGCCCGGGCTCTGCGCAGAACCACCTCTTCCTCCAGCCCCGGTCGCCGCCGTTTCCCTGGCTCGGTCTCCGAAGTCACAGGTCCACCCTCTCCCCCTAAACCCCCCCGAAGAAGGAGCTGTGGGTCCGGGAGCGGATGGGGACGAGCGCTTTCGATCACCCATGTTTGAAGAAAGCCCATTTGGTGCCGAACATCGCTGCCACTTTCCTCTGCTTTCCCCTCCTGGAGGGAAGAGAAGTTAGGGCGTCTTTTTTACATGCCCACGTAGCCGGGTTAGAGTTTGTTTTCGTCTGTGCAGGTGGGGAAAGGATGCTCTGTCAGGTCCTGGGTTTTCCAGCAGCGCTTCGCTTCCAGTGAGAGCCTTTGATCCTGCAGCCAGACAATGCAGCGGGGAGAAACAGCCCGAGTGGTTTCTTGGCGCCGCTTGGGCAGCGGAGAAGTTTAAGGGAAACTTAAGCGTCCGCGACCCCTTGATGGGCTTCCTGCGGGGCCGGCTTTGTCTCTGGGGCAGGGGCGTGGGGGCTGAGAATGACAGTCGGCTCCGGACCTGCGTCCACCTGGACTGGAGCTGAGCCTCAGGCCCGGCGCCCTCACCGCTCCGGGACCTCTGGTTTCTGGAGTCGGGCCTTTCACCTTCCTTCACGGAATCCCTGACAGTTTTGAAAGGGAATTAGGAAAATGATCTTCTTTTGTTTCTCTGGAGTTTCTTTCTTACCCTTGCGTTAAAAATGTTTCTCTCTTGGACAGAGATGTAAGCAGTATTCTATTTTATACTTGGTTTTAAAGACATTTTGCTTGAATTGGTTTTAAACACGATTTACAAATGACAGTCAAATTGAGGTTTATTTGTCAGGGAGGTTTGTGATTGTTTGGAGGAGGGACTGACTTTTAAGTGTGTTTTTTTTTCAAATCTAATCCTGGTTCATTCTCATGGTCTCCAGACTTTAATCCTTAAGTGAAGGCCTTTATCTTGATTTTAAGAGACAAATATAAAAATAACAGTGGTTTAAGTACCCCCTTTTCCTCTTTAACTTGTAACAGCCTTATGAAAATTGGGCAACTTTCGGCATCTTAGGATGTAAAAAAATCTTAAATTGAATTTTAAGCTGCCCCCCCCCCCATTTTTATTTATCTTCATAGATTTATCAGACTTTATGGAATTATCAGCTTGTGGTATTTAGTTGTTATTTGTGCATATTCAGACCTTACTGTAATGTGGATATTGCGTACATGATAGGTAAATGTGGGGAGAAGTCAAGAAGCTCTTTTAAAAAGTACAGAGTGAAGTTTCTCGGGGGGAAATTTTATCGTCCTGAAAAAGTGTGCATCACAGATACCGCCCTTGACTGATAGCATGGATTGTTGGCTGTTTTTGAAATTTAAAATCGATGATTAAGAAGGGAGGTATAAAGTGATTTCTTCTTGAGCCTTGTTTTTTTAAAATGCAGTGGAAAGAAAAGTTAAGGCTATCATGTTTGTACAATGTAATAACTAATAGATAGTTATTCTAGAAGCTATAAAAATGCTTGAGGAAGTAAAATAAAAAGGTAGCATAAAATTACACATTATACAGGGTGTGACAAAAGTAGGTTTATAGTTGTTTATATGGAAAATAATACAATAATCAATAAATAACAATACCAGAATAAACTCTGCGTTTGGTGTACTCACAACTGTAAACCTACTTTTGCCACACCTTTCTACTTTTAGAATTTTAAGGGGAATGCACACTTGTAAATCTCACATTCTCAAGTAAACAGTGTTAAATTGGGTGAAATAAAAGAATTTCTTTTGCATATGATTTTTTCTCAAATTAAGAAGTATATTTATATTGGTTTGCCTTAAAATTGAAGTTATAGTTAATTTTTTAATAGCTGTATGGGACAATTCAAAGTATTTTTAAGTCATTTACTTTAACAATTCTTTTCTTTGTTAATAGGTTTATAAGATGTCTTTTGCTTGAAACATTAACATTTAATGACAGTAGGAGTCATTAAGTTTTTCATAAAATTGCCACAGTTTTTCTTTATTTAGTTTTTCTGGGTAGTTTCAACATATAAACACTGTAGGGTCTCTTAACAAATTTAAACTATAAAAAAGCAATAGATTAAATCCCTGATTATTAGCATTTCAGGGATATCTACCTTTAAGTCAAAATGTCTTGTGAAGACATTTTAGAATACATGTAATGTTATGATTTTTAAAGAGTAATGTTTTTGATGGTTATTTTCCAGTTTTTTTGAACCTTAAAGTAAATTAACAAAAGAATCAATAATTATGTTTTAACAGTTTCTTGATATATTTAAGACTGTTTCCTTTGAATTAATCTCCCAAGTGTTTTTAAAAATTTTTATATAGGAGTGAGAAAGTTTATTTTCTGTTAAAACATATTTCTATAGACCAGAAAGAAAAAAGTTGTTGAATCTAGAATATGTGAACCTTAAATAAGAAACAGTGAAATTTGATCTTTGTATTGTAAAATGTATTTTCACTGAGGCTTTTTGACTATCCTTTTTAAAAAAAACATAAATGTATAACAAGTAAATCAGTTATTTCATTGGTGCAATATAAGTATCCTAATGTGCCTGTTTTATTAATGGATATTGACACTTCCCACTCACCATATTTTATGCGAGGAGTCCAGAAAATTATCAAAATAATTTTGAAGAGAATTGAGATGAAGCGGGGGGGTGGGGGGGGAATCCAAGCATGATGTTATATACGTGCTTTGGTTTGCATCAGGGAAAGGATGAAAAATAAGTTTGGGATCAGAATTTATCCACATTAATCAGATTTCCTAGCACTTTCTACTTTATTGTATAATTGACTTTTTAGCCAGTATGTACTTAAGTGTATTAAAATATAGCAGACATGAGGGGAAAATCCTGTTGTAAAATTCTTAATCATGGCTTTATCAAACATACAACCTACTATATATTGTTTCAATACCATTTTCCAGGCTATTCAACATTTGAGACCAATTTATAAATGAAATGTATTATAAAAGTTAATTAAATAAGTAATTTTCAGGGAGTGCCTCTTTTGAGGGACTATTTTTTAACATCACAAATTGCACCAATCCTTTGAATAAAATAAGAATGGTTGTATTAATTACAAATTATACTTTTAGCAAAAGGAAAACGCGTATTTTATTGGCCTTGGGGACATTTATGCTAAGTAGTGTGGGGCCCAGTTTCCATTTCTGTATCTGTGCCACTTCTGACAAAGGATCGGGTACTGAGATGAAAGACTGAGGAGAAAACTAATAAAACAAGCTCCGTGGGTTGATCATAGTTCTTCCCAGTAAGCCTGGATTCAGAACCAGAAGAGAAATTCGGAGAGTCGGATTCCCCGCAGCCCTTTTACACTGGTTCCAGTGAGTTAGCGCTGGCAGGAAGAAAGTAGTGTCTCTGCCATTTGCAAAGCCGACTTCATGACCCACAGCAAATCAAACCCATGAAATCTTTTAGTCTTGTCCAATTCAGCTCCACTTCCTTGCCAGGGGCACAACAGCTGAAGTTAAAAGGCTTATACCCAAATGGGAAAATTAGTGCCATTTGTGTATAGGCAGTAGCCTTATTCAAACTGCTTTCAACCTAATTGGAAAAAAAGATAGAATATGATTTGATTATAAGTCCTCCAGGGTGGGTAGCATTCAAGAGACTGCAGCTCAAAAGTGTGTTTAGGGTTTTTACTTACTTTTTGAATTACTTAGAGTTTGTATTGTAGTTCTCTGGTTCGTGTGTGTATGTGTGTGTGTGTGTGTGTGTGTGTGTGTGTGTGTGTTTTCAGCCTCTACAATTTGGAAGAGGCAAAAAGTACAATAAAATGGTAAATTTTAAAGTGATCAAGATGGAATAGCATTGGTCATATAAAAGTTCTTCCATTACTGCTGAGGTAGCGGTAGTTTTTCTCTGTTGGATTTTGTCCCTTGTAATTGTACATCTACGTTCTTTGCTTAGAAATACTCCTGATTCTGGGAATAGCAGAAAAGGGAACGATCTAGGTCTAGAAACAATGACAGTCAATGTTTTAAGTTATCTCTGTCAAGTCAGGTGGACTTTGGCCACATTCGTAAATTGGACATGTATAAAATAAGATTAAAACATCAACGCAGAAGGGCCTGCTCCAGAAACTTGTGGTAGGTGTGCTCTCCTCACTGACCTGAATGTGGCATGTAATGACCAATCAAGACCAATATTATTCTACATTTGAGGTGAAACTATTTTGGAGAGTCCAAAGGTTGATGCAAGCAAAGGCTTGGTCCCCCAAAAGTCAATCGAGTAAGATCTTACTAAGATCACCTGAGAATTTTTTTTAGTTCCAGGGTATGTTCAAGTGGAAATTCAAGTCATAAAGTCATTATTTAATAACTCTACAGGGTTCCGGTAATTTTTCCCTCTTCAAACCCGATCTTTTGCCTACTATCGCAACTTCATTAACTTCATTTTAAAAAGTCTCACAGGAGCAACAGTAGTAGACCAGAGCAATAAAAGTGTGAGCTCTTTGTGGTAAAATCCACATCCAGTGAGTGAAGTCTTTGAAATTAGGATTTAACTGGCTTTTAACTAGATCTGGTTCTCAAGTAAACTAACTGGTAATATCGTCACTTGACATTTCCTTTTCACATTCTGTGCCATGATTCAAAACTGATATCTTTTTTATGAGCAAGAGTGGAACTATCTGAAGTTAAGGAACAAGACAAACAGTGTGTGCACTTTATAGATTGTCTTTAATAGTTTTATAATGCTGCCGCACGTTTGCCAGCACCCAAATAATGATAAGATTCTAGTTTGCTTTATTATTTCTTTTTGGTTTTGGAATTGGGATTAGAATGCTTTTTAAATGAAAAGAATGACCTTAATTTTATTTTAAAATGAATATCTGTATGCATATTAACTGTTAGTCATGACAAACAGTTGTTTGAATTGTAATTCGAAGTAAAAGTATTGCTAGTACAAGTTTGTGCCTGGACTGAGGTGTGGTAAGTGGCATTCTAATTACTTCTAAAAATCAAACGAAATTTTTATCATGCTTTTTTAATAGGTGTAAACAAATTTCTAGTTTCATATAAAAGGAAAAATATAATAAGACATGTTAGTCTTATTAAATATTAAACCAAATTAGCCCAGAGATTTTTTTTTTAGTGACTTGTTTTTCAACCAGAAGAACTGAAATATCTTTATAGACAAAAAAGGACTATATGGGAAGGTAATAGAAGAAAATGTAAAAGATTAAGCAACTGGATTTTTTTCAAGAATTAATTCTTAACATAATTTTTATCATTGGTGCCTGTAGTTTTCCAAATTCTGGAGAAATGGCAATAAATCGTATGGAATGACAGAATGATCAAAATATTTAACAAAACTTAGTTTCCTTTTGAAATAAATGTATTTATCAGTTGTTAAAAGATAATGTTCTGTATTTCCTTTTTAAAATTAACACATTGTCACAAAGAAAGCAATGAAAAATGCTAATTATAAATCAGTTAATTTAAAAAACAGATTTGAAAAGTAAATCCTTCTGAAGGCGGAGTTAATTATACTAATACATGTTGGTAGAACTTTTTTTGCAAAATTTATTAAAGTAGAAATGATAAGACAACTACATATTTCAGAATAATAGACGTTACTATGTGTTCGCTGTATTAGCTAACCTAAAAAATTTATACTGGGAATACTGAACTATAAATGGAACAGCATAATTTATTATTGTCCATTTTTATTTCAAAGCACATGCTCAAATTATTATCAAGAACTAACACAAAACTGTTTTCCAAAATCGGTAGGCTGTCAACCTCATCTAGATCTTTTTTCAAAAGCAGTATTAAAATAAAATGTGTTCAACTCTTCTAATTGCCAGAGCAATAATACCAATGGCAGTTAGAGCTCTCTCTATCGATCATTTCCTGCATGCTGTGCTTTGTTCCATATGCTTTATCTGTATTACCTCCAGTAATCTTCACAGCAACCTTATAATCTAGGTGCCATGATTGTTCTTGTTTTACAAACAAGAAAACTGTGGCCTGGCGAGATTAAAGGGCTCTAACAACTGGTAAATGGTGTGGCTCCGGAATTCAAACCTAAGTCTTTTCTATTCCCACGGCTCTACTCTTAATTACTTTGCTGCAGTAATTAAGCAGAATATTTGTGGAGCTCTTGTTAAAAAACAAAAAAACAAACAAAAATAACAAAAACCTGTTTGGGAGCCATTTGTATAGCATTTGAATGTCCCCTTTTAGAGCACTTTTTTTTTTCTTCTTTGATTTTTAAAGCTGGTTCAAAGTTTTCATGTCCAAGTTTGGCAAAAGACATAGATGATATCGGTAGTAATATTTGTGACTAAGAGAAATAGATTGTGTCTTAAACTATTAAACCTCATATTTCAGATGGATTGTAAGTTTTCCCTGCAGATCCTTCCAAAAGAATCATCCAATTTTTTGTGGGTTTGGGAGCCACAGCCCTGGAACTGGAATACAGTTAAAGCCACTGGGACCCCTGACCCATAATAGGTGGTCAATGAATATTTTTTAAAACAGTGAATAAGGGAGTTAACATTTCTTTGCCTATGCAAGTCCTAATACATGTTTGTGTGTTGAAGTGTTGTAGTGAGTGTGGGTAGCATACCACTAATTGCAACCTTGCACAGTCATGAGCCTCGGTTTCCTCTTTGTGAAATGGAAATAATTATATCTTCCTCAGTTGTGAAGGTTAAATAAATGATCATTCCCGTTCCTTTATTATCACACCTGACCTTTTGTGTGGGTACAGAGCCTCTGGGAGTTGTGAGGATTGAAGGAGAACTCTCAGAGCTAGCCAGAATGAACATGGGAGTTGAGAAAGCAGTTCATGTCCTGAACCCACCAGAGAAAGATTCAAGGCCAAGGAATAGGGTGAAAACGGTGCTTTGCTGGTTCTGGAGTGAGGGGGAGAGCCGGGGGCAGAGACCTGTATTCCGGTCTGAGTCTCTGGTGTTGACTTGTGGCTTTAGACAAGTTGCTTGGGCTGCTGATGTGTCAAGTGAGGGCACACTTCAGGGCTACCTCAGAGGCTCTCAAATGTGGTCCATCTTAAAGCTCCGCGGGCAGAGTTTCAGTGCTTCCTGTCACTCTACCTCTTCCAGGGGACTCGAGGAGCCCCCCATGGGAGGGCACTGCCCTCCCCTAGACACACTGTCTTTATTTCTGTCTGCCTCCCTCCCTCTGCCTCTTCCTCCCTTTGTTCTTCCCTCCCTCCCACTTCCCTTTCTAGGTCAGTCAGCTCTTCTTGGACCTAATCTTTCTCTTTAGCACTGCTCTCACTCCCCCCCCGCCCCCCGCCGCCTCTTTCACTGCTTTCTCTGGTGGCAAAGGAGGTAGGGAATAGTTTTTATTGTTTAGAGGTTAAAAACCCTGCTCTCCTGTGCAGGATAATTGCAAAGGCTCTTTTTGGGGCGAACATATTGCAGTGTATGAAGTTCAGCAAAGGGACTCAGTACAAGAGCAGAGAGGCCTAAAGAGTAGACCGAGTCAGTTTGCAGGCTGACCAAAACAAGGATTAAAATGCAGGAAAACAAAAGAAAGTTTAATAGCAAAAAAATTTATCACAGTGAATTCAAAGGTCAAAGCAAAAATGTTAAAAGACAAAAATTAGACAAGTTACATTTACATGAGAAGAAAGTAAAATTGTGAAAAATAAATTTCATAATGGCAAAAATGACATTTAAATAGTATAGGCAATTAAAGCTTTAGGGTTTTTTGGGTTTTTTTTCATCAGAATTCCTCTTTTGAGGCCCATGGAAGCAAACTGGTTATATTCCTGGCAAGAGGGGTTAAGAGGTAGATTATATAAATTAATATTTGGGACAACACTAAAAGGCAAGCAAATCCAAGCATTTTGAAAGAAATTTTTGACAGAAGAATATTCTTAAAGTAGTTTGAAAATAGGAAGCCATTCTCTATTTTGTGTCTGGAATGGAAAACAGGGACTAACACAGATTGGAAGTCGCCTGAAATTTAAAATAATTTAAAGAAAAAGCCAAAACAGACAAGTCGATCGTCAGAAATGTGTCAAGAAATCATTGGAATCCAAAAAAGCTACTAAAATAGAAACAGTATAACAAACTTCCAGAAATAATAGCAAATGCTGAATTCTGTTTGGGTCAGAGGGACCAGATATAGTTGCTAGAACATTTGGCATTCTAGAAAATGATACTAGTTTATGGACAGTGGCATATGAGAGCGATAAGGAGGAGATGATCGAGTGTTGCTCGTCAGATACCAGGGCCTGCCCCATCCAGCAGTAACTTAAGTATGTTGTGGTGGATAGAAGAGTCTTAACAATGGCGTTTGTTGTCTCCCTCTCCCACCCCACTGCTGCAGATCCCACACAGGAGCTAGGGACTGGGTATGGACTTGAAGGAGGGAGGGAGCTCTGTGTTTGAGTCCCAGCTCAGCACTTCGGGCTGTGGGACTTGGACGGGTCTAAAAGCCCTTTGGCCCCACGTTCCACGCTTGTTAAATGGGGTGAATGCCCATCTAAAACCTGCCTCACCGGAATGTTGTGAGACTCAGATGAGCTCATTTATGCAAGAGTACTTTGTAAGTTGACCTGGCGGTTTTTACTGTAACCAGAATCTTTATTTCCAAGGAGAAGAAGAAATTAAACCATGCGATGAGTTAACTTTTTGTTCTTTTTAATTAATGTTCTTGAGGCTTTAGGACATCACCTAAATGTAGGGCTTCCTAACAGCCTGGGGTCCATGGGTCACAAGAGGGCCCGTGGACGGAATCCAGGCCCATGAGCTTGGATGGGGAGAAATATACTACTTGGTTTGCGTTATACTTAACCTAACCTCTCACTGAATTTTAATATTTGTTTAAGATTATAAATGGAGGTGACGAGGTGTGGTAGTATTTTATCAGGACTTATGACGTTTGTTACCAGTAGAAAACACATACTTCCATATAATAACATTACAGTTATTGTCAATCTAGGTACCAGTCTAGAAATATTTATGTGTGGTACAGTTTTGACGTAATGGTAGTTGATAGACAATGCTAGATATTTTTATTTAATACTAGAGGCCCGATGCACGAAATTTGTGCAAGAGGCTCAGCCCTTGCAGACCCGGCTTCGTCCGGGAGGTCATCCGGACAGTTGTCCAAGACAGTCGTTCTGCTGTTTGGTCTAATTAGCATATTAGCTCTTTATTATATAGGATGTTAAAGAATTACATATATTACTAAATGTATGTTAATATTTAGATATAATATTTAGATATATATAATAGGTTTCTTTTGTAATCTGGAACGCCTTATTTTATGCACTTCATCTGAGAAGGGGTCCATAGATGCGGAAAGGGTTGTGATTAATGTTGTTGTTGTTTGGAGGTTTTTAATCTGACCCTCGGGCCTAAGGGCCTCACCAGAGACTGGTATTAAAAGAGGACTGAACTGTACACTGGCTACTCAGATAACCATGGCTAATAGTGCCCCCCCAGAGTAAGAAGTTCCAGTTATGCAAATTAAAATAGCTTACAGTCATAGTATAATGGAACAGTGCCTTGGACAATACAAGCACAAATCTCTCCACCCCGTGCCACCTCTGTCATGGGTGGTGGATTCGGGCCAGACTATACAAATGCACTGAGTGGTGAAGATCACAGTGAATGACAAGCTGCATACATACCCTCCTGTTCAGGTATCTTCCTGACACCTGTAGATCATGTCTGAACAGCAGGCAACAAGAATGTTCACCTGGAAACTCAAACAAGAAGATAAATGTCTGCACTTAATTTTTCGATTTTATTTGTGGTTTTGCCATTGTGCTTTTGACTTACAAAAATGGCCATAACTAAGATTATTCTGCACCCGTGGCTCTTTGTTAAAATCTCTGTCAGAGCACTCGCCTGATGCCTAATATCTGTGCATCTTTCTCTCCCAAGTAGAGTTTTCGTACCTTCACACAGCACTTCTGTCTTGTCATGTTCTTTGCAGATTTTATTTAGTATCCTAACGAGATCATTGAGTGGTTTAGGATGGTGTGCAATTTGAGTGGTGGAAACCTAATTTTTATTGTTCTCATATTCTTTTCTGTTAGCCCCACTTTCTGCTTAGAAGATGAGGCTGCATTTGCAGAAACAACAGTAACAAATAAGCTAGCATTTATTGTGTACAGCATATTCATTTCAATTTCCCAGTGTTGGCTATTTGAGTTTCTTCAGTAACAGGGATTTGGTGGATATGATTGGCCTGTGTTTTGTCACAGCTCTTGATTTGGCTTGACCATAGTGTCATTGTTATCGGATAATTCATGACTTTGAGGTTTGCTAGTGATATTCAACATGCAGCAGGAGTATCAAAGAGTCAGAACCTTTGATAACTGGAAGGGCCCAAATTCCTGTGATTGAAGAAGTTATTGGGTCATGGGACTTAACTAGGCTTCAGAGCTGGTAAATGGTAGACTTAAGAACTGAATTCTATCTGTAGATTCTCAATTCACCATCCTTTCACCATGCCAGCCTCTTCCTAAAGAGTGCTCGATCCTGCAAGATTCTGCATAGGGTTCTTCAGTCAGATCAGTTGTGAAAATTCTACATACCATATATTTTTGCTTGTTAAAGATTTTGAGAAATTCTGCAATATAGAAATCTGTCTGATTTTACTCCACTATTTTCCAAGTTTATTTAACCACAAAATCCTTTCCCCTCTCCCCAGAATCCAGCTAATAAGAATACTGCCCTGTACAGTAGTGAGCTTTGATGATTGAGGATGATGATGGTGGTGGTGGTGATAACAAGAGCAATAACATTTATTGAGCACTTACTATGTCATAGATACTGTTCTAAATGCTTTATATGATAAGACTCATGTAATCTTCATAACAAACAACAGGGTAGATACTGTTATCTCCACTTTACAGATGAGGAGACTGAGGCCAGAGAGGCAGCTGTGGTAAAGTAGTTGTGTTGCTCAGGTAACAACATCACCTGTAAATCAGGGTTTTTCAACCTTGGCACTATTGACATTTTGGCTTTATAATTTCTTGTTGTGGAAGGCTGTCCTGTGTATTGTAGAATATTTAGCAGCATCCTTGCCTTTACTCAGTTGTGTCAAACAAAAATGTCTGCAGACATTGACAAAAATGCCCCCTAAATTGCTCCTGGTTGAGAACCACTGTTGTAAACTTATAGCAGAAATATACTTTCTCGAACAACCTCCATAGTAACTTTTACAGTGACTCATGGTCATGATTGGGCAAATTACACATTGTAGGTTCTGTGACTATATCAAGCTATGTGTACTTGTGTGGGGGTGGATGTGAGTTAAACTTGACCCATGCTGCTTTCTTCCACTCCATTTCCTTCCACTGCTCTGGTGAGAGCCAAGAGGCCAAAATTTTTTTAACTGCCCTATACACACTCCCAATTCATATATTTTCCATTTTATACTTCATAAACACACACACACACACACACACACACACACACACACACACATATGCTCTTTTTTTTCTGTGTAATAGAGGACTTAACACATTTGAATTGCTGTACAGTAAAAACTTATGCCTGAGCCAAGATTAGCTGCCAAGGAAAACATACCCAGCAATGAATAACTCACGAATATTTGGCAAAGAAAAAGAAAAAAGTTACATGATGAAGTAAATTACTAAGGTGTGGGTTTTATTTTTCCAGGGTGATAACCTGTTAAAGTCATACACTTCGAAGGGATTCAAGGCTTCTGGTCATTGTTGTTTTGTGACTTAATATGCCATTTTCAGGAGCAGCTGAGGAATAATGAAAAGATCATTGAAATACCTAGGTTTTAATCCTCACTCTGCCAGACATTTACTGTGTGACCTCGCCTTCTTTTTCTCAAGGTTTGCTTCCCCACCAGGAAGATGGGGGTAATACTGTGAAACCAGTCATGTTGTTGAAAGGTGGAGGTGAGAAGATGCATCAGCATCCAGCCCAAGTCCTGGCATGTCCGTTTTCCTCCTTCCTTCCAGGACCAGTTTACCAAGGAACACTGCGGTGGTTTTCCACTTCATAACCCTTTTGGGTGATTCTTTTAAGTATAAACCAGTTGTCTTTGAAAGTAGCAGAGATGCTTTCCATCAAGTAGCCTCGTGCAGAAAACCCATTACAAGATGGGGCTTGGAAAGAAGGGAGGGTACATACAGTTCTCAAAACCACTGAATCTTGAAAGCTTTACATTTAGATTGCGGAGTCGCCAAGAGAAGGAGAGAGCGGATGCGCAGAGGAACTTTAGGAGCCAACGCTCACCCTCTAATCTTAGTGGACATTTAATGATTCAGCTTTGCGATGGATCTTTGAGTGCTTCTGTGTGCCAGACACTAAGCAAGCTCTAGGGCTACAAAGAGAGCAAATCACGCAAGCAGCTATTCTACCTCTGCACCCTGTCCTCTTGGAACTTAGTGACCGTGTCTTGTCTTCGTCCCAATTCCAATTGATATTTGCTGCCCGGAATGCTAGTTTGAAGGGTCCTGAGGCTTGGCAGAACTCATCGGAAAAAATGCCATGATCCATTAATACTGTCTGCCTTCGTCAAAAGATGCAGACGGGGGAGGATTTGACAGTCCTCTGGCACGGGTTTTCAGAGTGTGGGCCTGACCCATTAGTGTATCATGAAATCGCTTTTGTTGAGCCCCTTAATTATTCTTTAAGAAAGGAAGTAGAGAAATAACAGAATTTTGCACATAGTGATGCTAAGCACTGCTTTGGAAAACTTCTTGTTATGTACTACTAGTAGCCCGTTTGCACGAAGATTCGTGCAATAGACCTTCATTCACCTGGCTGCCTGCACCAGTTTTCTGCCGGCACCAGGGACCCAGGCCTTGGCTGTGGCCACCGCCTTCTGCCTTTTTCAGGGTCGGGGCTTGGCCCCGGGCGGTGGCCTTGGGCTCCGCGGCACCCAACATCCTTGCTAAGGATCGCAGGAGCCAACCCCCAGTGGTTTCCTGCCATCCTTTCAGGCTGCCCACTGGTGCCCAAGGCTGGGAAAGCCTCCGCCCCAGGCTTTCCTGGCCTTGGGCTCGCCGCACCCAGCGTCCCTGCTACCGATCACAGGAGCCGACCTCCAGTGGTTTCCTGCGATCAGTGCAGGCTCCCCGCTGGTGCCCAAGGCCCAGAAAGCCTCGGCCCCTGGGACCCCCGGGAGCGGCGGGAGGGGTGGGATGGGCACGGCCAAGCCCCCCCAGGTGGCCAATCGACCCGGAACCCCCGGGAGGGGCGGGATGGGCCTGGCCACGCCCCCCCAGGTGGCCGATCGCCCCCCCCCCCGGACCCCCGGGAGGGGCGGGAGGGGCCGGCCACGCCCCCCCCAAGTGGCCGATCGACCCCCGGACCCCAGGGAGGGGCGGGAGGGGCCAGGCCACGCCCCCCCAGGTGGCCGATCGACCCCCGGAACCCCCGGGAGCGGCGGCATGGGCCCGGCCACTGGGCACCGCCATCTTGATCTTCTCAACGGCAGATATGCCACCCGGAGTCCCGCCCCCAGCCTCCTGCCGGCCCAATCGTGGGCATAGCGGAGGTGCGGTCAATTTGCATGTTTCTCTATTATAAGGTAAGATGTGACAGGTCATGGTGCAAAATGCATTTTCTACAGTGGGTTTCATAAAATATGTGATTCTAGGGGTTACTCACAATCCTACCCCCTTTTCTCTGTAGTCATACTGGTTTTGTTTTTCTGAAATTATATGCTGTGTTTGTTACTTTGCACCTGATTAGTCAAAAACATGGAATAACACACACATTCTAGGAATCATTCTCCAAGAAATATGTGTATCCTTTTGAGTCTTCATTCATTAGCATCTTCATATTTTGTCGGAGGTGGTTAATAATTTTATATATAGTCAGTTCTGGTGGGAGGGAAAGTAGCCAAGTAGTTAGACACCTAGGCACTAGTGTGAAGCTTGCTTAATGATATAGACCAGTGGTCAGCAAACTGCGGCTCGTGAGCCGCGGTTTGCCGCTCTGTTGACTAATGAGTTTGCCGACCACTGATATAGACCATGTTGCTTTAGAACTATGTCACCTGGGGACGCTACTTAAAACTTGGATTTTGTGACCATCACACATGTGTATTTTACACACACTTGCAGAAGGTCTTGCTTCAGAATTCTTTCCTTACTACTTAAGGCCACATAGATACATGCTGTCCTGTGGCACAGCCAGATCATCATATCACATGGCTAGAATTTGTGCAAACAGTCTCGAGAGTTAAACATGGGAAGTAAGTATGCTGCTACATATCACGTGGTGGGAGCATGACCACCACGAATGACTAGGAATGAATACTATTTTAGTACTTGACCCAGCATCTCTTGGTTCTGTTCAGTTCCAAAAGGGAAAGTCTGTCATTAGGGTAAGAGAAGTGTCCATGGAAGGAGGAGAGTACTTGGAAACCATGAGGAAAGAGGATTGGGAACAAAGGGGTAAGAATCAGGATCATGAGAATGACGACACTGTGCCTCTACTCCAATACTGGTTTCAGGCACAAAATGATCTCTGAAAAGTCCCTGTTGCGTGGCTTGCCTGGCTGTTCCTTGGACAAGTATTAGATAGTTTTAAGACTTGACCAATTGAAAGCAACTTGAGTTTAGAGTAACGCAGCCTGGGTTGAAGTTCCGGTTCTGCCATTTCCCAGCCCTGTGGCCCTCAGCGGAATCCGCTCACCTCCTGGAACCTTGATTCTCTGTCGTGTGAAATGGATATAACATATTTCACGGGATAAAGGATCAAGATGAACTGAGAGCTTACCTGTAAAATCCCTAGCACATGATGAGTGCCCCCCAAATTCTCCCCAACCTCCTACCCTTTTGGAGAAAGTCAGATTTAGAGAGTATTTTTAAAACATAAGCAGATCCCAGGTGAAAACATTATTGACAACAGTGTTTGAGAATATTAAAGCAAAACTTTCTAAAAAGACTTTTAATTCCAAAGTGATTAAGTCTCCTTCCCTATGGGTGTACCTGTGGCTACTTGTTTTGCCGTGGTGCCCGGCCTCTTCCACAGCCGGCTCACTCTTCATTGCATCTCATGTGACAAACCAGATAAGTAAATTGTATATCATGCACATGGGCTGTGAATTTGGTATTGTAGGTTAAGAGGTCTCACAGACTAACTATTTTTTACTTCTCTGAATTGGTTATGTAAGGCAATTAGACTATCCAATCTAGTCCAAAAAAGATTCCAGCCCGGATGGCATGGCCCAGTGGTTGAGCATCGACCTATGAACCAGGAGTTCACGGTTCAATTCCCGGTCAGGGCACATGTCTGGTTTGCGGGATGGATCCCCAGTGAGGGGTGTGCAGGAGGCAGCCAATCAACGATTCTCTCTCATCATTGATATTTCTCTCTCTCTCCCTCTCCCTTCCTCTCTGAAATTAATGGAAAAAAAAAGATTCTATCCCAGCTTTCACATCCTAAGATTCTGTTATCCTTCCCTTCAATTGACTTGTGATCTACAATATCCCTATTAACTTTTCCTCTAGTTTACTATCTTGAAGACTTAAGCTTTCAGATGGCTTGGGTGGTAGCTATTCCTACCTATGATTAGAACTTTAACAAAAATAGCTATTCGTCCTCAATTCTTCCAGTCTTCACCTCTTAAAAGCCCTTGTCTATATACAATAGTACTCCCCTTATCCATGGGGTATATGTTTCAAGAACCCCAGTGGATTCCTGAAACCATGGATAGTACCAGACCCTTATATATACTATGTTTTTTCCTGTACTTACATACCTGTGATAAAATTTAATTTACAAATTAGACACAGTAAGAGATTAACAACAACAACTTATAGTAAAATAGAATAGCTTCTCTTCGGCATATCTGAATTGCCAGCATCACTACTCTTGTGCTTTAGGGTCATTATTAAGTAAAATAAAAATTACTGGAACACAAGCACTCCATTTCATCACGCTCCCCAGAACATGTGCAGTTTTAAATTTGTGAATTATTTATTTCTAGAATTTCCCACATAATATTTTTGGGCCATTGAAACCATGGAAAGGGAAACTGCAGGTAAGGCGAGACTACTGTCTCTCAATCATTGCTGAAAACAGGACTTCCTTTTCAAGAAGTAACCCAGAAAGTGCCAAGTGACAAGCTATCTACACTAATAAAAGAGTAACATGCTAATTGACCGTACCTTCGCGACACCCACCAGCCCAATCAGGAATGAGTATGCAAATTAACCCAACAAAGCTGGTGGGTTAATTTGCATAGCCAGGCGCTGAGCGGCCGGGGGCTTTCCGCATCACCCCAGCTGCTCTGGGCCTCTGGACAGCGTGGGAAGGTGGAAAGGCTGCTCCGGGCCAGAGCGAAAAGGCGGCTCCGGCCAGAGCGAAGGCAGTGCCGGCAGCCAGGGGAAGGAAGGCCCATTTTTGCACGAATCTTCATACATCGGGCCTCTAGTACTGGCATATTTGTCAAAACAGGTACCTGTTATGGCATGCACTTTATAAAAACTCCTGGAAAATGCACTAGGTGAATGGGCACTTTAAAAAGTGGGCCGTCCCTTGGCTTACTGGGAAGGACCAACCCAGCACTGACCTTGCTTATCCAGACAAAATATGCTGCACCATGATTTCTCTCACCATTCCATGAATTTTCTGCCCTCCATCCATGAATGACTTTGTGCATATTTTCTTTTCTGCCGGCTCCTCTGTAGATTGGCACTAACATGTCCAACCATTTGTAGCTTTGCTGGACATTTTATGAAAATGCTCTGATGGGTTTGTTAGGAGTTTAAAAGAGGTGGGAATAGTGACTTTATGGGGAAGTTTAAATTGCCACCCTGCATATTGTAGAACACTATCACTACACTTAAAATTCTCATAGCCATTAATTGAGGAAGAAAGCAAACGTTATTCCAATAACACAGAAGGTAGCGATTTTATCATCTTCCTGGATTTCAGGGTATTTTTATTAATTAATTTCAAATCTGCAGTGTTTTAAATTATTGGAATATATGAACTAGTTTAATTTTATCTTTTAACATTTACTAATTCAGAAGCATGATCTTTATGAGTCTTAAAGGAGTACCGTATTTTCCGGCGTATAAGACGACTTTTTAACCCAGGGAAATCTCAAAAGTCGGGGGTCTTAATATGCCAGAAAATACGGTATTTGGGTTTTAAGCAATCTGATATACATTGTCAGTGATTTTTCTAACCTACCGTATTTTCCGGCGTATAAGACCCCTGACTTTTGAGAAGATTTTTCTGGGTTAAAAAGTCTTATACACCGGAAAGTACGGTAAATGCTTTTTAAACTTGTATTCATTTAGCTCTGTTCTACTTTGAACTCTTAGTATTATTTCTCACAGATCATTACAAGCAATGTGCTTTTCACTGAATTTTTGAACATTTGGTTATAGCTTTAGGAAATGCCTGATAGTTACAGATAAAAGCTAAATAAATGCTAACTTGCAAAAATGAACATTGTTTTTTAAATATACCTAAGAATGTAAAATGTTTTCATTTCCTTTAAAGCAGTTGGTCATCCTTTAAAATATTCTTTAAAAGCCCTGGCCACCGTGTCTCAGTTAGCTGGGTGTCATTCCATGCACCTAAAGGTTGCTGTTTCATTTCCAGCCTGGGCACATGCCCAGGTTTCTGGCTCGATCTGTGCAAGAGGCAGCCCATCACTATTTCACTCTTGCCTTGATGTTTCTCCCTCCCTTCCTCTCTCTCTCAACATCAGTTAAAAATCCTCTTTAAAAATTGTGACATTCATCATCAAAGTGAGAGGAAAGTTAAACAATTCAGTTCTGCTTTTGCCAGTAGGCATTTTATGCTAATCAAGTTAGTTGAACCGCTGTTGGGTTTGACAAGCTGAATGTGGTGAGCCATCTTCTCCGGAAGTTAAGCCTCCTAAGAACTTTTCTAGAGTTGAGTCTCCTGATGTGCGCTGTCTCAACAGTGCTCCTCACTTCCTCCACAAGGTCCCTGACCTCCATAAACAGCCACCATGTACTCAATGTGATAAATGTAGTAGATGTGCTGTATGGAAGGCCACAGGGTGGGAAGACTTAACATGCGGGGGTACTGGCTGCTGGGAGGGCATCCAAAATGAGCCTCACCTACAAGGAAATCACTGAGTTCTTCTGGATTCTTGGACGTAGGTTCTCACTATTGGACCTACTGGGAGTTTGTATTTTGAGAGCTCCTCTTTTTAAAGGTACTTTATTAAAGTGTTAATTAACTACATAATCGGTTACGTTGTCACGGCCAGTCGGCCAATCTGAATTACGGTGTTTGACAATTTGATACACCTAAGTAGGCTGATTTCCAGGGCTTGGTTAGTTGAGGTAGCAGGGACGCAGTGCTGAGGCTGAGTGGAGGGTGTCTGGGCAGAGGATTTAACCCACCTCTCCTGGTTTGGCTGTTACGGGAATTGTGGCCACAATGACAGGGCTCTGAGAGTCGGTGCTGGGACTTAAAACTGCCCGGTTTCCTTCTAGCTGCTTTTTGGTGCATGCTCAAAATAGTGCTTTTTAAATGTGCTTAATTCGTGCCTCAAAGTTGTGCAGAGCAAAATGTGGTGTGAGAAGTGCTGCTTTATTCTTTGCCTGACTTTGCACTTACTTGAAAGAAAATACAAACGACATGCTTATATCTGCATGCCTCCTGCCTTTGGGGGATAGTGAATCAGGCACGGATTTAAAATAATAATAAAGATGCAGGGGGAAAAATTATAGAATGGTAGCTCCTGTGATGTTATTTTTAAAAAATAATTATTACTCTTGACACTTACATGTGCTATCTTCAAAGTGCTTGGCAAATGTTAATTAACTTTTTAGAACTTTAAAGGAACTCAAATCAACTTGCTTTTTTGTAGAGAATATCCCATTGGAGTCAGGTGGTATAAGATAGAGCTATAATAGAATTATTAAAAGATTCTTAGGTGGATGTCAGACCCTCTAAGAACAGAGATCTAAGAGTAAGGCAATGTACACCTAAGATAGCAGTTTGGTTCATGCTGAAGGAAAACTGAATTTATTGTCCTGACCAAATAAATTAGTGCCCAAGTAAAACCCCTCAATAGTAAGAAATGGACTGGGTTTAATTTGATTTCTGCACGATTCAGGAGGCTGTCGAGTGGCACTTGACATGATATCTACATTGAACTTCTGTAGGTTTTGGCCCACGTCGACACAGTAAAGAATTACCTTTTCATACAAGAGAAGTAGGCAAGAAAAGAAGCCCTTATTAACCTAGTCTAATAAAAAATAAGTGTCCTAAAATGGTTAGCACTAAAAAATATGTTCAAAACAGTGAACACAACTATTTAGCTATAGTTATAATAAGTTCTTCCAGATTCAAAGTTAGAACATCCTGCTATTTTAAAATCATTTATTTCCCATATTGGACTTCTTAAAGATTTGCTTTTATTGAAGGTTTCACTTTGAAGGTGATTATTCCAACATGGCACACATTAGTTCCTGATTACTCGCTCCCCAGACGGCTTACATTTATGATGTGTCACACACACACACACACACACACACACACACACACACACATACGCACACACGCTCCACAGGCAGGTATCAGCAGAGAGTTAATATTTAACTGTGGAGATGAGGAAGTACTCTGGTGGGTAATTCAGAAACCCTGGACACCAGTAATTCATCTTAATCCTTTCCATGTAACGAGGGCAACTGATAGACCACGTTATTAAAAACGATTCGTATCAACATAAGAATAATATGAACAAAGCAATGAACTACTCATGGGAGGGTAATGCCAGGGATGGCTAAAGTAGCCCTTATCTGAGCCTCAATTTTCTTCTTTGGAATAGGATCTGAGTTTATAAAAAACAAAACAAAAACTAGCTGAATTCTTGTCACGTAGTATGTTTGTCATAAATGCTTACTCCCTCCCCTCAAATTCACGATCCTTGCCATTTTTTATTTTAGGAGAAAGAGAGCAGAGCTAATGCTCTTTAGTTCCTGGCAGTTTCATGCCTGAGATCATTTGCAGGGACTGTTTCCTAGAAAAGTTTCTTCCTGCCTTATCTGGTTTGGGGACTTCTGTTTAGTCTTCAGAGTCCTGCTTAGTCATTTGATCCTCTGTGAAGCTGTCCATGACCTTCCAGACAAACTTTATCTAGCCTTTCTCTGTATGTTTTGAAACTATATATTTCTGTTCCTGCCTGTATCAGAATGATGTGTTCTTTTTTAATCTGTCCACCTTCTCCACCAACGTTGTTAGCTCATCAGTGCTGCACTGTTTCAGGTTCATCTCTCTCTTCTTTATTCCCTGGTATGTAAAAGTTAAGCAGTAAATCTTTGTGGGGATGAAATGAAATGAAAACTCTCATCATAATCACTAAAAAGTCTTTACGATTCAGTTTAAAATGTAATGTAGCAACTTGTCTTTTTGCTGTGCTCCATTTTTCAATGGGTCAGTTTCCCAGGGTGGAGAGTTAATTTATTTATTAGAAGGGTAAACCCAGAAGAAAGCTGGCACGCCTATTGAAAATCGGTCTCCAGAAAAACAGTGTTTTAGGGCCTCCCATGTAGGCTGTGCTCTGGGCTTGAGTTGATTGCATTTACTTTGCAGATAATCTGAATCGACTCCTAAGGGAGTACAGTCTGGGACAGTGGTGGGAGGGACTTCTGGCTATTGCCTCTATCCTCTTGTATCTCCAGAATAGAGCCTTCTCCTGTCACGATCAATCTACCATGGCAGCTTCCCCTCATTTTTTCTCTATTCAGCATTACTGGTTCACCAGGTTGTTAGCAATAATAAGCTGACCATGATGTAACATCCATCTGTCTCTTATGTCTGTGGTTCTCTGTGCTAACTGCACATTATAATCATCTGGGGAACTTTTATAAACATACCAATGCTCAGGCCTTATCTCTAGAGATTCTCATTTATTCTCTGTGCTGTGGGGTCCAGGCATCAGGAGTTTTTAAAAGTTCAAAGGATTCTGGTGAACAGCAAGGGCTGAGAAGGTGTGTTCTGCCTGACGCTCAGCAAGCACTAGAATCCCCAGAAAAGAGTTCACTTAGCTCCAACTTCAGGCAGCTCCTTGTACTCAGCAGTTCCGAGTATCCCCCTGGTCACTGAACATGAAATTTGGAGAAAATGAAAGTAAGCTTATCTGGAAGAAGATTGGAGTCTGATTTCATGACCTGGGAATTGTGACTAAATTGCTCATAATTATGCATTTTAAAGACATTTTATAAATCAGAAATTGTATAATCTATACTAATAAAAGGGTAATATGCTAATTAGACTGGACATCTTCCAGACATCCTTCTGGACAACACCACGGTGGCAGGGGCCTAGGCAGAGGCGGTTAGGGGCAATCAGGCCGGCAGGGGAGGGCAGTTAGGGGGCAATCAGGCTGGCAGGGGGGAGCAGTTAGGGGGCAATCAGGCCGGCAGGGGAGGGCAGTTAGGGGGCAATCAGGCTGGCAGGGGAGGGCAGTTAGGGGTGATCAGGCCGGCAGGGGAGCAGTTAGGGGGGCAGTCAGGGGCATCAGGCCAGCAGGCAGAGGTGGATTGCCCCTGAGGGCTTTTCCACCTCCCCCTGCTCCTGAGGGGCATTCGGGGCTGGCAGCTGCCTCTCACACCCGCTGCCAGCGATGGCCCCGTTTGCACCACTGCTGGCGCCGGCCCCAGTCACTCTGCGCTGTCCGAGCGTGTGAGCGGGGCCGGTGCCATCAGCGCATGGGAGTTGCGGCGGCAGCGGGAATGGGGCTGCCAGCAGACAGGGGACCAGGGGCCACGGTGGGAGAGGCCAGGTGGGGGTGCGAAGAATGGGCCGAGACCCGCCCCTGTACCCACTGCAGCCTCGCGGCCCACAGTTCCTTTCAAGGTGCACAAATTCGTGCACTGGGCTCCTAGTAAAACTATAATAAGAAATGAGTATCAGTGCTTACAAAATGTGATTGGAGACAAAAAGTTCCATTTCCCAACATTCATCTGTTGATATCCCATTATACACTGTAATGGTTATCCTATATAATAAAGAGCTAATATGCTAATTAGACCAAACAGCAGAACAACCATCCGGACAACCTTCCGGATAAAGCCGGGGCTGCGAGGGCCAGCTGGAGCTGTGATGGCTGGCCAGGGCTGCAAGGGCTGGGCTCCTTGCACGAATTTTGTGCAATATTTTTGCATATATGAAAAATAAATGTAGTTCTTAACATTTAAATTTATTGGGGTATATATACGTTTTTAACTAGAGTTGGTCATATTTTTATGTTTTTGAAATGGTTGGGGAGAATTAGCTTAAAAATTATCTTAAGTTACAGTAAATTTTTAGTAGGAATTATTGGTATGATTTAAAGAGAATAGTATTTGTAAAAACTATACATTTTTCCCTTGGCATAAATAAATATTGTGAAGATTTAAATGGAAAACTATAATTTATTATATGACGACATTTCCACTATTTGTTACCTAATGTTTTAAATGAAGAGCAATGAGTTGTGTGTTGTTGGGTTTTTTTTGTATTTTACTGACATTCTATGAAATCTGCACATGCTTGGTTGTAATCTAATTATTCCTTCATGTCTGAAATGTACCTTATCACCTATTTGCTTCTTCCAAGCACAATCCAGCCCATTTGTTGGGAGGTGTCTGGCATGTTAGGGCAATGGTGAGGAGATGAATCTAGCCCCGAAGAGGGAGAGCCCCATTGGCAAGTAGAAGATAAAGCTGGTGTGGTTGGAAGTTAGCGTGGCGCACAGAGCACAGACTCTGAGGGGAGACACGCTGAACTCTGACTTACACTTCCTAGCAGGGTGACTATAAACTAATCACCCAACCTTTCTGAGGTTTAGTTTCCTCGTGTATAAACGGGAGAGAATTTTCCTCCATGGCGCTTCAGTGTGGAGTTAGGATTTCATAAAAAGAACACATGTCCCGTGCTTGACACTTAATAGATTCTGAATTCATCCTCCCTATGGTTTAGGGTTTGGAAGATCTAGAATGTGAATTCAGTTGGGAAACTCGGCCGTTATAAAGGTTTTACTTTTTTAAGGTGTTCACTGTGCGGGATCTTTAAGGGTGGTGGCTCTCCGGGGATGAAAGGGATCCCTGTGTTTGGCTGGCCTTTGAAAGGCACCATCTATTACTGATAAGTCACTGAGCTCCTCCTTTGACTCACAAAGGCCCACATTCTTTACTAGTACCTTTGCACACATGAAAACACCGCTCACCCGCCATCAGGAAGCACTGGTGGGTTTGCACAGATCTATCCCCGTCTCTCACAGCTCTGGCCTCTCTGCGGCCAAGAGCACACATTGCTTAGGTGTGACGCGCTAGGATTGGGGGTAGGGGAATGGGACGTTCCCTGCCGCGAAGCCTGGAGACAGTAGAATTGACTCATTCTCAAATAAAATAATGATCCGATTGTAAAATAAACATTTTAATTTCATACAGGACATGTTTTTAAGGGCTTGATTAAGGACTAAAATCTTTAGGAAAAGAGATCAGTTATCAAAATAAGCCAATGCTTCCATCATGACACAGACTGCAGTGTGAAAGCTATAGCGCTGTTCAAGAGGGTAATTGAATCATGACCTTAAACAATTGGATTTTTAAAAATAATTGCATTAGGTGAAATTGTAGGGATGTGGAGTTTAGGATGAGTGTGAGGGAGCCAAGTAAATGCTCATGCTTTGTATGGGATGTTCTAAAGTCGAGGTCAGTTTTTAGGTCTCTGGAAAATGTGCAAAGCAGGAAAGGATTCATCGTTCGTCTCTCAAACTGATTTTAAATGTGGCAATACTCTCTTTTCCTCCTTAAGCTTAATTTCCTTTGAAGGTAGCGGGGTTGTATTTTGCTCTCTAACAAAAGATCCAGCACAGCCTCCCTTCAGAACAGTGCAACCACATAGGGCAAATGAACTTTACCAGTGCAACAAGGCATAATTTAGTATTCAGGGAACATTAATCTTCAAGTAAATCGATGCTACAGATTCTTTAAATTGGAGTTCCAGATGGTGGTTTTTAAACTAGGATTAACTCTAATCAGGAGTCTACATTTTTTAAATATTTCTCCTCTTCCAGAATTCCCTATCTCAGTGAAAGTTACCTCTGCCCATCCAGGAGCACAAACCAAAACCTAGGTTTTTAATTGGTTCCTTCATTTCCTTAGGCCAAGCATGTCGAACTCAAAGGCTAACAGGAGCCAAATAAACAAGGAATGTGGCCCCCTTGCCTTAGGCCCTCAAATCCTCAAGTTTTCTCTTGTCTGCTTCCCGGGTTTATCTTGAATCTGGGTACTTTTCTAATCCAAGCTGCCACCACCTCTGCCTGGACAGCCTTGGTGGCTCCTAGCTGGTCTCTGTGCACCCAGAGCGGCCTTATCAAACCCAAGTCTTAACACTGTTGCTTCCTTACAGCACTTCAGCAGCTTCCCATTGATTTTGGTAAAAAAAATAATAATAATAACAAATCCTTACAATTCCCTCATTCGGCAAATACTGCTCGGTCATTCTGCTGTAAACCTTTTATCGTGTCATGCAGAAATAAGTGAGACTTACCTCCCACCCTCAAGAAGCCTCCCAGTCTAGCCAAACGGGGGTTGATCAAAGTTTACTTACTCATTCATTTTCACTGAGATCCTGTGATTGACCAGCAGCACACATGCCAGAATGAACTGAAGTGCCATCTGACACTTGGTTGTGCCTTTATTGAAATGGGTGGCTTGAACAAACATGGCCCACTTGCTGCCATAATGATCTGGTCAGCCTAAATCCAGAGCACACAGTGTTCATCGTTATGCTTATGTCAGTTATCTTTCTATCATAATACTGCGTAGCAAACAAATACTTTTTGACTCAAAGGAGTTCAGCAGTAAGTGTTTATTTGCTTGCACACTGAGATGGTCAGCTAAGCAGCTCTGTTCATTTGGTTGGGCTTGCTCGCGTGTCGGGGATGGCTGGGTGTTGTCTGGGTGTTGGCTGATCTAGGCTGCCTTGGCTGGGATGACCAGGGAGACTTTGCTCTGCTATATGTATCTTATTTTTCAGTAAAGTAGCTTGAGTATGTTCTCCTAGTGATGGCTAAGGCTCAAGAGAAAGCAGGCAAGCCTAATCTCACAAGTGCTTTTTAAAGTCTCCAGAGTCAGAACATGGAGACAGGAGGAATTGAAGCCATAGTTTTAATCCATCACAATGCTGTGTTTTCTTATTATAGTACTAGAGGCCCGGTGCACGAAGATTCGTGCAAGAATGGGCCTTCCTTCCCCTGGCTGCCGGCACTGCTTTTGCTCCGGTCCGGAGCCGCCTTTCTGCCTTCCCACGCTGCCCAGAGGCCCGGAGCGGCTGGGGCAGTGCCTGTGTATGCAAATTAACCCACCATCTTTGTTGGGTTGATTTGCATACTCCTGATTGGCTGGTGGGCATCACGAAGGTACAGTCAATTTGCATCTTTCTCTTTTATTACTGTAGACTAGAGGCCTGATGCCTCGGCCCTCACAGCCCCAGCTTTGTCCAGAAGGCCATCTGAACGGTCGTTCTGCTGTTCGGTCTAATTAGCATATTAGTTCTTTATTATATAGGATGTGCATAACTTTGTCCATAGAACTTACCAAATTAAGTGGAACTGTATAATGTGGTAAGGGTTTAACCCTGCACCCCCTGCAGTGCCCAATTTGGGAAACCCAGTGTGGATAGAGACCCGGTCTTCAGCATAATGCTTGGCATATAAAGATACCCAACATATGTTAAACTAGCAAAATTATTAGTAGTAGATTGGTTACCTTTGGCTGTTTACTTGAGGTAATTAAACTTTCTCAACCTCAGCTTAAACCTGTATAAGTATGGGATAATAATACCTATCACTTTCCTGAGAGTTAAATGGGTGGGTGGGGGGGAATGTAAAAGTATATAATGTTGGCTCAAAAAAGAAAATTGCTTCTCCCCTCTTTCCCCACCTTCTTTTCTCACTGGGCTTATATAAATTTGAGAAAATAGTAAAATGGTTTGATCTCGGTCTGTTTTAGGTAACAAGTTGTAGGATAGAGATACCCCCATTAAAAATACCTTCTTTATCTTGCCCTTGGTGTGTTACTACGTGATTAGAGCACCAGAGGATCACGGATTCCATTCCTGATCTAGGGGCATGTACCTGGGTTGCAGGTTCGATCAAGCGTGGTGTAGGTACCACAGTGTATGGGGACGGGGGCGTTGGACAGGCAAGGAGTACGAGGTCTTCCAGCAGGAAGGACAGGGACTACGGGGGAAGGCAAGGAATAAAAACTTAACCCTTTTGTCCAGTTCCTCTTTGCTTTAGTGATTGCAGCCTGGGGCAGTTTCTAATGCCTGATACAGATATTTAGTACTTTATTAATGTTCCTAAACTAAAATATATCATTTTTATTGTTATATACTTTTATGTATAGTTTTATTATATTTAGTTTGTATATAGTTATATAATTATATAAGTATACATATAATTATATGTATAATTTTACTCCTTTCTTTCTTGCACTCCCCCCCTGTCCCCACCCCCTCAGATGTAGGCAGACACACATCTGGCTTCTATCAGTTAGGGAGTAAGTAGCTTTAAGCACATCCTGTCAAATTGTCTGTTCCCAAAAGCAATACCAACACATTCAGTGGATGTTATTTTTTCCCCACAGTTATGTTCTTGATTGGACCACAAATTTTTCCATAATACTATATTTGAAAAATAGGACATTCTAGCTCTTTATACATAATCAGCCTCCTACCTCCAGCCTCTTTTAGAAAACTTTTTTTTTAATGAAGCGTTAAGTAGATTGTATTCCAGCGCTGGAAAAACACATTGGGGATTAGTTACACCATTTTTTCAGTTGTTGTGATTGAGCTCATTCTTTATGTCTGTGTACTAATTGGGGCTGGTATAGCTACCTCCTCTCTCCCACATGTCTGGGATATGCTGGATTTGCTGCCAGAATAATTCTAGATCAGATAGTCACAAAATGAAATAATACTATTCACTTAACATGAATTTAAAGTTAGTTAAATGATTTGAAGAATTCTAGACTTTAAACTCTTATTAATTGTACTACTAAAGATTTGAGATATAAAATTTTTCATTATTCTTCTTTTTAAAAAATTAAAAATAGGTTCTGCATTTTCTTCAGGACATTTTATTGACAGTATTTTTCAAAATGTAACACTCGCTGCTAAAGGCTGTAGTAATATTTTTTTCTGGTTTCCAGTTGTAGCATAATTCATGGTTAGGCTGTATTTTGCAAGAACTTTGAGGGGTGTGTGGTGGGGAGGTGCATTTTATCAGGGACCTGATAGAAACCGTGGTTCACTAGATGCATGAGAAAAATTCAAAAAAGGACCCAAGCTTCAATAACAACAGCTTCTTTAATAGGGGAAGGCATGGTCTTCTTCTAGACTTTGAAATTATAACTTGAGAAATTACTTAATAACTTACAAAATAAGTTTCTTTATTTTTAAAAATATGCAAGTATATTGGAAGAGGAAAGTAGTGTGTGAGTTAGTTGTATTATCCTGTCTTTTCCCATTAGTGATTCTCATACCAAATAGCCCCGATGACTTCTCAGGTACCTGCTACATTTGGCTGGTCAATGAGATCACTGTTAGCATTGCTGGTTTTTCTTGCATGTGCAAATGAATCTGAACAAAATCACAAGAAATTATTGTTTTCAGATATGTATCCTCAGTGGGGCAAAAGTAGGTTTACGGTTGTAATTATGCAAAACACAGAGTTTATTCTTGTGTTATTACTTATTAATTATTGTATTATTTTTCATACAAACAACTGTAAACCTTACTTTTGCCTCAGCCTATCTGCCTCTCAATTGTAAATATTAGGAATATTTTAAAAGTGAACTTTTGGGGGAATTTTGATTCAGTTAAATCTTCTTTTTTTTCCCCAATTTTTTTATTAAGGTATTATATGTGTACATATCTTACCATTGCCCCCCCACACCCCACTCCCATATATGCCCCCACCCCCCAGAGTTTTGTATCCATTGGTTATGCTTATATGCATGCATACAAGTCCTTTGATTGATCTCTTATCTCCCCCACCTCTCCCTAACCTTCCCCTTGTAATTTGACAGTCTGTTTGATGCTTTACTGTCTCTGTATCTATCTTTTTGTTCAAGTTTATAATGTTCTTTATTATCCATAAATGAGTGAGATCATGTGGTATTTTTCTTTCATTGACTGACTTATTTCACTTAACATAATGTTCTCCAATTCCTCCCAGGTTGAGTTAAATCTTCTTGATTCAATGATGTATTTTGTTACTTAATCTGTATTGTATTTGCCATTAATTTTGATTCAATGTTTTGTACATGGTGAACCAAAAATTCTTAAATACCTTGACATTAGTAGATCGTGTCATCAAGTTAAATTGTATTCTAAGAAGTCAATATAGTACCTCTTCCAATAATCATCTCACCCCAGGACAAGACTTGACAGGGTTTTGTGCAATAGAACCCTCATAACCCCTTGCCCTCCCACCAGACACATACACCACACACTGTACATGTATAAGTGAATGACCAGTTCCAGACTAGGGAAACTGAACTTTTGTTTATGTCAAGTGCAATTGATATTCGTCATATTTAAGTATGTGTGCCTCTTTTTTATCTGTACCTTGGTAGTATTAGGTAACTAAATGTTTTATCTTTTCATTTATTTTTTGTGAATTATATTTATTAGTATTTTTATTAGAAACATAATGTAAAGAAAACAAATTTAGTTTATAATCTTATCCAATTATTTTTAAAATAATACACCATTATTTAAAATAACAAATCACTCATGTGATACCTTCAAGAAGAAGTGTATATGCCCAGTGATTCCACTTCTGAGAATTTATCCTAAGAATCCCGAAACACTAATTTGAAAGAATATATGCACCCCTATGTTCATTGCTCGTTATTTACAATAGCCAAGATTTGGAAACAGTCCGAATGCCCATCAGTAGATGAGTGGATAAAAAAGCTGTGGTACATTTATCCAATAGAATACTACTCAGCCATAAAAAAGAAGGAAATCTTACCCTTTGAGACATCATGGGTGGACCTGGAGAGCATTATGCTAAGTGAAATAAGCCAGTCAGAAAAAGACAGGTACCATATGATTTCACTCATGTGGAATCTAATGAACAAAATGAACTAATAAGCAAAATAGAGACTCACAAAGAGCAAGCAGACAGCTGTCAAGGTTGGAGGGTGGGGATTGAGCAAAAAAAGAAAAAGAAAAAAGAGGAAAAAACCTTATGGACATGGACAATAATGTGGTGATTGCTGGGGGGAGGAATTTGAGGAGGGTATGAGGGTGATAAATGATGGAAGGAGACTTGATTTGGGGTAGTGAGCACACACTACAATGTCCAGATGAAATGTTATAGAAATGTGCACTTAAAACTTGTATAATTTTATTAACCAGTGTCACCCCAATAAATTTAATAAAAAAGGAAAAAAAGAGAAGAGCTTAAGTCTAAAAGAGACAAGAAAAAAATGTATATGTATATTTCAGGATATGTGTGTGTTTATGGATGCTTTTTTATATATACAAAAGTTCTTATACATAGTGTCATTATTCTTATGCCTTAACCTTTTGCACTCGGATGTCGAGTGTGACTCAACACGGTTAGCATTAGAATAAAGGAATCGAGAAAAAAGAAAGCGAGTGCAAAGGGTTAATCTTTTGTAAAGATGACAAAATACTCTATTATAAGACTACTAGAGGCCTGGTACACAAATTCGTGCATGGGTGGGGTCCCTCAGGGTGGACTGAGAAGATCGGGCCCCAGCTTGCCCCACCTACGCCACCCTCTCACCTGCTCCACCATCCCACCTGTGGGGTGATCGATGGGGGCCAGGCCCCCCACCTGGCTCCCTCAGCGCCTGGGATCCGGGCAGCAGCCCTGCCCCCCGCCACCGCCACTGGTTTCTGTCTGCGGCGTGATCGGGCCCCCGCTTGCACTCGCCTTGACCTGGCGCTGCCCGCTCACCTCCACCATCCCGCCGTGGTCCTGCTCTCTTTGGGGCCCATTGGGGCCAGCAGCACCTCCACTGCTGCCAGGCCACGTCACCGATGCCTGCCATGTCCCGCGCCGCCCCCTGGTGGTCAGCACACGTCATAGTGAGCGTTCGAACTCCCAGTTGACTGACTGCCCAAGGGGACAATTTGCATATTAGGTTTTATTATATAGGATGCCATAATTTATAGTCACAATTTAGCCAATATCAATCATCTTATGGACATTCAAATGGTTTCCAGTTCTTGGGCTATTAAAAGTGTTGCAATAAATATCCTTGGGCGTATAACTGTGCTGCTTTTACACATATACTCATGGGATAAGATCCTAGCTGGGAATTGTTGGCTCAAGAGAGCACTACTTTTAAGAGCATATAAAGCAATGAACTATACACTACACGACGACAGTTTGTTGTTGTGTAAATACATCTGAGTGGCAGAAGTTAGCCAATAGTGTGATTACAGTAAAAATAAAATGACTCAGATTCCCTGGGATGTGTGGTGGACTTTAAGTTAAGGTGGTAATCGCCTATAATTAACTGTCATCAACTTCAGACTTCACTGACTTAAACTTCTTGTCAGAATTTTCCCCCTGTTGTTTCACAAGCCGTCAGTAAACATTCTCGAGGTTCATATTAGATCAAAGACCGTGAAAAAAAGGAGAGCCACAGCCTTCCTGTGCTTAACTACCTCTTCCCAGTTGGATGCTCTAGGAATGCTGTGTTGTAATGTTCAGAAACAAGTTTGCATTTTCCATTAATGAGTGTGTTTTCCCTCCCTCAGGTGGAAGGGAAGATGTTGGAAAAGTTGAGCACCGAAGAGGCATGGTGTTGCTCCTGTAACTTGGAACTGGAGAGGAGGCAAGATGCTGGCATAGCTGTTGAACTGAGAACCTGCTATGCCAACATATTGCCATCTCTCTTGTCTGACAGCAGCCAGGGCCACCTGCATGTCGCTCCTCCACGTATTGCTATGGATGAGTGCCCTTCCTCAGATGTGGGTTTCTGAGACACTTTGCCCTGCTCACTTCCCTGACCTCTCTCCCACTGTGCGCTGAGTCACTCTGTTTTACCCACACTAGCCTTTCTGGCTCTTCCTTGGATACACCCACTGTGTTTCTGCCTCTTAGCTTGCCTGCCTCTTTCTCCTTTTTGGATTTCAGTGAGGACATCACCTCATCCGTGAAGCCTTCCTTGACCACACTGTCTAAAATAGCTGTCACAACCCTAAACGAACGGTTTGGCTCAGTGGATAGAGCGTCGGCCTGCAGACTCAAGGGTCCCAGGTTCGATTCTGGACAAGGGCATGTACCTTGGTTGCGGGCACATCCCCAGTAGGGGGTGTGCAGGAGGCAGCTGATTGATGTTTCTCTCTCATCGATGTTTATAACTCTCTCTCCTTCTCCCTTCCTCTCTGTAAAAAATCAATAAAATATATTTTAAAAAATAAAATAAAATAGCTGTCACATACCCCAGTCACCCTTCACAACAGAGCCTTGCTTTATTTTTTCAAAACATTGGTTACTGCCTGAAACACATTTGTTGACTTGCTTAGTTGTTTTCTCTCCCACATTAGAATGTAAGCTCCTTGAGAGTTAGGGACCTTGTTTGTCTTGTCCAACCACTGTATCACCAGAGCCTGACACATGGTAGGCACTCAATGTGTATTTTTGAAGCTCTACCCTGACTTTTGTCATACAAGAAAGATGTCAAATAATTACATTTTTCCCATTGCAAATGGCTTTGGTGAAATCCTGATGCACAATAACCATAAAGAAAGAAACATGTTTAATTCTGGGTCTGCAAACTAACTCCTTAAAGCAGTCACAAAATATATACCATTGGGCCCACAGATTCATGGAAGCCAGCATGTTGTAATGGGAAAAGTATGGGTTCAAAATAAAGCTGAGGGTTGAATCTCACCGCTGATGTAGCCTAGCTGTGTTCTTGTACAAGTCAGTTAACCTTGAGCTATGGTTTTCTCACTGGTAAAGTGAGGATAATACTAACCCATCAGGATTCTTGAGACAAAGAAATAAGATATTTTAGCCAGATGATTCTTACTTCATGTCTAAAATGGGTGGGAGTGGGGGGCGATGGGGAGAGATTAACCTGGGAATTTATATGAGTACTAGAGGCCCGGTGCACGAAATTCATGCACGGGGTGGGGAGGTGTCCCTCAGCCCGGCCTGCACCCTCTCCAATCTGGGACCCCTCTCACAATCTGGGACCGCTGGCTCCTAACCACTCGCCTGCCTGCCTGATTGCCCCTAACTGCTTCTGCCTGCCAACCTGATTGATGCCTAACTGCTCCCCTGCCAGCCTGATCGCCCCCAACTGCCCTCCCCTGCCAGCCTGATTGCCCACAACTGCCCTCCCCTGCCATGACCCACCTCCTCCACCAGGACCTGCCTCCGCGCAAGGCGGCAGAGACACCGGGGCCGGCCTCATCCACGCCACACAGAGCCATGGGACCCCCAGGCCTCATGGCGCAGAGCGGCTGCTGTGCCCTGCTTCCGCTGTGCACATGGCCATCTTGTGGCGACATCGCGTGAGGGCGTGACACCACCTAGGCTTTTATTATATAGGGTATGCATAGCCCATGGCCACAGATAATAGTGTGGTGAAGGCCTGGGAGGGGCCGGTGTAGGGTGGAGGGGGTCAATGGAAGAAAAAACAAAGAGGACATCTAATACTTTCAACAATAAAGATAATTTTTTTTAAATGAAACAAAATAAAAAATAAAATGTTAGTGTCTATAAAGTTCCTGATGTATGTATAGTGGTAGACACCCAACAACTTATAATTATTTTACTACCATGAAAAATAATGAATTTCTCCTTAGAAACAGGTAATCTGACATGGAACGTGCAGAAGTGCTGCCAGAATCATAGTGCATGTAGGATCTGTGTTCAGACAGAGATCGTGAGAGGCCAAGGAGTTAATTGTCCATCATCTCAAATTCTTATCCCTTGGTTGTTTCTTCCTTACCTTCCTTTATTTATTTATTTTTTCTGGAGTTACTCATTGTCTATAGATCTCTTTTAAAAGAAACTTTTACAGATTCACTTTACAGAGTAAGAATATTTAATAAATACTATTTGGTCATGTTTTTAAGCATTGAAGCTTTAGGAAATAGTGTTGCTTTAATAAAATAAATTTTATTTTCATTTTGATGCCTTCCTGAAAAACAAAATGACAATCACTACTCAACTCATTATTTATTGTTACTCATGGTATTATAACTGTAACATCCAGAAAGTGTTCATTATACCTTGTGTCATGCCCTTTAGGGTATATTAATCTGAGCTGCTAATTTAACAAAAATATGTAGCGCAGAGGTATGGCACTTTTAGTCTTCAAGGTTTATACCTGAGAATGTTTAGTTATAGACATAATTTAAAACTCTATATGATCATTAAGTACCTTAAGGAATATTATGCTACTTTTCTAATCTGAAGTATCTACAGGTTTATTGTCTCAATCTTGATGGCTTGAGGATTCATCACTTCAGTTCTTTCAATTCTTGAAGTTATTAGCCAGAAATAAATACGCAGAACATCAGCCCTGGAGGGTCATTACCTAAGGTAACATTGTCCTCAACGACTTTTAAGGAGCCACGCAGTAGCAATAGCTAAAAATTAGAATCCACATTGCCTTAGTTCTCTCTCTGCCAGGCAAAATAACTGGTGCCGGATCAATAGGCCAGGACATAGAGCTTATTATAAGAACTGCTATTGCTTAATACCTTTTTTAACCTATAACTTTGTTCTAAAAGCTTGTTTCATGAGTTTTTGGGGGCTGCTTTTGCCTTTTTCAGAGTTTCATCTACCCTCATCTACGTTAATTGATGGGTGTATCCATTGCCCCTTGACTTAAATGCAGTTGTTGAACTGGATACCTAATGGAAATTAATGCTGAGCTCACTTAGCTCAGCCCTCCATGGCTTAATGAGTTTTACTGTAATTTGCTAAATACTGGAACCTTTTGGATTCCAAGTGATCATGGGGAAGGAAAATCAAAACTTAGGACATAGAAACATCAAAATGAGAGGTTAAGAAGTTGATATTCTAAAGTATCCAATAACATCTCTAAGTCAATGGTTTTTACACTTGTGTTGCATCACCAATCTCCTGGAGAGCTTGTTAAAAAACAACAACAACAAAGCAGATCCCAAACCATCCCATAGACATTGTGACTTAATAGGTCTTGATTGAGACTTTAGAATCTTCACTTTTAACAAGCACCTATTTTGATGCAGTTTGACAATGGACTGCAGTCTGAGAACGCTTGTGTTAGCTACTGGTAAGTCGGAGGGCAGGATTTTAAAAATCGTGTACAGTTCCCAGTATGGGACTTGGGCATGGTCTTGAAAGCAGCCTGCTTTCCCACTGCATCCGTGAGGATGGAAAACTGGAGCAGCGTTTTGTAATTGTGCTTTATACTCTGAGGTTTCTTACATAAACAGCCCCTATGACTACACACAGGAGCACACGGGTTGGCCATGTGCTTCTGCAGAGCTGGTTTCCACTTCGGCTCTCCTCTGGTTCACATTACAATCCCCAAGATGTTTTATTTTCTTTTCTGATTAACTTGATAGTGACCCAAATCCTTTACTTCTAAATATACATTCTTCTCCAGGATTTCTGTCAAATTGTAAATGATATATGAGCTCCTTGAGGCTAGAGACTAGGTCTAATTATGCAGAAGAGGAGTTTTCAGCATGTATAGGATTCCTATGGTGGTAAATCATTGTGTAAATCCACGGATCACATTTTAATTGATCTGTTTTTTAAGTTTAGATTTGTGTGGATTTAAAAAAAAAAGGGGGGGGGACATCTTTTCCTTTCTGAGACAGTATGGTGAACTAGAAAGAGCTTCGGGGTGAAACGCAGGCAAGATCGAGGCTCTAGTCCCAGTCCTGTCACTTTCTGATTCTGTACATGACTTTGGGCAGGTCTTTTAATCTCTTCCCTTATTGGTGATGTGGGGTAATAGTAAGAGACTATCTGATATATTAGAAAGTAAAGAGGAGAAAGCAAAATACAGCTGTGGAAACTAAGCTGGGAGATAATCTACACAAAAGAAAATGGAGATTTTTAGTGGTAATTTTACTTAAAATTTTTCAGTGTTTTACTGCTTTGTGTTGTTACTGTGTAATTTAAATATGACCCCCAAAAATGAGTTCTGGATAAAGGCAGAGCTTTGTTCTCATCCAGCCTGAGCCTATTTACTAACTAACTCCAGTGAAAGAAGAAGAAATGTGATATTCTAGTTAATTTTAAGTTGAGAAAAGGTCCAGTTTTTCCTTTGCTGTTCAGGTTAGAAACAGGTTATAGGCCTTCAAATAGTGATGATAACAATTCTGTGACTTATATACCTGCTTTCTAGCTCGTTGGCTTATGAGATTCAAATTAGATAAGATATATAAAGCTGCTTTGAAAATGGTAAGAAACTATGTGTAGTCCTAAGATGTTTACAAACCCCTCCCAACCCCCCTTCCTCCCTTTAGCCCTCAAGTTTGCTTTTGAAATGATTTAATAAAATTAAAATATGTTATTCTAAACCTGTCCGTAAAGTTTAAATTCCTAGGGTTCTAATTATTTGCCATTACATTTGTAGCAGCTAGACTGACAGACCCTGTATGGATGAGATTGATATTCCATCAACACGTGTCTTGAAACCACATTTAAACCAAGGGACTACTTTTAGTTCCACTGAAGCTTAGGTGATGTTTTTATTGCCGTATGAACATTTTATGTACTTACTCAATGTGTATTAGAAAAATATACAGCAGGAGAAAGCTTTGTGGAATATGTTAGATGTTTCCTGAAGTTTCATCCATCGTTCAGATGGAGAAGTCTGTACAGTATATTATACTTGGATGAAGGAAGTTTTAGTTTTAAGTGAGGGTTAATAGACTGTATCCATGCATTGCTTATATCGTCATATATTGCATTGCTGTCAAGAATTATTAATATTTCCCAATGTCTTTCCGTCCTAAGTCTTTGAAAGCAAAGCTTAGTTGGTAAATGATGAAGTCCATTTATAAGTCGATTAGCCAGTCTCAGCAAGCATTTGAGGATAGGTGTGTGTCCCTTTTTTGGAGGTAACAGTCCTCAATGCCAAACTGTGGAGTTTCCATTGACGGAGCAGGCATATAATCTGTACGTATGCAACAAAAGCAGATACTCTTTCTTAAGTAGTCGAAAGAACTTTCAAAGTCTCAGCTTATGTCAAAATGACAGCGGGTGCATTTGCCATGCAATGCCTATGCAATACCATGAGTAAAGCAAATTAGAAAAATGTCAGCCAAGATAATTTGCCAAATTTGGAATTCAAAATCTAGAAAAGCCCAGAAAGATCTGTTCTGAGGAGAATCCTCAAGCATGCATGAGGAAACCAAACTGGAATGGCATTACAGGAAGATGAGGTAGTTACTGGGAAGTGGCCACCTTCATAGTTTGCATACTTTGGAAATACGTTCTAGTTGCTTAACTTTCCAGAAAAATGGGTGGTTTAACTTGCTGATTACAGATTAATTACCCAACCATTGAAAGAATTTACAGAAGCATTCTCATGGAATTTGGGTGGCCAAGAATCTGCTCTGCCCAGGTCTTCTCCCCTGCCTTTCCACCTGCAAACCTTTCCTGATTTCTACAACTGTCTGAGGGACTCATATACTGGACTTTGGAGACTAGTCATAAAAAATTAGGTTAGGTCTATTGCTGGATTGTGTGTGTGTGTGTGTGTGTGTGTGTGTGTGTGTGTGTGTGTGTGAGAGAGAGAGAGAGAGAGAGAGAGAGAGAGAGAGAGAGAGAGAGAGATATGAGGTTACCTTGGGAAGGAAATCAAGGTCTAATCTACTTAAAAGAAGCGTCAGCACTTGGGAATGAAAAAGGGGGAAATGAAGGAAGTGAATGTAACTGGTGGCAAGGCCACAAACTGAAAAATAAGACAAAACCCACCTTTCAAAATTAAAGTGATTAGAGTATTTAAATGAATGTTTCCCTAAATTTAATGCATTCAAACTAATTATATAGTGCTTATAATTATTTTGAATTATATGACTTCTTTGCATCATACTTTCACTGAATATAAAAGCTCTTTGGTCTTTTGAGAATTACAGAAATCCTTTACTCAACTTTCTATGTCATGGCCTCTATTTGTTTCCAGTTATTTATTACATCATTCAGTATTAAGTACATACCATGTACTGGGTACAGAGTACCCCTCCCATGCCTTGCGGTTTAAAAAGATAAGCCATTGCAAGTTTGATTGTGATAGGAAAGTACATTTTTGCATGAGGAAACGTAACAAGGGGACCTAATTTAAACGGAATGGTAAAGGAAAACCATTCCAAGAAAGAGGTGTTTTAAGTTTAGTCAGATCCTCCTACGAGTGCTTCGTGAGGAGAAAAGGCATGTCTCTCCCTTGTATATCTTCACGGTTCCTAGTACAGAACCTTGCACATATGACACATTTGATGAATACACTCAGAACATGATGGTTACTAATGTTCTGCTTGATGTACGAAGTACTTCCAAGGGGGTTCAGCTTTGATTAAGGTGTACACACACACACACACACACACACAGATGAAGTGCAATTGCTATGGTCCCTTTTGCTAAGTGAGGGCTCGTTTTCCTGTTCTGGCTTTCCAGGAATGCTTTTCTTCTATAGCTTCTGTTATTAGTTTCTATTGATTTGAAGGATCAGAGACTCACTCAGGTCACCTCAAGAAGAAGGGACATAGTGTAAGAATTCATGTTAGGAAGATGTCAAGAACCAAAGCACCCCTAGCCGGGTTCAATTCCCGTCAAGGGCACATGCCCGGGTTTCAGGCTCAATCCCCAGTAGGGTCGTGCAGGAGTCAGCCGATCAATGATTCTCTCTCATCATTGATGTTTCTCTCTCTCCCTCTCCCTCTATATCAATAAAAACATATTTAAAAAAAAAAAGAAGAAGAACCAAAGCAGCTCCAAGGCTCTGCCCGCTCTCCTCTGGTCATTTCCTGTTTGTCTGTTGTTCATTGCTTCCCACTCCCCTCTGAGAGTCTACTTAGGTTCCTTCTTCAGTTCACTTTTCTGTTCTTACTCATTTTTCTTTTACTCAGAACATTGGCTTAAAAGGGCTCTTGTGGGTACCATCACCTGTTTTAATGGACTCAGCATCACTACCTTTCAGCTTCACCTCCACTATAGATTGTACCGTGTGCCCCAATTGTAGTTCCCAAGAGTGAGCACCTGATGGGCCCTCTCTCCTTTTGTGCCAAACCACGTGATAAGGTCCTTGCTTCATGTGTCACTTTGATCCAATCACCTCTCACCTGCTACACAACATGGCTGCCTCGGTCATAGGAATTGGGACGGGGTTCCCCTTCGTAAGTGTTTTGGGCAGTTTCTGCCTACACTCAGCAAGTGCCATCAGTGGATATCATGTATATATATCCACATACACTTACAAAAATATAATTATTTTTCTATCCAATATCTAACCAAACTTCCACAAACACTATAATTTTTTGATTAAGAAAACATCATAACCAATTCTTGTTTTCCCCTTCTTCTCTTTTTCCTCTTTTTTTGTAATGTACTTTGTCCTTTAAGCCGCTCATTTATAGGACTTTCTCACATACACATAAGATTTCCATATGATGATGTTCCAGAAAGTCTTAAACCTTAGAGATTCCTTGTCCCTCCTGTGCTTCAGCTTTTCATAACAGAGCCCACATAGATTCCCAATGTCTGGTGTTTGCCCTCTCTTACACATCCCCTTATCATATTGTTTCCGAGAATTTTGGATAAACTGTTTTGAGAACACATGAGGCTGGGTCTCTTCATTTCATGTTCTATTTTGAGTCACGTTCTTTTAACACTTCCCCTACAAATGAATTTGATGTTCAGTGATATGTTGAGTGATTGAGTTAGTGAAGTCCTGAGGGGCTGGGGAGGCCGTTCTAGATTAAAGGAATCAAGTCTAATATCTTGTGAAATTTCCAAGATCTTTCAACTTTGACTTAATTCCAAAGTTATGTAATACCAAATAGCTCATGAAGTGAAGCTAAGCCTATAGCATAAATACCCCTGGTTTCTACTTTAATCTCATTTGATCCTTTTCTTCATGTGCTCCCAAAAACATCCGTTTATGGTTGTAGCCAGGATCAGGGGTAAGCATTCTTTCTCTTTGGCCTTCTTTAATTTTAAAACATTAGTGGACTGAGTTTTTAAAATAGTGATCAGGCAGTGTGCTGATATGCAGTCTTTCGTGGCTTTTCTCTTGCCTTTAGCTAATATTTGTAATTCCTTGCTAATGTGTTTTGGTATGTGCGTTTATTCTCTGGCGCTTCTTAAGAGATGGCAAAATTACAAGAGAATCTGAAAGCTAACAACATATTCTTTCAGGAAGGCCAAGTGGAGTGATAATTTAGACAAACAGTGCAGTGTGTTACATTCAAAACCAATCTCCAAGGATTCAAATGAGGCATATGTAGATTTCACTCCTGTCACTGATAGGCACTCAGTAAATATTTGTTAAAATGACTGACAGAATTTTCGTTTAAGTAAAGTGTATGGTCATTTCAAACGCTCACCACCTAGATTTTAAAGGAGTAACAAGTACATAAAAACCAATTTCTTTTTGGGTGGAGCATAGAAAGTAATTAATGGCAGCACTGCCTTCCAGAAACGTCTCAAAATTTACTAGGTAGCACTTGCTGAAACCACCCTTTGAAAAGGCTGCCAGAGAATCCCACGTGCAGTGTCCTTCTCTTCCACACGCCACTTCCAGTGTCCTCATTGGGGCGGGGGGGGGGGGGGGGCGGGGGGGGGAGAGTGGGGGCTCAGAAGCACACCTGGACTCCTTTCTCTCTATTTAAGCTTAAAGTCACTTATCTGCCAGTAGATCAGCTTATTGTTTTTTAACATCTTTAAAGGCAAGAACATCTAGGAGTCATAGTGTTATTAAAAGAAAACCATAAATTATTGCTAGGACAACCTTAATTATATGTTATAGGCAAATCAAATACCACCTTGAGAAGTCAAGATAAATGATTGCCCACACTAATGGTTTAAGACCAGTTTATGAGGAAAACGCATACAATTGAGAAAGCTCTAGTAACGTACTGTATATGCACTGGGAAATGCTTGCTATTTATTTGATTTTAGCAGTAGATCCTCTAGCTTCAACTTGCAAAATCTTTGTTCCATTGAGTCTGAGAACCAATGGTCTTAATTATTTACCTCTTGATAATTTAAAAAGTCACAGATCTGCCCTGGCCAATGTGGATCAGTTTGTTTAGGCGTTGTCCCATGCACCAAAAGGTTGCTGGATTGATTTCCGGTCAGGGCACATGCTTGGGTTGTAAGCTCAATCCCCAGTAGGGCATGTGCAGGAGGCCACCAATGGATGTTTCTCTCCCTCCCCCTTATTCTCTCTCTCTCTAAAAAATAACTAACTAAATTAAATATATATATATATATATATATATATATATTTTAAAGTCTAATTTAAATTTTTTAAACTTTCAGAAGATTTCTTATTTACAAAACCGATTGGGTCTGTACTTATATCTTGATAAATTCCAAAATGCCTTATACCTGTTGCCTGATCTTTAATACCCTCAGCTTCCTACCAACTTCCTCCCCTACCATATATTTTTTTTTCTTTCCACATCAGTGTGTGATTTTCTAATTATGGCTGAATAAACATTAATTAGGGGTAGAAAAGTTCAATTTTGCTAAAATCTAAAATTAAGCATGATAGTGTTCCGGCTCATACTCTCTTTAAAAAAAAAAAATCACTGTTCTTCTTAAACAGTCTGAGGTGGTAATGTGAATGTACAAAGGATGTAGCCATGAGCTATGATTTAAAATTATACATTTTTTTTAAAGTCCACATGATGAATATAAAATGTTATCTCCTTGGTCTCTAAAATTCCAACAAATGACCTCAGTTTTATAGTCCTACAATATTGTGTATTCAGCTTTCAATCTCAAGCAACAGCTGCCTGGCAACATTGTATCATGTCTATCCCCCTCCTTCTACAATATAAATTGTTTGCTTTAAAAAATGATATTTTTTGCTTTGTACATAAATATGCATGCCGATGGTTCAAAAGGAAAATAATTCTGAGGGCCTCAGAACTGATGTAACTAACCCATCTTGAAAGTATCAGTACACCACCAGCCAGGGAGTCCATTCATTTCAGGGTGATCTTAATCTGTTCTGACCTTCAGGATGGGTGAGATGAGTAGGAAGAGGCTCAGTTTATATTCCCAAAGCTAATGAATGGTTTCATTATATGACCTGACTGTATCTACTGCACAGTCACGGTGACAAAGAGGACATTGAAACACACACATACACACAAAACCAACCAAAAATAAAACCAAACACCTTTTCTGCCCCAAAGAGAACTGTCACCACCACCCAGGATGCTTCTCCAAGACACTGTCATCATTCCAGCTTGCCCCACCCATGCCCCAGTTGCTACCTGTTGTTGGGTGTGAGTTACCATTTCCAAGCCATCTTCTGTCGAATCTCCAGAGGGACCACGAACCTCCAGAGGGACCACGCTGGGCAACAGTCTCCATTTACATCTTTAGAAATGACCCTCCTCATCTTGCATTCACACGTGACCCAAGGCAGCACGGCTTGAGTTTCCTGGCTTCCGAGGTCCATCAGAGTGAAGTGTGACACCGATCCATGGGGTCAAGCTGAGTTGCCCTCAGGAAGTTGATCATGAAGATAAATGGACCCAATGGTAAAAGTGTAATTAAGCCCAGAAAAATTGAAATGAAGTCAATCTGTTCAACAGTCCTCCCTTTTTGTGTTGCAGGCATCGATCCTCCGTTTTTACAAAGAACTTTACAAATCTACCGCACCTTTAATAATGCTTTTTTTAAAAAATACCAATGTCTTGTCTTAGTTTTTAGTTTATTTACAGCTTATTCATTTGAGACAACAGATCTTACCTTCGCCCACAAGAGCATTTTTACCTGGAATTCAGGTGAACGTGGCCTCCTGGCATTGCAGTCTTGGGGCCATTTGGGTGTTCTCCCACCTCACTGGTCTTTGGATAATATTCGCACCAACGGGAGCATTTCCTGGAGCCACGTGAGGCCATAGCCTCCTTATCCTTCCAGTCCCGGTTGTCGACTGTGCCAAGAGAAATGCGTGACCAGGTAGTCAGACTACGTTACTCGGCAAGCTCATTAATCTTGGGCCAGGTCAGACACTAGTCTTCGTATCTGCTTTCTGGTGGTTACACAATGCAGCAGTATTGATTTTAGACAACTCTGTCACTTGATAATTGCTTAGAGCCTTGAAAAACGTAGGCCAGATTAAGAAGGCAAAGGACAAAGGTTTCATCTCTTTAATATTTTAGAGTCTTCCGGTTTATTATTTGTCTTTGCTCTACCAAGAAGCGAAGCCACCCAAGTTCTTCTCAAAACTCAGAGATGAGGGAATCCCCAATGTGGCAAAGCCTCATGAGGCGACGTTGACTTCTCTGGTGTTTGTCTCTTTTAATCCCTCAAGTGTTTCTTCAGGGAAGGAAGAAGTGACAAAGCCACACTGAGAGTTGACATCAGAGGCCCCTAGGATGGAATCTTAGTTTAATTCCCATCTGAGGAGGATTTCATAATATCAAATCAAATAAATATGAATTGGAGGAGAAAAGGGACTCCAAAATGGCAGGACACAAATATTAAATTACTAGTACTAGGAAATTTACCTGTGTTACCTTATTGAATCCTTATGACTATTCTGCAAGGTTATTATTAACGTGCCTGTACAAAACATAGACACTAAGGTTAACTCCCCAACCTAATATGCTGGGTTTCACAGCCAACACTATCTCAGGGTAAAACACAGACTCTTTCAAATGCATCATTTTGTTCCAGGGTAACAGACAGCATTCATTACAATGTGAAGTTGACTGGCACATTTCATAAAATATGTATTTTGGCAGATCATTTCCATAATGATTTCCATCTAGAATTCTTGCTAACTTTTTTAGGTCAAAAGCATAGTATCCATTAAGAGTTTGTATACCATTCTGGGAGAAAAATGTTCACTCACATCATCTGGCCCATTTAGCTTATTCACGTAAAAGCATTGGACACTGTTAGACTATTCTTCTTTCCTGAAAACTGGTTTTCCTTTTACTGATCTAAACACTCTTTGTTCTAACGCTGCAGGGTCTTATCCGCATCTGCAAGGGGTTCAGGAATCTGGAGAAGGCGCTGCGGTATAAATTAATAAAGAGACTAGAAATATAATATAAATTTGTAATCCATGGGGGAGCCAGAGGAGTTTAGCTGTAGGAACCAAGTTCTCTGAATCTCCGGACCCCTTGCTCTTTATTAACACAAATTGTCCTAAGGCAAAGCAGATATACACATCAAAGGCAAGGTTTAGTATACATTAGGCATTGTAGTTTGGGGGACTGCCTTTGTCTCTTCAAGTGTTTGGCCAGCAGGAGGCAATAACATGTAGATTAAAATGCCCTCAGCTGTCTGGCAACAGGCAATCATTTATGTATCTTTTTCAGGTTTGGGGAAATGCCTTCGGCCATTCCAGTAGGAAATAACATATGATTCAGCCCTGCTGAAGCCTCAAGTCTCCATCAACCTTTTGATGAAACTTCTTGCATTTATGACATGCTGGAATTAGCCTCTGGCATTGTTCCCCTTGGTGGTTTTCTCTTCTACTCATTTCCTAAATTCGGCTGCTCCTCGGGGATTGATCCTAGGCTGTTGCTGTTTGCTCTTCTCTCTCTGTACATGGAGGTTCTACAGCCAGGGGTCAATAAATAGTGAGGAAAGATGCTCCCAGGTGGTCTTATTCTGATCTCCTTTTATATTATGCTATATCACTTGCTTATATTTTACTATGAATCCCTTTCCACCCTCCTAATCCAGTTAAAACCCATTCCAGACATGTTTATCTGGCTCAGTGAATAGGTCTAAAGCAGTGATAGGAAGATAATGAGCCATCAATAAAAATGTGTTGAATGAATCAATATCATGAGGGCTTCATGGACATTTACTGAAAAGCCATTGGTGGAAGATAGGTTTCATGTTATTTCCAGCTGCGATTGATTAATAGGGTTCTGATTGGAGATCTGTGTTGAAAATACCTAGGGATCAACCAGTGGGAAAGGGTGCTGTAATCTATGAATGCTAGCATGCCTAACACAACTAACATAATAAAATCATTTATTGAGTATGGACCATGTGCCATACACTGTGATAAGCACATTAACTGGATTATCTCAATTAGATCTCTCATCAGCTCCATGAGATAACCATTATTACCCTTGACTTTATATAATGCAACTAAGACACAGAGATGTTGATAGTTAGCCCAAGACCACACAGTAAACAAATGGTAGCATTAGGATTTAAATATAATCTGTCACACTTTAGAGGCCAAGCATCATGCAATACTCATAATAGGGAGAGGTGGCCTTTTCCCCCTACATTTTTACTCTTCTTGACCTAAATTAGACTATGAAGATAAGAAGAAAGAATAGCATAGATGATGATAATATGTAGGAAGAAGGATATTCTGCCTTAGGAGGCCTCAGTTAGCACATCTCAAAAATGGGTTTACTGGATTTTTTAAAAAATTTACACACACCTTTTTTTGCTTTTGAAATTATCTCAAAAGTTGATGATACATGAGAAAGAACCTTGTTTTAAAACCATTTCAGAGTAAATTGCCAATTGGAGGCTCTAATACTCAAATATTTGAATGTGTGTTTCCTACAAACAGGTCCCTTTCTCTCACGCAATCACAACACCATCATCAAAACTGAAAAGTTACCATTTTTACATTAGAACCACATAATACCCAGCCTTCAGATTTGGATGTGTCCGGTCATACTAATAATATCTTTGATAGCAAATGGACACTTCAGAATCACACTGTGTATTCAGTCGGCCTGTCTGTTAGTCTCCAGCAGTTCACCAATGAAGGTTTTCCTACACCAGCACCAGATTCCACAGTGGTTTCCTCCCATGCCCCTCTGCTCTGCTGACACTCCTATCTCTCTTCAGTTTGGGGGGCAGTGGACTGCCCTGTATCTTCCCCTCTCCTATGGATCCAAAAAATGTTGTTGATCTTCCAGCCTGTTCACCTTTTTACTTGTTAGAACAGTGGCTACTTCCAAACCACCTACATGCAGAACCAGAGACCAGATGTCCCTTTAGTTTCTTTCAATCTGGAAGAGCTCCTTGGTCTTCCTTTAACTTTCACAACCTTTAATATTACAGAGCGATTGTTTTATAGCACGTTGGTCAATTCGGGTTTAAGTAATGGTTCCTCATGATGAGATTCAACATGTTGACATTTTCCAGGAACGTTGTGTTTTTTGAGGTGCATCTTATCTGCTGATCCATGATTTCAATGTGTCCCATTATTGATGAGGTCCGCTTTGATTTCTTGAACAAGATTGTGGCTGCTGGATTTACACACACTGTGAAGTTACTCTTTTGCTCCTTAAAACTAATAAGTATTTAGGAAACTTTATGAGGTAAAGGAAATTTTAATTAGCTTGATGGTAGTAATTATTTCACAATGTACATGTATATCAAAACATCACATAGTATACCTTAAATATATACAGCTTTTATAATTAGACTAGAGGCCTGGTGCACGAATTTGTACATGGGTGGGGTCTGGCGGGAGGCCCCCATCCGGCCAGGGGAGGGGCTGTGGGCAGTTGGCCATGGCCCACCCCCGATCAGGGTGATGAACTCCTTTAGCCTTTTCTTGTCTGTGAAGCTCTTTATCTGGCTTTCAATTCCAAATGAGCTTTGCTAGGTAGAGAAGGGCGTGGCAAGAAATATTCAAAGTGAGGAAGAGCAAGGACCTGCAAGCCAGGGTGACCTTCCTTCTGAAAGGATGCAGCTGCTCTTGGGCCGAGGGTTCGGTCTTGTGAAACCCAGGTCAGTCTTTGCATCGGGCAAGTGGAATCGCTGAGGCCTATTTGAGAGTCGCCACGGCTGGGAGTGTGATCTCAGAACAGTTAAAAACACGTTCGTGAAGGGATGTTATGGGTTCTCTCTCATCAAAAAGCCCACGCGTGGCTGTGCTACACCAACAGGGTTGCTTTGACACGGAAGCCTCCATCCCCGGCCCTGGAGGGAGGTGGAAAGTGGCCGTAGATGAGGCCGGTGCCAGGCAACCTGGCAGGTGTCAGCGCCTGGGCCGGCTGAGCCCCAGCCACCGGGAGACCAGCTCTGACATCACCTGGGCGAGGAGGATTTGACGGCAGCGGCTTCAGAGCTTGTTGCTATTTTATTTTTATCTCCGTTTCCCTTTAAACCTCTCCAGGGTGAGTGCCTTTGCAGGCTCCTCGGTGGAGAGCACGCCTTCGATCTGGGTTCACACGCAGCCAGCCAGAGTCCTGTTTAGACACACGTGTAGGTCTTGCATTATTTGCGCTATTACCGATAAAGAGGGTTGCAGATTCTGGCACGTAAATATGTTTCCTGCTTAGTCACGAAGGGAGGAGGCCGAGCACAGCCACAGCTCTTCCCTCACTCACAGGCCTCCGTCCAAGGGCAGCGATGCAGGCGCTTCACACGCGGAGGGGGCCGGGGAGTGGGGTGGGCCGCCCTGCTCTTCCCAGACCTTCTGTCTCAGACCCGATCTTCCCGCTCCGGGTCTGTAGCGTCTTCCTTGTGAGGCGGATTCGGGTGTCTAGGGGACATGATGCTTATCACACGCTGTTTCTCCGTGTGGATGGTCAGCACGGGGTGTTCCTGAATCAGGCTTCCTTCAGCATTGTGGTTGGGGGTGGGGTGGGGGGGACAGCATAAAGGTGCAAACACAACCTGTGGGGACTCCTCGCTGAGTGCCTTCTGTATACCCGGTGGGTGTCTCCCCTTAGAAGGGGTGTGGACAGCTCAGTGGGGTGCTCCTTGTGTCTGCGACCAGCAGGTGGGGGGGAGGGTTAAGGGGGGAGAGGCTGCGGGAGGTTGGGGGCGGGGGGAGGAGCGATGGGGCGGATCAGGCTGCTTGGCTGCCGCAGTGCATAGCCATGGGTTGTTCCAGTGGTTCCACTGTAATGGTCGCTGGGCTTTTATAGAGAGAGATAATAAACATTTCAAGTATTTTATAGGGCAGGACTTTGAAACTTTGTCCACAGGAAACTTTGCTCTTCTTACCCCATTCAGGCTATGACACTTCATAGCAGCTGCTCGGTGCCCACCCTGCCCCCTTGACTCCCCCCAGCATAGTCTATTCACTCTTCCCAGGTTCCAACATCCCAAGCCAGACTCTCTTCTTACAGATGTTGCTTAACTCTCCCTGAACTCTTTGAACGGTCCTGGGTCCCTGCTTCTCCCAGCACAATGCTTACTGTTTTTTGTCTACCTGTTGGCTTGAGAACTAAATTTTTCAGGAAGGAAAGGGCAAGAAGAGATTAAATACCCTTAAAAATCACTCCCAACTCCAGCATTTTATGATAGATAAATTAATATGTTTAAATATTCCAAGTCTATGCTCACAAAATGCGGGTAGAGGCATGTTGAGCTCATTGGGGAAATGACCATTCCTGAATCATCACTGAGGCCAGAGAAGTCAGGATATGTTTCCTCATAGCCCCCAGAAGAGAAAGGGGCGGTAATAGTGGATGGTAAGAAAGCAACACATGTCCATTAGCATACTCAAGGCAAAAAGGAAAATATTCAAAAACACTAACCAGCAAGTAGCATAATAGAAGTTAGAGTGATTAGTAATCTTGGGCATTATGGGAACAATTCATTTGGTCAATAATGTGTTGCTGACCACACATTATTAGACCACTAGATGCCATGAACTTTTCTTTTTCTCTTGCCAACAGTACAAGTTGATACCAGCTCTAGCTAATTGATGTTATACTGCCCTCCTTTGGTTGAATTTAAAGTGTCTTCCTTCCTTACTAATTAACTATTTTGGTATATTTTTAACACAGAAAGGTAATCAGGATTTTAATTGCAGCCTTACATTTTTTTAGAGTGACAGTTGTTAAATAAATAATTTGTGGAAAAGTGAATAAATAAAACATACATTTATGTAATAAATGTAAAAGTCACTGGCAAAGCCATTTTTGTCACAACTACTCCTCTCCTATTATAGCATGAAAGTTTTATATACAATACGTAAATCAATGGGTACAGTTGTGTTCCAATAAAACTTTATTTATAAAAACAGGCAGCGGACTGGATTTGACCTATAGGCTGTAGGTTGAAAACTCCTACTTTAGATCGTTAATGTTGAGAGAACTTCTACTTCCAGCCATGATAAATGATCATCATCCCCCCCCCTTTAATAACCTTTTGCACTCGGATGTCGAGTGTGACTCGACACAGTTAGCATCGGTAGCAGCTCGTATGTCGAATTGTATTGAATGTATCAATAATTTGAAATATAAAAAAATCCAAATAAATAAGTTTGTATGAAAAGAAACTCCAGTTTTTTATTCAACTGCCACGCTTTGTAAAATCTGGGGCATTTAAAAAATTAAATCCCGAGTAGAATAAAGGAATCAAGAGAAAAAAGCAAGCGAGTGCAAAGGGTTAAACAACTAGAAAATGGAATAAAACATATGAAACAATAGTTTTCTGATGCTGGGAAGCAGGTAGCATAGGATAATAATCCTTGAGAAAAGGGAAATAAATATCATGAGCCCTCAAATTGCTCCAGCTTACTGTGTGGAGAAAGCTTTTAGGCTACAGTACAAGGAAGAGTGAAAATACAAACAGAACAGTGGTCTCATTGAATAAATCAGAGCTTGCAGTTCAGAGATGTAACTAGATATTTAAGGCCAAATACTGGAGAGGAAAAGAGAGAAGAGAAAGAGAGAGGGTTGGGGTGAGGGGAGATCTGTAGAAGGAACTGCCAGAGTCAGTAGCTAATTTGTGATCTATAAATTAGCCGAGACTGGGAAAGAATACCCTGCAAAGAGCAGGCCAACTATCCCCAGGGCTGACACCGGGCTGGAAATATTTGTATTTCCACCACCCCAAAGTACAAAAACTTCCTAATATAGACAGCATTGAGGAGAGTCCTTACAAGGATATTCCCTTGGCAGTGGGATGACATTGTCCTAGACCAGTGGTGGGCAAACCGCGGCTCGCGAGCCACATGCGGCTCTTTGGCCCCTTGAGTGTGGCTCTTCCACAAAATACCACGTGCGGGCACGCATGTACAGTGCGATTGAAATTCATGGCCCATGCGCAGAAGTCGGTTTTCGGCCTGGGCGAGTCAATTTTGAAGAAGTGGTTCTAACACCGAGACACACTCAAGGGGCCAAAGAACCGCATGTGGCTCGCGAGCCGCTGTTTGCCAACCACTGTCCTAGATTATGAAGTCTACGCTATCCATTCTAACAAAGCTTAAAAGCCAGCACCAACAGAACCAAACATATTGCAGGAAACTTAACTAAATCCTAAAACAAAGCCCTACCATATACAAAGGACTTAACAAATTTAATACCCAGTAAAATAAAACTTACAATGTTCAGAATCTAATCAAAATCTAATAAGCAAAGACGTAGGAAAATAGGACCCATAAGCAGTAGCAAAAATAATCAAGAAACCAGACCCCAAAATGACACAAATGATAGAATTAGCAGACAAGGAGGTTAAAACACATTAACATACCCCATAAGCTCCATGCAGTAGAAGAAACCATGAGATGATGAAGAAAGAAATGAAAGATGTCAAAAGGAACAAATTTAACTTCTAGAAGATAAAAAATATAATACCTGAAGTGATAACTATATTGGATAGGATTAAGATTAGATAAGACATCGCAGAAGAAAATGTCAATGAACTTGAAGACATAGCATCAGTGGCCTGTGTAATAATATTGAGACGTTTTACATGTTTATTTTAGAGTCCTAGAAGAAGGTGAAAAAGATTGAAAAAATGAGGTCTAAAACTTCTACAAATTTGATGAAAAATATAAAACCAGATTCAATAAATTCAAGGCACTAGTAGAAGATACAAGAAGAAAATCACACAAAGGCATATCATAATTAAATCACTGAAAAAAATAATGATAGAAAGTCCTAAAAGTAGTCAGAGAAAAAGAAGACACATATGCACAGAGGAATAAAATTAAGAATGACAGCAGTCTTCTCTTCAGAAACAATGCAATGTGTGCAGGAGGCAGCTGATTGATGTTTCTCTCTCATCGATGTTTCTAACTCTATCTCTCTCCCTTCCTCTCTGTAAAAAATCAATAAAATATATTTAATATATATATTTTTTTACTGTAACTATCTCTAAATCCCCAGGAATAATCTGACTGGTTTAGTCATTTGTTAACTGGCAGTGATTATACACTAGTTATATATTAATTTAAGCACCATAGTAGATTTTATAATCTTTTTATCTGCTAATCCTCTAAAGTGTTTTTTAAGTTCGAGTTTAGAGACGGAAAAAACTGAGGCAGAAAGAGATTAAGTAAGCAACTTGCACAAAGTCACACAACAGTAAATAGTAGAGAGAATACTCCAATCTAGGTCTTTGACTTCAATACCCAAATTCCAGAATTTAGGTGATAAAAAGAGATTTCCTTCTTTTTCTCCATCCACTCCTTAAACATTTTAGCTTCTCTAGCAGCCAGTGAAAAGAACAGAGCCCTTTGTCTGAATGACTTTGTAAAGTTAGTGCTTCCCTCGATGGAGTGAAAACATGAATGAGGTATTTAGATATTTGTCAGCCTTTGTCCCAAATAGAGGAAAACTTTGTGCAGATGCCAAATAACCAGTAACTCTGGTAGAATTATTAGGTAATTTTTGATCAAGTGAAAAGTTTAAAAACTTCTCAAAGAGGATATGCTTTACAGAACAATATCCAGTGTGGAGCATGCATGGCTTAAGTTTGAAGTCATGGGCATATGATGTGACCTACCTTTGAACAACTCTGTTCAATTAGGTGTGAAGTTTTCTTTTCTTTCCAACTCACACTCCTTGGCATGTGAGTTAAAATCTATTTACCTTGTTAGCTTACATAAGACATTCCTATAATTTGACTCTCATGTATCTCTGAGTTCAAACTCCACAGCACCCAAAGTGTTAGAAACCTTTTGATGAATGCAAGTGGACTTTTGTACAAGAAAAGGCTCTTCCATGGAGCATGCTGGCTCGGTGTATTTCAACTTATTAATACCAGACTTGGTGACAAGAACTTAGAGCTGAGCTTGTAGTTAATGAGACCGTACATGATTTCAGAGTGTCTCTTTTCAGCACTTAGGATTCGCCCACCAACTGCCTGCAGAGAAGTGGTCAAAGATAAGATGTTACATGTTATATTACTTTGTGGTAGAACACAGTGATTCACTCCAAGTCAACACATGTGTATTAAGCTCCTACTATATTTGCATAGACAGTAAAAAGATGACTGTTTATTCTACAGTCTTAAGAGGTTTTAATGTTGGAATGTTGTAAGACAGGTAAATTAACAGCCATATATAAGACAGCACAAGAAAGGAATCTTAAAGGAGAAACAAAGGTCTGTGAGGATCTGGGGGAAATACTGTATCTCCTTTGCGGGGAGATATAGGCCCTAAAGGTGAATTAGCCCTTATTCCTTAGACAGACAGACAGACAGACTATGATTGAAGGAGGCAAATTGGAAAGGTAGATTGGGTGCTTATTTAGGAGGACTTAGAATATGGAACAGGGTATTTGTAGTTCAAGAGACATTATTGATGTAATGGCACTGATTTACCATAGTTCTTGGTACCCTAGGGAATATACATTAACCAAGTGCCCCCAATGTCTTCTCACACATAATTTTGTCATTTATAATGGTTATGTAGCATTTCGTTATATGGATTTATCAACAGTTACTTAACCATTCCCCTATTGTTGGACCTATTGGCTGTCTCTAATATTCCACAACTGCAGTAATTATTTAATGACCTTCTTTTGCTCATTTATTTTTTATCTTTCACATTACTCCCATAGACTAGGGACTTAGATATTAAACTGCTTGGATAAGATATAAAACAACTTACGATTGCTGGAACATATTTTAAGATTAATTTGCTCAAGCATTGGTGCAAATTTTTATTTCTACTTGAGGTTTTAAATTTAGTAGTCTGCGTGAATTTTAATTTTTGCTCCCACATGCCATATAGATGCTGCTAAGCCTCTGATAAATATTACTCTGGGAAAAACTACCCCTTAAAAAATATTACTCTCAGTAAAAGAAGTTTAACAAGCTTAACTAAATATTTAGAAAGCACATTGTGTTGAGTGAAACTTGGTATGTGATAAATAATGGGAGTATTAGAAGATCTTACTGGATGACTAGTCAGTAATTGTCTCAAGGAAAGCATACAATGAAACAAGTTCTTTTGGTTACTTCCTCAAACAGCCAACACAATGGGGAAAGTGGAGGAAGTGTCCCAAGAACACTATGCATAGGGAACCAAAAAGCTTTGGGTGCAAACTTGGAGAAATGCAGCTTTAGAAAACAAAAGCAACAACGGAAAACACCTTCCCGGACAATCTGAGAGGCGTGAAAGGCAAACGTTCACTAGAGCTGGAGCTTTACTAAGTCTGCAGAGAGACAAGTGGCATATTTGACCTTCACCATGATTAGCAAGCACTTCTGCGAAAGCGTGTTGGTGCTGCTGACCTCTTCCACTATCTTCTCCCTAGAGCTGAAACTCATTCTCTTCCAACAGAGAAGAGTGAACAGAGAAAGCTTAACACTCCTGAATAAATTGCGACCCTCATCCATTCAGCAGTGCCTACCACACAGGAAGGACTTCCTGCTTCCCCAGAAGGCTGTGAATCCTCACCAGGACGAGAAAGGATACACACTGATCATTCTACATGAGATGCTTCAGCAGATCTTCAGCCTCTTCCAGGCAAATATTTCTCTGGAAGGTTGGAAGGAAAGCCACATGGAGAAGTTCCTCATTGAGCTTCATCAACAGCTAGAATACCTAGAAATGCTCATGGGGCTGCAAACAGATCAGAAAAGTAGCACTGTAGGTAGTGAGAACCTTAGGTTGCAGGTGAAAATGTACTTCCGAAGGATCCGGGATTACCTGGAAAACCAGGAATACAGCAGCTGTGCCTGGACCATTGTCCAGGTGGAAGTCAACCGGTGTCTATTCTTTGTGTTCCCACTCACAGGAAAACTGAGCAAACAAGAAATGGACCCCTGAATCACGTGGAGCCAGAAGCAACTGCCAGCTTTAAAAGCAAAAGGGTAGGTGGGGGGGAGAGGAGGTGAAGGGCTTCTCCAGCCATTTATTAGTTCTTTTTGTCATGAAATGCTAGCATAGTTTGGGTTTTGTGTGTCCACATATATATTTATCTGTACCTCAAGATTATGGATGTTGACAATTGTTTTTATTTTGTAATGTCACTTTATTTTTTCTATCCATCTTAAATTTTTATGAGTTGAAATAGATTCATTAAGATTTTATAATTGGTTCTTCTAATGGGCATATTTTCATAAAAGTTGGCTTGGTAGATACAATGAAATATGTACTCATACTTGTCTAGACATAGAACACTATTCCAATGATTTTTTCTTATTTGCCAGAAATTGATAGAAAAAATGAGAAATACTAGGAATAATTTACATTACAATGTTTGAAAATATCATTATATACTGAATAATTGTTACAGGTGACACAATAGAAATATAACTGAAATATATGAACACAGCTTGCAGAGGAAAAATAAAACATGAAAAGAGGTTCGACCTCACTCATAATGATGAAAGTACAAATTAAAAGTGAATAACATGACATTCATAACCTACCAGGTAGGTAAAAGCCAAAAGTTCGATTAAAAAAAAAATTCTTGCAGAGACTTTGGGGAGGAATGCTCTTAAATTTGTCCAGAGCACTGGAAATTGGTATGATCACTGTGGAGGCATTTGGTGATACCTATCAAAATTCCAGATGCATGTAATCTGTGATCCATCAATTCCAGGTCTGGAAATATATCCTATAAAAACACTTGTACATATGTGAAATGATTTACATATAATATTATTCATTGCAGCATTACTTATAATATCAAAACATAGGAAACCACCTAAATTCTTCTAAATAGAGCAACCCTCTTTGCTTGATAATATGTAGTCAAGCAAAGAGGGTTGCTCTTTCTGTAAAAAAGTCAAAAATAAAGTAAAAGAGTAAAAAAAATAGGCAAGATGCAGAAGTGTGTATAAAATGCAATATTTGAGATTACAGTGAAAAATAAATTTTATATTTGACCTTACTTGTGTATGAATAAAGAATGTATAAGAAATAAATTACAATGATTACTTTATTGGGGGGAGGAGGAATGACTAAGGGAGGAGGACAGGGTGGAAGAGGATGTACAGCATGTTTCTATATTTTAATTTTTCATTATGTGAATTCTACCAACCAAAATAAGAAATTGAAATGTACCTAACAAGTCATAGGTACCAGAAATATGGATGGAATCTTGGGGAAAGGAAGTGCTGGGTGCAAGCTGGAAGAAACTGGACTGAGCCAGCCTGCCCCTGGTTGGGGTTTCTGGAAGGAGGAGGGCTGGTCCGACAGAAGAGCACCAATCAGAGGGAGAGGTCCCTGCTCCAGGGCGGGGCTGCTGCTGAAGGAGTCCAGCTCTCCAGCCAGCAGCTCCCAGAAATCACTGTGGAACAAACGCGGGGCCAGAGAAACTGGCGTTCACCGAGCCTTGGGGACTTTGCGTGCTGGTAGTCACAGCGACTTTTGCCCAGTGTGAGGAGCAGAGCCATGGCCCCCAAATTTGGAGCTAGTCCTCCTACTTTGCCATGTTCTGCTTCGGATTCATTGTATAATTTGAGATAAAAGTTATCACTGAATGTAAAACTTGCTGGGGAACCAAATATATTCCATTTCTGTTTAATTAGTGTAATTGAATAAGTGTAGTAGCTTTTGGCTGGTGCTTCCAGATCTGGCTTAAAAGGGGGGGCGAGGAGCCCAATAGGATCCTGAGAGTGAAGCAGGGCCCCCTGCACTAGTGAAGGGGGCAGGGAGCAGAGGCTGGCTCTCAGGAGGAAGTCTTTGTCAAGTTCATATTTCACCCCAAGGGCTGACATATTTACATTCAAGTTTACACGGAGGTAGGGAAGTGGAAAGAACAGAAATATTTTTCCAACACTCAACTGCAAACACAGGTCATTTGCTTCCGATGACTGTTGAATTTTTGTTGTTGCTTTCTTTAAGCCAGGAAATTTTCAAAGCAAAATACTTCATTTAACATGTTACTCACTTCTCAAATTCACCTTGCATGGTAGTTACACTATTATCTTTTTTCCTCAGGTGGGAAGACATTAAAGATTAAGTAACTAACAGAGCAAACCACAGAGCTAGCAAATGCCAGAGCAAAAACTCCCTCCCAAGTCCACAAGACTCGCAAGCCAGCCCCGGGTTCTAGACACCACAAACCTGACCGACATCGCACAACATCACTGCGAAATAATGATAACACTAATGATAATAATTTGCTCCTGTCTTTTCTTATTCAAGTTCACACTCTCGCTGTAGTCTTGGATTAAAGAAAGCACATTTTCTCCCCGTGGACATTTTTTTTCCTAATAATATAGGAGAACAGAATGGAGGAGCCCCCAAGTGGAAACTTATAGCAGTGTTATACTCATTTTGAGGCCAAAACCACTACTTTACATGCTCATGTGTTTCCAAACATTTAGCTTTATTAAGCTGACATCTTGCTTATATAACTATCTTAACTGCTTCATACAAAATAAAAATTGCTTGCTTTTAAATATGTGCCCTTTTAAAACTTTAAAACCGGAGTTCTAAACAGAGAGATATTAAGGAAAGAGAAATACTTTAATAGACTCCCTACTGGTAGTAGGGACGTGGGTGGGTTCAGAGTGAAGGGAAGTTCGTTTGTACTCAGGCTGTGCCAACTGAGTTATCCTTGTTACATCTACATGTACTTGGCGAAATATATTATCAAATCAATAAACAGGTTACAGAAGAAATGCAGTATCACCATATTCCCTATAAATAAAACATGCAATAAAAATATCTGAAAAGAAAAGCATTAAAATATTCACAGTAGAATTTCCATTCTCTTATACTTTTTAGATTGAATATTTTCCCCATGAATATGAAATCATTGAGAACCAGGAAAAAATTATTTTAGTTTTGAAATGTAAAGGAAGAACAAAAAATATGGCCCCTTATAGAGATTTGGCGTAGAGTGCTTGTCGCCTGCAGTCAATTAAACCCCGCCCCCAGCATGCACCAGAATCATCTGAGGGTGTGTTAGAACACACTGGCTTAGTGCCCAGTGTTTCTGAGCCAGCTGGTCTGTGGTGGGGCCTGAGTATTTGCATTTCTAACAATTTCTCGATGATGCTGATGCTGCTGGTTTGTGACTACACCCCTATTATAAACCACACCCCTATTTATTGGTAGCCTTAGCAGACTTTAAACAGATGAAGACATGGTCCTCTTGAGGTTACTCATCTCATATTTTCTCACAATAACTGGAGAGAGGCAAGCATCCTAGATAGGAGAGAATTCTTAAGAATCATTTCTTCCTATACCTTTTCACAGCAGCAGATTCAATGGTCTTTTTCCTTCTTAAAGAAGTTGTATGTAGAAACCGTCCTATCCCAGATGCACCCTATAACATTAACTGCCTTTTACGGAAAATGGTCCAAACCAAGGTTTTTTTCTGTTCTAGGAAGGGTTTCTGGTCCTCGTGCCCCTGGTTGAGTGAAATCACTGACAACTGATTGGACAAAGACTATGATGTGGATACAAAGAAACCAAACCTCTGAAAGACAGAGGATTACAAGGTGAAAGATGGCAAGCTGATCCAGTCATCTCCTCTATTGAGAAGTACAGATGTGTGGTATACAGGGATTTTAGGATCATTCTTGGAATTGTTGAAATTAGTCATTTAGCCCAAGTTTTCTCCCCTGCCCTGGGGTCCAGTGACTGGTTGGTATGGAGCTATAAGGGCTAAGACTTCTCACTCCGCCTCTGAAGGGTCATCCCAGCTTCAGAGCATCCCCCTATAGCCTGGAATAGGCCAGGGCCACTTCGTAACTGCACCGCAGTTCAACTTCCCCTGTGCTTAGTCTTCCCGCCTCCTCTTCCCAGAAGTGTTGGTCCCACGGCCCTCCCTAGTAACCTCCTTGCGTGTAATTTCTGTCTCAGAGTCTTCTTCTTGGCTCCTGACTTCCAGGAACATCGCATACAGACCTTCCGTTTTAGAGCCATTGAAAATCCAGCTCATGCTACTTCCTTGGTCAAGTACATATTCTCTTCCTATTATGGGTTATTATGTCATTCTTGCTTCAGGACTCAATGTTTTTCCCTTCCCCAAAAGCCCTTCTATTCTGGTTTGTCTGAATCTATTTGCCCCCTCCAGAGCACAGAATGCATTTTACTAATCTTTCTTTCAACTTAGAGCATGACCAACTTCATGGTAGGGGAATGGTTTCTTAATTCTTTAGCACTCTCTTCAACACATAACAGGGACCATCTAAATATTAAATGAAGGAATTTAAAATGCAGCATTAAAAGGAAAGGGGCATGTCAGTACCATATTGTCATGGTTAGTTATACATGTGAGGAGACTCTCTGTGTAGAGATGAGGAAGTCATGTTTACTATATGTGTCTATTAAGAAGTTAAGTTCCTATTTTTGTCTCTCAGTTTCTCTACTCTTCCTGGATGAGCCATTTGGATAAGCTATTTTATGGGGTTAAAACATAAAATGTCTTTCTCTGATGAAAGGGTGGTTTTTATTTTTGTATAGTAAGGGCACAATATAATAAGAACATGATATATAGAGCAGAAGTCCAGGTGGGAGTCTTTCTTCGGACTATTCCGGTCATCTTAAAAAAATGCTTTTTTCATGGGCCTTTGGCCCTTGTCAGCCTCATGATGGTCAGTCTGCTTTAAATTGCCAAGTAATATACACTGAGTGGCCAGATTATTATGATCTCTGAATGCATAATAATCTGGCCACTCAGTGTATATTCTATATAATAAAAGGCTAATATGCAAATTGTCCCCTGGACCAGGAGTTCGACCAGCAGGCAGGCTGGCCAACCGCCCATGTCCCCTCCCCCTGGCCAGGCTGGCCAGACCCCATCCATGCATGAATTCATGCACCGGGCCTCTACTGAGTGGCCAGATTATTATGCATTCAGAGATCATAATAATCTGGCCACTCAGTGTAGAAACCACTGGCACCAACTTGAGTAATGCCAATGGGATCTACTTTTGGTTCAGTTTATTAAAAACTTAATATATTGGGCCATAGCTGGTTTGGCTCAGTGGACAAAGCATCAGCCTGCAGACTGAAGGGTCCCTGGTTCGATTCCGGTCAAGGGCACATGCCCGGGTTGCAAGCTTAATCCCCAGGAGGAAGCCTATGGTTGATGTTTCTCTCATCATTGATGTTTCTATCTCTCTCTCCCTTCCTCTCTGAAATCAGTAAATATATATATATATATATATATATATATATATATATATATATATATATATTTTAAACTTCATATATTGGAAAAAATATGAAAACAATACATGCAGATAGTGTAAATGGTTCAATTGTACAAAGTGCAACACTGTTCCCATTGTTCTATTCAAAAGCCTTGTTATTGTCCAAAATGGGTGGCCCCTGGATTGGTTTTTCTACCAGTTATTAGTGAAACGATGACACTTTTCCTCATTTCTTTGGATTGTATACTTGAAACATTATGGGCAAGCAGAAGACGGGCAGCATGTAGTGAGTATTTAATGACCAGATTAATGGGACTCTTAGGAGTGTGGGAACCTGTTCAACCAAGTTTTTGTCCCTGACGCTGGACAGGTGGACCTCTTGGGAAGGGTGGAGCAATGTTTGACTAAAACAAAGGGCAGGATTCTCTTGACCCATAAATCATGTAACTTTTTCTGCATACGAGAGCTAAGTGTACATTGTTCTAGTGAATTTAGTCTAAGTTCCGTTTCAATATAAGCCATATACTAAATAAGGTATAGGTCTCTGGGAAGACATTCAATTATTTCAAATAGAAATTCATCTCAGATGAACAAGGTGGTCATCAGTCTGATCAAAATGGAGTCGATTTAAGAGAATTAAGAATTGAATTCTTAGTTGGTATATTAGTCAGTATAGCAGGCATATTTCTAGTAACAGCTTCTAATCTATTCTTACTCCTTGGGAGAAGCTGTAGCTTTCTTGCTTATCTTTGAAAATACATATTTCACTATCAATGAGAAGGGGTCCAATTTGAACAAACACTTCACAAAAGAGGATATCCAAATGATCTGTAAGCCTTAAAAAAATGTGTTCAACTTCATTACTGCTCATAGGTTGCAAATTAAAGACAAAATGTTATACTGCAACACACACACCAAAATGGCTAAAACTAAAGAGATTAAATTAAAAAATTAAGATGACTGATATACAATTGTTGATAGTGGGACTGTAAGTTTTTAAAATTTAGAAAAGTGTTTGGCAGTATTTATAAAGAAAAACAGGTAAACTTAACCTGGGACCAAGTCAGTTCACTCCTGGGTGTATGTCCAACAGAAATATTGCTTAGGTAACCCATAGAAAAGTCCCGGTGTAGTCACAGAAGCTTTAAGCGTAGTAGCCCCCACACTTGCCAAAGAAACAAAGCAAACGTACATTGATACTAGAATTGACACTAGAATCTATTCAAATTCCAATAGTACATAGCAATGAAAATAATGAACTGTTGCTACACAAAATGATATGGATGGTTTCCCAGACATAACATTGAGTGAAAATGCTAGATTTAAAATGCACCTGAAGAGTGTTTTCATTTATAGAAAGTTCTCATGTATAGATTGGCTAGAAACCAATCTGGAGTGGTAGAGGACATAAGAGTTTATAAATTTATGGGGCGGGAGGGATGTTGTTAAGAGGGCATAAAGAGAGCCTTACTTTTACTTTAAGGAACTACATTATCCTCTCTAATAAAATGGTAATATGCAAATTAACCATCACTCCGCTATATAAGCCACACCCATCAGCCAATCAGGGTGAGTATGCAAATTAACCCCAATCCAAGATGGCTACAGCCACAGAGAGCAAGGTTTCCCAGGTAACAGAGGAAGCCAAGCTTTCCATAGCCGTTGCAGGCCTAAGCCTCCACTCAAGCTACAAAGTTTCAATAGTAGAAGGTAAACAAATTCAAACAAATGGCGGCAGAATGGAGCTTGAGAGAGCAGGCCAGGGTTGCCAGCGGCAACAGGGGAAGCAAAGCTTTCCGCACACCCTGGCCCGGCTCACCCGCTTAAGGCTACAAAGTTTCAATTGTAGAAGGTGAATTAACTGCCACAGAAATGGCTGCCGGAGCCCCAGACTTGGCTCTGCTCCAGGCTACAAAGTTTCAATTGTAGAAGGAAAATAAATTCCAGATACCAGGGCCTCTCCTTGGGTTGCCAGGGGGCGTGGCCGGCCTGCAAACCACCACAGGCCCCTCACTCAGGCCGCCCCACACCCCAAGGGAACCCCCACCCTGATCTGGGACACCCTTCAGGGCAAACCAGCTGGCCCCCACCCCTGTACCAGGCCTCTATCCTATCTAATAAAAGAGTAATATACAGATTGATCATCACTGCAACACACAATATAGCTGCCCCCATGTGGTCAAAGATCCTGCCCCCAATTGGACACAAGATGGCCACCACAAGATGGCCAGCAGGAGAGGGCAGTTGGGAGGCACCTGGCCTGCAAGGGAGGGCAGTTGAGAAGGACCAGGCCTGCAAGGGAGGGCAGTTGAGAGGGACCAGGCTTGCAAGGGAGGGCAGTTGGAGGTGATCAATCCTGCAGGAGAGGGCAGTTAGGGGTGACCAGGCTGGCAGAGGAGGGAAGTTGGGGGCAAACAGGCTGGCAGGGGAGCAGTTAAGCATCAACCAGGCTGGCAGCAGAGTGGTTAGGGGGTGATCAGGCTGGCAGGCAGAAGTGGTTAGGGGCAATAAGGAAGGCAGGCAGGCAAGCAGTTGGGAGCCAGTAGTCCTGGATTGTGAGAGGGATGTCCGACTGCCCGTTTAGGCCCGATCCCATCAGGATCGGACCTAAACGGGCAGTCGGACATCCCTCCAGGAGTCCCAGATTGGAGAAGGTACAGGCTGGGCTGAGGGACAACCCCCCACCGTGCACGAATTTCGTGCACCGGGCCTCTAGTCTACATAATAAATTCAATTCCTCTTGTTAGTCTTATAGCTTATTAATTTGCTATTATTCCACCACAATATTAAAAACTAGAGGAGAAAATAGGTATTGTTGTGTTTTACCTAACATTTAGAAAGAATATTCTGTTTTATCCTTTCTTGTTTAAAAAGAAGCATGTTTGATATGATTCACGTGAATGTGTATATTTCTTTTTAATTTGGAGCCTTAAAAGTAATGATATATATTATTATTTTTTTTTTACAAACATCACATCAAGCCTGGCTGGTGTGGCTCAGTGGTTGAGAGTTGACCCATGCACCAAGAGGTCACAGGTTCGATTCCCAGTCAGGGCATGTGCCCAGGTTATGGGCTTGATCCCCAGGAGGGGTTGTGCAGGAGGTCGCTAATTGATGTTTCTCACCATCGATGTTTCTATCTATTCCTCTCCCTTCTGCTCTCTCTAAAATTAATAAAACATTAAAAAACACACAAATATCACATCAAAATATTTGCAATGACAGTGTCTTTTTTTTCCACATTCAATATGATGAATAGATTCTTCTGAATTGTTTCCAATAGTTGGATCAAAAATCATGTTACTGATCACATTATCCACTGTGGTTACTAGCTTAGAAACAATTCGTACAAAAATTTTCCTAGTATCATTCTATGTATGTGTTTTTTAATGAATATTTTATTTTTTAAATTTTTTTTATTGATTTCAGAAAGGAAGAGATAGAAACATCAATGATGAGAGAGAATCATTGATTGGCTGCCTCCTGCACCCCCTACTGGGGATCCACCCCGCAACTTGGGCATGTGCTCTTGGCCAGAATTGAACCCAGGACCTTTCGGTCCATAGGCTGATGCTCTATCCACTGAGCCAAACCAGCTAGGGCCAAATGTCATTCTATTTAAACAACAAATATGAAAATCTGGAATAAGAAATAATGCAAAATAAAGGGCAAAAGGCAAGCTTCAAAATTGTGATGTCAGCCTAATACAAGTACTATGTTGTCATTTATGATCTAATCTAATTGCATCAGGCCATTCAATATAAGGAATTTATGGGAATTTTTTAAATTTTTATGTCCTGAGTATAGTAGCTTAGCTTTGTCCTCTGGTGTCTCTTTGCTAAAAAGCATATTTGAATGGCTGAGTGTCGGTAAAAAAAGACACCAGAAAGCCTTAGCTGTGTTCATTATGGATGAACATAACATGGCGTTATGTTAATTAACCAAACACAGGAAAACATGAATACCATGTTATTTTATTTGCTTACTGTTGACACACTGAGAAAATGTATTCTAGTAACTAATGTTATTCTGCCATCTAGTGGTTCACATTGCAATCCCCTGTTTTGATACATTCTAATAAAATAGCTTTAAGGTAGCCCTAGCTGGTTTGGTTCAGTGTCAGCTTGTAGACTGCAGGATTCCAGGTTTAATTCCCATCAAGGGCACATGCCTGGGTTGTGGGCTCAACCCCCAGTAGGGGGTGTGCAATCTCCCTCTCCCTTCCTCTCTGTAATCAATAAAAACATATTAAAAAAAGAAAAAAGAAAAATGTGATTTGCACATCAAGTCAAGAACCCTGTAAAAATAATAATATATAAAATAGCGTTAAGGTAAAATCTTTATAAAATGTTCCCCTTAAGAAGAGGCCAAAAGTAAATAAAACAGCATGGAAAACTTAATGTATAGACATCATCAAGTAATCAGAATTATTTTTAATCCCATTATATTTATACTAGAGGCCCAGTGCACGAAATTCGTGCACTGGTAGGGGCCCTAGCAGCTGCTGGCTGCCAGCTGGGGCCTCCCTCCCTTCCCTCACTTTTATTATATAGGATTTCAGATTTCCATTGTTTAGCCCATTACATCATTCAAAAGCTTTCAAAACTGCAACACTTCAACTCGATTTTAAGTAATCACAACCAATGTTAGAGTTCAACAATGGCTTCCCATGCCATTTTCTGGGCAGAGTTCCTTATCTTCAGGCCACAAGAGAGTCATATTTTTCAAAGGCAGAAAAATTGGAACATGTGGCATATCCAGACATAAATAAAGGTGAAAAATTCTTCATGTTCTAAGTGCTTTTTATACACTATTTCTGTGTAGAGTCTAGGATTTTTGCTGGTGTAGTCCAGTAGCTTTCACCTAATTCAGGCAAACACACATACACACACACACACACACACACACACACACACACAAACACGAGAACAAAAGCACATATACCTGAACACCCTCCTACACAGACCACACACATCCAGCCACCTGTGTATGACTGATAAAGAATAGCTTCTTGACAAGCTATCCCAAATTCTCACAGTACTCACACATGTTTAACTGCATCCCCAATTCTCCAGCCCACTCTCTCTGCAGGATGTTCTCCTACACTAAGCATTTTCCTACTTAGGATGAGCGTGGCTATAAATGCATGTGCTATTTAATGGTGCTCCCTATTCAGCTTGTCTGAATATAGTTCCATCTTTCTTTTGTAGATATAACCAAAGGAACCCATTTTAATATTGCTTCTTATTTAAACGGGATCGATATAGAGCAAATGAGAGCTCCCGAGGTCTGACTCAAACCCAGCTGTTATATTAAGCATAACCTTTCCTAGTTCTTGTCCATAAAAGCATGTTCAGCTCTTTCTATGCCCATGTCCCCAAACCTGTTACTACAAAAGTGGGGACTTATCCTTCTTGGATTTATTTCAGCCAAGGGCCAGTCAACAGCTTTGGGGTATGGACAAAGGGGCTGAGAGGGGGGATTCTAATTACTATTGACTAGTTGATACTCTATTATATAAGGTTTCTTAACCTCATGTAATTGAAATTTTATGTGTTTTTTTTCTGGGCAGACTTTTAAAAAATTAATGTGTTACCATAATGTGTTGTTCTGTTCTTCTATGGTCTTTGGATCTCAAACTTCTCATATCTCTGCATCTGTTCACAGAACAGGCTGATGTAGGTTTTTTCATTATCCTCATTTTATAGAAAATAAAACAGAGCCATAGAGAGATTAAATTATTTTCCCAAGGTCATAGCCTCCTTTGGAATCCAGACCCTCTGACTCTGCATCCTTTACCTTCTCCACAAGGACCAGGGAGATTGCTAAGAAACTGAGCACACTCTCTCCAGGGCAGTCTTAAATAATAAGTCCTTCCTCCCCAATTCCCATTTGTCCCTGTAATGACAGGCCCCATTCCCTTGTGACAGACAATTAATGATACAATTAATTTCATCATCACTTTCCTCATACTGATTATAAACCCATCTTGTCCTAAGTTTGACTAACAGTGTTTTCTAAAAAGTGAATTTGAGTGGTGTATACATGTTGTTGAAAGGAGTTTTTAGGGATGAAATAGACAGGTTTAGGAAATTTTGGAAAATTGAGGGGTCCAGGGAAAAAGCACAGGGCTACAGAATAGCAGAAGATGCATTTCCATAGAATAAGGGGGCTGGGAGCTGCAGAAAGGTGTACATTTACAGAATAAAGGGAAGGAAGCCCCTCATTCAAAAAGAGAAGAAGAAAGCGCAGAGGGGATAGGAAAACAATGAGGGAGGAGGGGAGGAGAGCCTCACGTGTCCCATGTGAGGGTGACCATTGAGCTCAGGAGTTACTATGGTGGCCAAATCAGAATGGGATAGTAACCAATCAGAGGGGATATCAAGGCACAAAGATCTGCAGCCTTTATAAACCGTGGGAAAAAGGGACTCATTGGGACTCTTTCCCCTCCTTATGTGGGAGTCTGTGCTTGTTTCTCAATAAATTTCCACCTTGGCTATACCATCTTCTGTCCGTGGTTTTATTATTTGACTCCACCGGACAAAGAGCCCGGGAAATCACCTTGCCTAGGGGAACACTGCACCTTCCAGTCCAATTTTCCCGTATCATTGTGTTTTAGGAAGTGTTTCTTTTCAGCCTTTATTGAGTTCCCAGTCTCAGGCTCTGATTGCCTCCTCCAACAACCAGCCCTCCTGCAACTTGCCTTCAAATGTAGCTGGGAGTGTAACAGCTCACTAAGCCCTTCCACAGGATACACCAGCAGACCTCCAACACATATGTAACTTAAATGAAACAAACTTGACATCTTCCATTTTAATTTGCAACCAAGAGCCCAACATACCAGCATTTGCTGAGTTTCTTACATTGCAAATTCTTGAGCTGCTGCTGGCTCTTACGGCGTTTTCATTGTGTTTGATTCTTTGTTTAGTGAGCACATGAGCATCATCTGACTGGTGCAGTCTCCTAGTGGAATCAGAATGTAAAAGCACCTGGGTTCTTTATCAGCTTGTGTAGCGTAGCTGTGTGGACAGTGTTGGTGCTGCAACAGCCTTTATTTACTCCTAGAGGCCCAGTGCATGTATTCGTGCACATTGAAAGGAAATTAATTAGAAGTATTTTAATAGCGCTATTTGCCTTTTCTCTATAATCAAAGTGTCAACCAAATTCATGATTGACAATGACAGATGGAAACACATGTGTGTGATTAGTGCCAGCAAGAGCTTTATATGTACCGAGCATACGTGAGTCAACTTAGCCTTTTATAGATATAGAATAAACTTGCTTAATTAGACCTGCTTTCTGATTTAGCTAAACGTTTTCCAGCCCAGTGAAGCACCCCAACTTCTCTTTCAGGTAATTGTCAGGAACACGGCAGTAAATATCAACACAAAGCAGATTATTATTATAGATCAAGAAGGGAGAACAAAGGGTAAAATATGTAAATGCAGCAGTGTTTGACTATATTGTGCTCAGTGAGAAAACCTGAAGTCATTTTCAAGGTCCACCATTTCTTACTTCTTTTCAGTCAGGTCAAGTTTCTAAGCTTTCTAAATCTCTGTTTTCTGGCTAGTGGAAATAAAATAGGATTCTACCGAGTCTCCTATGTACCTACTCCAGGACTTCTGTGAGGATCAAATGAGATGAGGCATGGGAAAATGCTTCACAGACATTTGGTTAAAGTGTAAATGTTTCCACCTGGCTATAAAGCAAGCCGTGTTCCTGGGCTGAAGAAACTTCAAGGAGGCTAGTCGCTAGGGAGAGGAAGCCTGACGTTGCTATGTGACATCATTATTTGGTGCCCACAGCCACCATTTCTGGGCTGAGCTGGGCTGTGGGGTGCATTTTGCGCCATGGGGGTCTTGGCAGTGTTGGCTGCGATTTGGTGGGCTGTCATTCTGGGGTGGTAGCGGGGCCTGTGTCCCACTTGGGGGAAGTCGAGTGTTGCTTTTTCAGCACCAGGTATGCACTGCCGTTTCTCTGTAAATGGCCAGTGCGCATAACAGCAGCTCCTGCATAGAGCATCTGCTCCCTTGTGGTCAGTGCACATTATAGCGACTGGTCATACAGGTGGAGGACACGTAGTATATTAGCCTTTTATATATATAGATGTTTCTGTGCCTGGCTGGATATCAGGTGTGCCTTGACCTCTGAAGAGGAGGGCATGGCAGGTGGGGAGGGTCCAGGTGTGGCCATGTTCATACTCTCACTCCTGCATCCAGCAAAACTCAGCTGCCTCTCGCTGACACTGCATCGTGATCCCCTGCATAAGGTCATCACCACCATAGTCACAATCCCATCTCCCCTCATTCTCTCCCCAGAATGACCACGTGTATCTAAGGTGGCTAAAGTCCAGAGCCTGGGCAGAACTTGTGCATGGCCAGCCAACAGCTCAGAACATCAGAGCTCACTCATCCCAGCCCTGGTTTGCCAGCTGCACTTCTCAGTTCTCCAATACTTTGGAACATACAAGTTAATAACAAAATGAACAAAAAGTAAAATACATATACATATACATGTATAGCAATTGCCCAAAGGGTAGATCAATCCCAAATCCTACATTATGAGGTATGGATGACTCCTTAAGTTTCACATTATGGGTGTCTGTCAACATTTTTAAATTTAAATTTATGCAATCACTAAACTCTCTCTTGCTCCATGTACATTTTTGTGGCTAATGTAATTTTTCCTGCATGTTACTTAATGATTGTTCTTTGCCTTTGGTTTTGGGAGAAACATTCTCCGATCCAGTTTCTTTCATTCATTTTTATTGGATATCTCATTCTTTTTATAAATAGCCATTTGGGGTTCCATAAATGTTTATGATTTTCATGAAGCCAATGCTCTTGACCTTAGAATAACTCTAAAGTTAAACAGGAAAAAATTCAAACAATAATATTAAAAATAGAAAGAAATTCTTGATCTTAGCTACCTCAGCTTTAAATGAGTTTTAAAATATCCGTAGTAAAAGAAGGATGAGCAATGAGTAAAGTTCAGTAATCATATTAATAAATCAATCTAAAAAATAGTTCTATTATCAGAATTAATTAGATTTATGGTAAAAGTGTACATGTTGTCAATAACGAAGGAATTAACATTTCAATATAACATTCTAGGAAAATTGTCCAACACTCTTAACAGAAAGTGATTTAGATGACATACTGAATTTAATATAAAAATGGGTTAACAAGAAGGGATCTGAATATGTGTAAAATCAAAAGAGAAATGTGACTAGGAGGAGGCTTAGTTCTGTGTCCTAAGGCCTTGGCAAAATATACAAGGAAATGGCCAACTTTTTATATACAAGTGAAATTAAAAACAAGTGTACATCAAAAGAATATGGCTAAATAGAAAATGTTTGTCAAAAGTTAGAAATTTAAAAAGTACCAATAATATAAATGACCAACATAAAACTAGAGTAAATGAAGGAACAGATAAAAGAAAATGAGTCTTGATTGGAAAACAAAAAACTACAACTAGCAAACGAATGACCATTGAAATTCACTTACAGCCCTAGCCAGTTTGACTCAGTACTTAAAGTGTTGGCCTGTGAACTGAAGGGCCACAGGTTTGATTCCAGTCAAGGACACGAACTTCCATTGCAGGCTTGATCAACAGCCTGTGTGGGAGGCAACCAGTTTCTCTCTCTGTCCCCCTACTCCATGCTCTCTAAAAGAATCAATGGAAAAAATATCCTCAGATGAGGATTAACAAACAAACAAAAAAAAGAAATTCCTACAAAGTGATATTAATTAGAACAATGATAAATTACTTGTTAGCCAAATAAGCAATTATTAAATAAAATACCTAAATAAGCAATAGTTTAAATCAAATATGTCAAATATTAAAAACATTTTTAAGTTTGTGCCAATTCATTTATTCTTGAAAATGATTCTCAGGAAAAAATAGGAAGAAAAATACACATGGATATGTTACCCACATTCTCCTCCAGGTACCATTTATTTCTTTTTCTTTTTTTAAATATATCTTACTGATTTTTTTTTTTTTACAGAGAGGAAGGGAGAGGGATAGAGAGTTAGAAACATTGATGAGAGAGAAACATCGATCAGCTGCCTCTTGCACACTCCCTACGGGGGATGTGCCCGCAACCAAGGTACATGCCCTTGACTGGAATCAAACCTGGGACCCTTCAGTCTGCAGGCCAATGCTCTATCCACTGAGCCAAACTGGTTAGGGCAGGTACCAACTATTTCACTCCTCCACTGCACAAACAGGCTTACAAAGATAATTTTCTATGCACAATGTCTCCAATTCTCATTGTGTTTCTTTGTTGACTTTAGTCCCAGCTGGTTTCTGTCCCACTAATTCTACTAAACCAGACTATCCTAAGGTCACCACTGGCATCTGTTCTCAGGTCCACTGGGATAGTTCAGCCACACCTGCCCTACAGGCACCATTCTGCCTTTTAGTAGTATCTCTCCCACTCTTCCCTACTTATCCTTCTGATTGCACTATCCACTCTGTCTCAGTGTCCTTTGCAGACTCTCCTCTGCCCAGCCCTTAACTGTTGAGGGTCTTCAGGACTAGGTTTAGCTCTTCTTCTCATTGTCCGCTCCATAAGTGACCACATTCTGATGTTCTCATTACCAGATAAGCAATAAGGAATCCAACTTAATCCCTCCTCATGGCATTTTTGTAAACTTTAGACCCATATTCCCAACTACCAATAAGACTTCTCCACTTACATATCTCCCAGGCTTGTTAGAAAGGACATCTAATATTAATTCTCCTTTTCAACCTCATTTGTGCCTAAAATTTCTGGTGTGAGAACATCATTTTCTTTTCCTTCACAGTGTTTAATACAATAGAGATAAAATAAACATTAGTACTATTTTATGTCTCCTTTCCTGTAACACAAACTTTCAACAATAGAAACCGTACATACTTATTTTGTTAACCTGTATTTCTTGACCGCAATTACATGATATGTCATTTAGATACACAACTTATATGAATAGAATCTGAATAGAATGAATGAGTAAATAAATTTTTACCACACATACTTTAATATCATTTGCACATTGAGGATTTTGATTTTATAATAAACAAATTCAATAAGTTTTCTTTGATAAGAATTTAATAAATAAAATAAATTGCAAACTAAAAAACATGGAAAGGTAAGTGTATTTTATAAATTTAAATATAATGTAATTATATTTGACTTTTAGATATTATAAATATGATAGGTGCAAGAAAAAATAGATTAAATAAACAAACAAAGATAGATACATAGATAGATAGATAGATAGATAGATAGATAGATAGATAGATAGATAAACAAGCAGTGGGACAGTAACCTCCTAGGGACTGATAAGACTTGAACTGAAATTTTTAACATATTCTTGTTCAAAAGTACTGATGAAAGATTTTCTGAATAAAATTTAATAAAATCTGTGACTACAGCAGACATAAGAGCCTTTTGACATGACCTAAGACATATGGGCAAAGGTGGTCTGGCACATTCATCACTGAGAATCATTTCAAGGTGACCTCACATCTCCATTCTTATATCTTAACCTTTCTTGCAAGGCTCTTGTTGAGGAGAAGGATCTCATGATTTCCACTCTGACAACTTCCCAGGCGCAGTCACTGTATTTCTTCTCCTTCAGGTAGAGACGGAGGCCCTGGAAGTACCTCTTCAAGGCCAGGGTAGGGTCCTGCGTGGCCAGGGCAGATCCCTCCTCTCCCATCTCCCGCGCCCAACAGGTGTCCAGGTCTTCCAGCTGCCGATGGAGTCCTGTGCGCAGTTGGTCCACGAGGGTCATGTTCCAGGTGACAGAGGAGTTGTCTGTGGTCAAGAGGTCAGAGATCTGCTGGAGCATCTCATGGAGGACAGAGAGGGCCTGGGCCTTCTGGACCTCGCTGCCATCTACCATTGTCTGGGGAAATCTGAAGTGCTTTCTGTCCTTCAGACAGAAGAGAGGGGAGACTGTGCTCATTTGGCTCAGAAGCACTAAGTTCTCCCTGCTGAGCAGGACGTGGTCCTGAGGTGGGTCACAACCCAGAGCTCCCCTGGGGCCAGAGCTTAACAGCACCAGGGCCGTGAGTAGCGAGAGCAGGAGGGCCATGGGCAAAGGAGGGTGCTGCTGGCCTGGCTGAGCTGGGCGTCTTGGACAAAATGAAAGAACAGGGCTGGCTAAGAGATTTTTCACACAATATGTCAAAACAAAATGAACAAAACTAAAAATTATACACGTGTATTTATGTATAGACTAGAAGCCTGATGCACAGAATTCGTGCAAGAGTAGGCCTTCCTTCCCTCCCGGCTGCCGGCACCAGCTTCCCTCTGGCACCCAGGACCCTGGCTTCCCTCGCTTTGCTCTTTTCCTTTGGCTTTTACTCTAAGTAGAATCCTTGAAGCTGAAACACAGCAGAACCAGAGCACCTGGGGGAGTGGGCAGTAAGGTGGGGGACCAAGGGATGGTGTAAAGGAGGGAATGCCCTCAGTAAAGCAGGACTGGGGAGAGGAGGAGAGGAAGAGCATAGCTGCCAGGATAAGCCAACAAATACCATGTATCTTTCCTGCTCCACTCTAGATGACTCCTCTTGGATTTTTCTACCCACTTCTCCATGGACTATAAATCAGTTTTCAACTCAGGTATAAGTACTGAACGTCTTCCATATTTTCCACGATGCTTCTCAGTTCCATGCTTTTCCAGCTTTTGATAGGCATTTTCTGACTAATGGTGGAACTGTTCTATAGGACTTAATAGACAAATCTTATTCTAAGATAGATTTATATAGAACAAAATAAGGATTTAGGTTTTCAAAATCAAAGAGCTCAGATTTCTTTGATAAGAATTTAATAAAGCAAAATGCAAACTGATTGACAAAAGAGTAAAATGTTTTGTAAATATTAATACATGTTGAGATGAAATATTGGTTATATAAATACATAAATATAATAATAAATAATAAATAAACAATAAATAAATAACATCAGGGCAGGTATTTTTTAGGGACTGATATCCCAGGAGCTAAATTTTGTAACATTTTCATGCTTAATAATCTGAGAAAAGATTTGCTGAATAAAACTTAAATTCTGTGACTAAAGCAGAAATAAGAGCCTTTTGACGTGACCCAAGAAATATGTGCAAACATGATGTGGCACATTCATCGATGAGAATTGTTTCAAGGTGACCCGGGGTCTCCATCCTTATTTCTCAGCCTTTCTTGCAAGGCTGTTATTGAGGAGAAGGACCTCATGATTTCCACTCTGACAACTTCCCAGGCGCAGTCACTGTATTTCTTCTCCTTCAGGTAGAGACGGAGGCCCTGGAAGTACCTCTTCAAGGCCAGGGTAGGGCCCTGCGTGGCCAGGGCAGATCCCTCCTCTCCCATCTCCCGCGCCCAACAGGTGTCCAGGTCTTCCAGCTGCCGATGGAGTCCTGTGCGCAGTTGGTCCACGAGGGTCATGTTCCAGGTGACAGAGGAGTTCTCTGTGGACAAGAGGTTGGAGATCTGCTGGAGCATCTCGTGGAGGACAGAGAGGGCCTGGGCCTTCTGGACCTCGCTGCCATCCACCGTTGCCAGGGGGAAGCTGAAGTGCTTTCTGTCCTTCAGACAGAAGAGAGGGGAGATGGTGCTCATTTGGCTCAGAAGCACTAAGTTCTCCCTGCTGAGCAGGACGTGGTCCTGAGGCGGGTCACAGCCCAGAGCTCCACCGGGGCCAGAGCTGAACAGCACCAGGGCTGTGAGTAGAGAGAGCAGGAGGGCCATGGGCAAAGGAGGGTGCTGCTGGCCTGGCTGAGCTGGGCGTCTGGTGAACAACCTTGGGCCTCAGGTTCTCTGATGACCTTCTTTCCAAGCAGGGCCCTTATATAGGGAACACCACAGTTTTCATTTTCTAAATACTTCTTCCCACTTTTACTTCCTTTATTGCTTTCATTTATGTGTTCTCTAGGTGGTCTAAGAAGATGTCATCAATCTATTATTAATTTTGCTATTTTATTTTTAAGTATGTTTTTATTGATTTTAGAGAGGAAGGGAGAGGGAGAAAGAGATAGAAGCATCAATGATGAGAAATAATCATTGACTGGCTGCCTCCTGCACACCCCCCACTGGAAACTGAGCCCGAAACCCTGCAACCTGGGTGTGTGCCCTGACCGAGAATCAAACTGTGACCTCCTGGTTCAGAGGTCGATGCTCAACCCCTGAGCCACCCCGCTGGGCTAATTTTGCTATTTTAATCTTCAAGTACATTTCAGATAGTGACTTATCCAAGTGGATACTTAACAGTCAAATGAGGAACATCTTTGACCTAAAGTCAAAGTGTAGGTAGGTGTTGGTTGGACTCAAAACAGGCTCATTTTATTTTTTATTATTTTTTAAAAATCTTTATTGTTGAAAGTATTGTATATGTCCCCTTTCCTCCCCATTGACCTCTTGTAACCTGACTCCATTCCCACACACCCCCACACCCTGTCCCAGACCTCCACCACCCTATTGTCTATGTCCATGCGTTATGCATATATACATACAAGTTCTTTGGTTGATATCTTCCCACCCACCCTCCCTCCCCCGCCTTCCCTCTGAGATTCCACAGTCTGTTCCATGCTTCTATTGTTACAGAAAACCGAAGAAGAACAAAGCAATACTTAGAGAGATGGAGTTACATTTATTAAGTGCAGGTCCAGAGGAAAATGTATCTCAAATTCTGGGCCCCAACATGGAGGAATTCTCCCTATTTATATGATTTTACCTTCTTTGTCTCCCAAATATGGGGTGTTCCCGGCCCCTTTTGCAAGTTCTTAAAGAGCCCGTATGTGCTGGCCCTTGAGACCTCAACCAGAGGCCTAGCCTGGCGCCAGCACTGATAAACTTGTCTGGGGAAAATTTAATGGCCTTGCTGAAGTGGGAGTAGTCTTAGCAAGCAAGAATTTACAGAAGCCAATTAGCAGGGTTAAAATTTCAAACAGCAGTTTTCATATAAGATGGATGCTTCATTATGTCTCTGGATCTATTTTGTTCATCAGTTTATGTTGTTCATTAGATTCCACATATGAGTGAGATCATGTGATACTTGTCTTTCTCTAATTGCCAAGGACTGGGTTTTGTTTACTGTTTTATGCACTGCAGAGACTGAGATTTTTAGTGAATGAGTTTCTGGGATGTTTCTCCTCTAGAACCCATTCCTGCAGGTCCTTGTGGTTATGCTTCAAGGCGGCCACTGGCTCAGGACTTGTGTAGACATTGCCGTTTCCTTCCAGCGTTTGTAACCGGTTGTTAGTGCTCCTCAGGCTGTGCCAATACCCCCAGCAGCAATCCGGGTTCTTTGCTGGTGGCTGTAGGTGTGGAGATTCTCATCACAAGATAGTAATATTTTCCCAGCGCCACCCCATTCCCGAGGCCAAGATCAGCTCTAGTAACCCTTTGCCTCTGAGTGACAGTGTCCTCAACTATAACTCTCCTGGACTCCCCCCTGAGGGCAGGCTCACCCCACCCTGAGGTCCTTAGATTCTCCCCAGGCGGAGGGGCTTGTGTCTTTGTGGCAAATGGTGGGTCAGCATCCTCCTGCTTTCCCCGGAGGGTGTGTGTGAAGGACCCTTGTTCTCGGTGGTGACCTGCTCCTCTCCTGGACCCAGGTGTCAGTGGTTCCCAAACCATCAACGCTGACAGCAAACGTTTATTTTGTCTAAGTGGGTGGAGGAATTAGTTATCTAATGCATGCATTTTACCTTCTGTAGGCCAAAAAAAAAAAAAAATGTTATTTTCCTAGTACAGCTTTTATTTTTCAATTTTTACTTAAATTATTGAACACATTAAGCTCAAAATTTCTGAGCTCTGCACAGGAGATTCAAAGACGACGTCTCTCAGTAGAAACTTGTAGAGCAGAAACTGGTGAACTTCAGCTGTTCATTCAGTCTGTGCGTTTCTATTGGGCTTCTCTGTTCATCCGTCTCTGTCTCCTGCTCAGGATGCAGGGCAGTGAGGCTCAGGCTGCTAAGTCAGTGTGGAACAGCCTTCTTTCCTTTACTTATACATGATGCTTCATTTTAAATGTAAATAACAACGTAATTATTACATAGTGGTTCATTGAGCATCATCTGTCTTGGTCCTGTCATTACTTTCTATTTCATCCTGAGGTTAATACAAAAGGAAGTAAAGAAAAGAAAGGGAATTCAACATTTTTCTCTATAATTTTCAAGATTTCAGACTTTTTATTTCTTATTTCAACTTTCCCAGAAAGCAAAATTGACAGTTGTTTGCGGGCAAAAATGAAACAAATAGAATTCTCTATGTCATAAAAGTGAGAGAAGGGAAGTGACAAACTGTAAGTTGGCAGAATTCCCTGTAGCCAAGTAGGGTGCCTGGTGCTGTGGCAGAGGGAGGATGGAGCCAGCCCTGAGCTACACCAACGCAGGGCTGGGCTGCCTCTGCCAGAGGCTCAGAGAACAGGACCTCCTGGGTCAGTGACCAGCCTCGTCACTTTCCTGTCATTTAATGCACATGGGACCAGCTCTGAGGACAGAAGAGAAGAGTCACAGCAACCAACTCTCAAGAGACTGGCAACCCCAACCCCCATCTCGTTAATAAATCCCCTTAGACAATGATAGCACTGAGCAGGGAGGGTGGGGTGATAAAGGATGCCAAGTTCCACTTCAAATGTCCCAATGGATTGCTCTCTATTGTTTTGTATGACAGCACAGGTGTGCTTGAGTCCATTCAACTGACTCAGTTTAAATTCCAAATGAAAATAGACAACATTCCTTTTAAGTAGTTTTATGGAGTAGAATTTTCTAACAATTGAAACAACTTAGTCGCTGGTACTGAAGTAACGCCAATATGGAACCAAATTATAATTTTTTCCTCCATTCCAATTCTAAGCTGTCAGCTGTGCTGGGGACACTGCTGTTGGCCACGTCTCTGTGGGAGAGCTCTGCTCTCAGCATCCACTTCCATCTTCTCCCCCTCGGAACCAGAATGATCTGCAGAAGCAGGTGACTCAGTGCAGGCCCTTCCCGTTGTTCCCCTCCTGAGGGCCTGCCTGTTCCCGTCCAGGCTTTACCTGCCTCTGTTCTGCCCAGTTCTCACACTGCTGCTGACTTTCACCTCCTTCCTGCTCCTAGGTGTGCTCTGTCTATTTTTGAGCAGATGTGAGTCCTGCACTGCTGCAGCCTCCTAGTGGAATCAGAGGGGGAACCGCCGAAACAGAGGCACGGTGAGCTCCTGGATTCTGTCCCAAGTCGTGTGTGGACCTGGCTCCATGCCTTGACGGCGCTTCTGTGTGAGACTGCACATCAGGGTCTGCACAGCTGCAGCCCAGGAATCAGCTGGCAGGGAGGGTGGAGCCTTGGCCACCTCTACTCTCTGGCCCTTGACCCTGGAAATCCTCTGCTGCTCCCAGCTGGTGCTGCACCCTGATCCCTCACAGCACATCTGTGGGCATCGGGCTTCCCTTCTCAGGCCTTGGGTGTAAGGTCCTGCTCCTCTGCAGGGGCAGTGGGAGGCCCAGCCCTCGATCCCTGCTACTCTGTCTTCCAACAATTTCTAATATTTAATAACCTTGGAATATGAAACAGGGTATAGCTACAGAGATTTTCAGGGCAAGATGACAATATGGAACCCAATTATATATTTTCCACCCTGGAAATATAATAAAGAACAACACCAACCCCAAAACAAACAAACCACAAAGGTACAGTGCGGGGGAAAAACAACACCAAAAATGGAAGGAATCATAATATGTGAAAGCTGTTGGGCAGTCCCAAAGACAGAGCCCAGTGAATCCATAATATGTCCTTGTGGTTTTGCTCCTACATGGTCCCTCCCACAGGTAGTGGAGGAAGAAAGAAATGCAAGGGACAAAAATAGAGTGACATGTCCTTTAGAGCCCTTGAAGCCATCAGTTGGAAAGAAGCCATCTAAAGATTGAGAGTGTAACCTGAGGCAAAGATTTGAGAGATCCCTGCTACCTGAGCAATTCACACACACTTCCTGATTAACTTCTCCAACCTTAATACCTCTCATTGTACCCAAATAGATACTCCTGGGGCTTTCTGTTGGCAACAACTATATTCTCTGAAATTCCTTTAAGTATTCCTCTCTCTTACTATTCAGTTAAGGTGGAAGGGATGACAGTGGAGTCATTACTCCAAGTGACAATAAGAATTTTCTCCTAATTATAAAGGCAAACAATGAGATCTGAATGTAGGAATCAATTTTTAAAACTGACAACTTACTTTTGAGAAAGAGTTGATGCACCTTCAAACTGATTCCCTTGCTTCTCTACACCCCGACAGGCAGGCTCTAAGCCTCCAAATGGCCTACAGGACTGTCAAGGGCGTGGTGATGCTGGAGGCTCTGGCCAGCTGAGCACCCTGCAGGCAGAAACACACTCTAGTTGGTTAGAGTGTGGTTCCCATACACCCAGGCGGTGGGTTCCATGCCCCATTGGGGCACATAAAGGGGTCAACCACTGACCACATAAATAAGTGGAACAATAAATTGATACTTCTCTTTCTCTCTCCATTCCTCCCTCTCTAAAATCAATTTATTTTATTTATTTATTTTTTTTAAGAAAAGTAAGTGTGGATGAAAAAAAAGGGCCACATGCTAACTTGACTAGCTCGGGGAAGGCCTGTATGGCAGTTTTGCAAACTCAAAGACCTAAAGTAACCACAAAGGATGGTCTGAGATTAAAACTTTAACTAAAAGCAGTTTATAGTGGGTAGTCATGTCCTAGGCCAGTATCCTCCCCGACAAAGGTCAATCTTTACCTTAGCTGAGCCTATTGTCTTTTTGCATCTAAGATAACATGCCTGTGAAATGTCAGGGTAACTTGTAACTTCCCTTTTTCCGGACCCCTCAGGGCACAACCAAATGAGCAGGACAGAGACCATAAATTCCTTCATTGTTATCATGTTAATTGTTGACTGTTAGCTATCCTGTACCCACCTGGGTAAAAGAAGTATGTGTCTATCATTTTACTTTTTATTCAATCCCAGAGGTTTCCTCCCACCTTTGTTTTCTCCAGACTCCCTAATCTATCGCCAATTGATTTCATGCAACCCTCTAACTTCTCCTCCTTTGATTGTAGTGTATAAAACAAGGTGAGAAACTGCCATCCTCTGCAGCATTATCCCAATACAGAGATTCTGCTTTCTGACAATTGTCCATAGTTTGGCTCAAATAAACTCACAAAAATTCTTTACAGGTTTTAATTATTTTTCTTACGTTAACAAAAGACATTCTGACTGCTTCTCTCCATATAGGTACTCACTGCTCAGAGTGCAGGCCCTGCCTGAGTGGGGTGTCTTTTCCTTCTCTAAGACACAAAAGCTAAGAAAGTGGACTTAGTCAAGTATGGGGGCCAGTTCTTTCCAGGACTGGGCTCTTTGTAGCTTGAAGAAGTAGGTGGAAGGGACCAGATAGACAAAGGAGCCAGCTCTCTGCACACTTGATGGATGTCTTTGTGTATTTGGGCCAATGGGTGGGTCTCTTCCTGTGTAAATTTTTAAAATAATTCTGAGTAAAATGGATCTGACTTTAAATCCCTTATAGCTACAGCTATGGTTAGTTAATCATTGCAACAGGGACATTCCTCAGTTCCAAATGCATTCATCAGAAAGAAAAAAAATAGTCTCTTCTACAGGAGTTTCTGAAAAACCTAGAACTTTCACTCAACTTTGCTTTTATTTGGTGGTTTTGTACTCTTAAAGGGAAACCACAAGGGAACAGGAAACAGCTGTGTGAATGGGGGTGCAGGTGAAGGAGAAGTAAAGAGGGAGAGCACGCTGGGAATTTCTACATTGGCGGGGAAGGAACCGATTGTGATTGGGAAAGAACATGATTTAGAAAAGCCAGGAGAGAAGGCCTAAGTGTGCCAGGTATTATTAATACAGTATTTTTCACTTCAGTTTAGGAGACTAACTTCTCTTCCAAATAATTATGCAAACCACCATTTCCTAACTGAATATATAAATCAGATTTCTCTTACATTTGAATATTGACTATACTTTAATCTTGTCCACAACACTTCCCAGAATTTTGTTTTTTGTTTTTAATCCTCACCTAAGGATATGTTTATTGATGAGAGAGAGATAGATAGGTAGGAGAGAGAGAGAGAGAGAGAGAGAGAGAGAGAGAGAGAGAGAGAGGAAGAGAACATCTATGTGAGAGAGAAACATCAATCTGTTACCTTTCCTACCATCTGTTAGGGTCGCCTAAGGAGGAACGTACGAGGCCAAAAGGGGTAAAGAATTATGAGTTTATTAGGTCATCTGGGTAACATTTGGTGCCGAAACATAAGGGCGTTCCACGGGGATGGGGAGCTATCACCTTGGCTTCAGTCACCCCGAGTTTGCTACTCAGGGAGCAGTAGGCAGTGGCAGCTCGTCCTGGGCTTACCTCCGAATCCTACTTGGGTGACTCGATTGCCGGCCTCAATCAGGCCTCCCTCCCTTATGGACCCTCCCGAACCAGCCAAGGAGGACCCCAGATCGGGAATCTCTCCTTTTCCATTGCTGACCTTCCATCCCACACCAACCAATCTTCTCTAGGTGAGTGACGTTCCACAATTTCCCTCATCTCGAGTCTTCTCCCCACTGACTTCTCAAAAGTCCTAGTGCTAGACCAGAAGACTCCTCAGCCATTTGGCTTTGGATCCTTCTGGATTGGGGACAACCAGTCCAGAGGGTCACCTCTCGTTTCTCATGGTGATTTGTTTAGCAGCAGGGCCACCTGCCCTAAACAATCACCTTTGGATTTGTGGTCTGTCACTCACCGTTCCTCTCTCATGCACCACACTACACTACCTCTGCACACTCACAGGGAAGATCATGCCCAACCACCTCATTTTGTTTTGTAACACTGGCCACAATATAAACTAGATAATAAGTCTTAATGGCCTAAAAATGACACTTTTAATTTTAACACATTTTATAATTTAGATAATTGCTGTCACTGCAATGGAAAATGGTCAGAGATTCTTATAGCCAGGCCTTTTTTCACCCTTCAGTCTCAATCCTCTCTCTCAGTCCTGCTCTACCCATCAGACCTTTCTCCTTCACATAAAACATTATACCCCTAACACTTCTGATTCTGAATCTACTTTTGACCCAGCAGACCACCAACCTTCACCCCCTTACACACTCACTCCATCACCTGCAGTAGATTCCCAAAACCCAGACCCTCCTAACCAGCAATCACCTTCTCCCCCGCCCCTGAGAGCCCAAATCCCAAGAATGCGAGCTCCAAAATAGCCTTTTCCCATCTAACACTTGCTCTCGGGCCACCCAAAGACCACCTTCCTCAACAGCCACTTCTATTCCTGTGCCCATTCTACCCCTGAGGGAAGTAGCAGGAACTGGGTATACATCCCATTTTCCATGTCCGACCTCATACAGATTGAGAGGCATCTCAGCTCTTTTTCCACCAACATGACCACCTTTACTAAGGAATCTGACCCAGTTCTATGTCCTGACCTGGCACGACATCTATGTCCTCCTCTACATAAATTTACCACTTTACAGCCCACATCCTCAGAGGGAACCCTTCTTCTGAACACCCATTTTATATCCCAATCAGCCCCCAACATATGCTGCAAACTCTGAAAAATAGACACAGGTCCACAAACCCCTCAAAAAGATCTCATTACCCTGACCTTTAAGGTCTTTAATAATCAAAATGAGGAGGCCCAAATCCAAAAACAAAGGTGACACTGAAGCATCCATCTTATATAAAAACTGCTGTTTGAAATTTTTACCCTGTTATTTGGCTTCTGTAAATTCTTGCTTGCTAAGACTACTCCCACTTCAGAGAAACCATTAAACCTTCCCCAGACAAGGTTATCAGTGCTGGCGCCAGGCCAGGCCTCTGGTTGAGATCTCAAGGCCCCAGTACATACGGGCTCTTTAAGAACTTGCAAAAGGGGCCGGAAACACTCCATATTTGGGAGACAGAGAAGGTAAAAACATATAAATAGGGAAAATTCCTGCATGTTAGGGCCCAGAATTTGAGAGACATTTTCCTCTCGACCCGCACGTAATAAATGTAACTCCATCTCTCTAAGTATTGCTTTGTTCTTCTTCAGTTTTCTGTAACAACATCAGGCCAAGGCTGAGGCCCAGAAAGAGGCCTTCCAGCTCCTAGCCACCGGTCTCATGAACCCCAAACGAAGTGCCGGTCCTCCAACCAGGGGCTAAGCCTCCTCCGGGACCATGCTTCAAATGCAACAAGGAAGGACACTGAGCCAAGTCCTGCTCAAAACCGAGACCCTCCACTTGGGCCCTGCCCAAGGTGCGGAAGAGAAGGCCACTGGAAATCAGATTGTAGTCTGGCCCCTCCAGGTCAGACCTTGGCCAGTCCAGCAAGGCCACCCCTCTAGATCCGGTTTGGAGCTCCCAGATCTCCTGGGACTGGCCACTGAATTCTGAAGCTGCCCAGGCCTTGACAGGGCCCCACAGACTTACATCACCAGGACAGAGCCTCGGGTAATGACTGTGGTGGCAGGTAAGCCAATCTCCTTTTAATTGACACTGGGGCCACTTATTCTGCCCTCTCCGAATTCGCTGGGACCCTTGTCCCCTCCTCAGTCTCTATTATGGGGGTTGACGGATTAGTCTCACAGCCATTAGCCACCTCACCTCTACGCTGCATCTTACTAAACACCCCCATTCGCTCTTTTCTAGTTCTACTTCAATGCCGTTACCGTACATCCCCTCATAAAACCCAGGTGTCCCAAGTGACAGTTGCCTACTTCAGTTTCACTCTCACCCCACAAAGCCACGCCATTCCTTAGACTATAAACACCTTATCTCTTCCATGACTGTCCCCTCTTCTAAATAAGAAATACTCTCCTTTCTTGGGCTTGCTGGCTATTCTTGCCTCTGAGTTCCCAACTTCAGTCTTCTCGCAAAGCTCCTCTATGACATGACATGGCGAAGGGACCCCCTCACTGAGCCTTTAGATCCCAAGGCCAGCATTCTCAGCCCTTTAATGCTCTGAAAACTGTTCTGACCTCAGTGCCTTCTCACTCCCCTACCCGCTTCCCAAAGAACAGCTTTCGTTACTGCAAAACTACGAAAGATTACTTAACAGTCCAGCTACTACTATCAGAAGCTGAACTCATTATCACCCAAACCTTAGCACATTATCTCTAAGAAAAAAATGTGGCAGTTTTAAATCCAAGCAGCTAGAGGCCTGGGAACAGGCTTCTGGGCCTGCTCCCTCCTCGCCCCCGACCCCCACCATTGCCTTTTCTCCAGTTTCATATGCCTATACATAATTTTCCAAAGTCTTTGGTAACTTAAAGGCTTTGGAGATTTGTTGGGGTAAGTGATAATACTGAATCGTTGATTGCTAGACACATTTTAATTCACCTGCTCTTAGTTTTTATTATAGAAGGTCTCTTGTACTTTGTTGAAAGTATATTTTCTTGAAAGTAAGAGTGTGTTTAAAGTGTGTTCATAAATGTAAATGCTAATTGTTTACTTTTTTTGCTAAAGCTGGTTATTTGTGAATGAGTAGAAGGTTTGTGTTGTCCAGTGAGTCAGGACCTGATCACCTCTGATGCCCAAAGGGACCCTTTCTCTCCTAGTAAGCTAAAGCAGCCCCACCTAGGCTCTCTCCTGTTGCGTAAGTCCTTATATCTGAGCCTAGATTTACTTTATTTCCACCGCTCATTTGCAGTCCTTGACACTATCATTGAAAGCCTCAACAGGTCTTCCTGCTTGGTATTGAGGAACCTCTCTCCCCTTTTCTAACCTTTTTAAAATTCATACACTGCAAAGGAATGATCCTGTAATACAGGGAAATAACAAAGCAGACCAGGAAGCCAAGGCAGTGGCTCAGAGGAAGCCCCCGTCCCCCTAACTCTTAGCTATACCTCATGTAACACCCATATACACTCTAGAGGAACTTCAGTCCCTAGTAGCTCTTGGGGCCACTCAGGAAGATCTGCGGTTAAAATTTTAGGGAAAATATATCCTTCCCCAGGGACAGGCCCATGATATCTTACAGGCTATTCACAATTCCCTACATATACGATAAGACCGCTTCTTCAACTCCTAAAACCCCTCATCACATGTTCTAGCCTAGCCTCCCTGCTGCAAGATATCACCAAAACCTGTTCTACTTGTTACTCAGTATCTCCCCAAGGACAGGTTAGACCTCCTTCTTTCCCCGCTCATCAGTCAAGGGGCCAAATCTCTGGATAAGACTGGTGAATTAACTTCATTCACATGACCCCTAATAAAATACACACACACAAATATCTTTTAACCTTAGTAGATACCTTCTCAGGCTGGGTAGAAGCATTCCTCACTAGGTATGAAAAGTCCTCTGAGTTCACTCAAACTCTCATTCAGCATATCATTCCCAGATTCAGCCTACCCACCTCATTACAATCAGATAATGGACCGCTTTCATATCTCAAATAGCTCAACAGGTCTCTTCCACTCTGAACATCCAATGGAACTTACATCCCCCTACCAGCCCCAATCTGCAGGCAAGGTAGAAACGGCAAATTCCTTAATTAAGTCTCACCTAACTAAATTAGTTCTTGAAACTAAAGAACCTTAACCTACTCTCCTACTTCTAGTATTTAAGCACATCAGGGCAATCCCCCCATGCACCCTAAACTCATGTATGGAAGGCTCTTCTTATTAGGAAACTTCCCTTCCGAAGAGACCCCTCTCAAAGACAATGTCCCCATTTTAAATACCATCATATAATTACTGAAGAACATGCTGATCAGATCTTCCCTCAGCCTTTTACAGGAGATATCCCCCTACTCCTCCTAAAGGAAATCCATCAATAATTTATAGCCCTGATGGCAAGGCCCTTATCAGGTACTCTTAACTGCCCCAATTGCTGCTAAACTACCAGGCATACCCCATGGTTCCACCTTTCCAGGTTAAAACCCATCTCAGGAACACCTCCATCACATGAGCTGGAGTCCTCTAAGTATTACAGCCACCTGATCAGGCCAACCAGACTTCACCTTACTTGTATTCCAGAAGAAGAGAACAAATGAGTGAGCACCCCTGCAGGGGCTCCCTATGTACTCTAATAACCCTGACTTCCTGAAAGCCCACCTCCTCTCCCAATACAAATCCTCCAGGTTCTAGCTACTGCCACCTCTCCCTTTGCATCAGGAGTCTCACCTTTCTATGGGACTCCCTTCTACAAAGGGACTTCGATTACCCCTGGGACGAGGTTTCCTTCTTTCTAGATCCTAAACATACCCTTTCCCCCCTTGGGACAATCCCGACCCTAGAAGTGTGAATTAGCTCTCCTTCTCACCCTATTCCAGCCCTCCCCTCCTATACCCATGAGGAACTTTCTCACCTCCACTCATCTCGAATGAACACTTAACCTTACCCATTCCCTCCTTAGCCAGGAATTGCTGGCTCTGCCTTTCCCTCTCCTCTTCAGCATATACCACCATCTCTATACCAATCAAGAGATGGAATCAGGCAAAAATCACTCTGGCTTATACAAAGGAAAAGGGAACTATATTTCTCAAAAAGGCAGACACCCTACTAGGTAATTATCCTATAGCCCAGGCAAATTAAGCCTCCCTTCTTTCCTGTACTTATATTCTATCTCTTACTAAGGTAGCTCTTTCCTCCCTCCCGGTCACAGGTCCTATCACTCTACACACCCCACTAATTGCCCAAGCTCCTTTATGCTTTACAAGGTCACAGGGCAATATAACAAAAGGCCATCTCCCATCATCAGCTTGCAACACCACAGTTAACCAAGAAGTGCCGAACTGCCATTGGTCCCAATGGGTTGACTACCAGGTGTTCCCGGAAGCCAATGGTTATTTTCTACAGAAAGTCCATTTTACGTCTTATCCAACCATCCAGGCCCGCAGCTTCAACTGCTCCTTTCCTCCCCTTTCATATCACTAGTGAGGCAACTTAGACCCCTGATCTTTTCCCTCCTAAAGATAACATCTAGACCTCAGTTGTATTTCAGCTCCTGGCCCAGAAAAGCAGTAAAACGAGACAAGTGACACTGTGACAGCCTCAGGATAAGCTTTTACCTCTCAAGTCACTCAACAGGACCGCTTTCCAAGCCTTCACCAACCAGTCTTGGAGAAATCATGCTGCTGTGACCCCTCATCCAGCTGACTACCAGCAAAGTCCATCCCCCTGTGAGCTCTTTGTCCCCACTTAGCAGGAAGTAAATACAGAAGATATGACCTTTGTCCCTAGTCCATAAAACAAAAAGTCTGGACTGTTAGGTCTGATCAAAGGATTGAATCTATACCTTCTCCACTGGGAACTGACCTTTAGGCCACTTCACAATGGACATTCCACTTGCTTAGACCACATTCCACTTGCTAAGACTATTATCTCTCCCCTTCGGAGTTTCCCGGAATGCAGACTTGCACAGAGAATCCTCCGCCCAGAAAAAGCCCGCCTAGAGTCCTTTAAAAAACCTCTGAATCCCCATCTTTGGGGTTGGCGCCATTTGGGGGCTCAGCATTTCTGGTATCCAGATGACCTAATAAATTCACAATTCTTTACCCCTCTTGGCCTCATGCTTTCCTCCTAGAGTTGCCATTTACTGGGGGAGCTCAGCAGGTGCACCCCAGAGTGTTGAAGAAAATGCAATCAAAGCTCCTCATGGCTTGTCTATGCTTAGCTAAATGTGGACCATGCAGATTACTGTATGTTACAACAACACTAAAGACAACAATCATTCCTTATGTTCAGATTCTCAGCCTATAATTTGCAAATATTTTATTTAATCGTTATGATTTCCAGTGTGGCCACGAGTAAAGTTGTGTAAGTTTTTAAGAAAAGGAATTGAAAATCTGACATCATTTAAATTCAGGGGCTACAGACAGATTTTATCAGAAAGTGAAATTTTCCATTAAAGAGTCTCAAGTTCTACTAAGAAAGCCACACAACATGGCCTACTGACTTAAGAATATTTTGTCCCTGGGCAAAATACATTTAAAAGCAAAAATGGGTCAAATGGAAGTTCCATATTGACTTTTTTGAGGAAACTCCATACTGTTTTCCATAATGGTTGCACCAGTCTACATTCCCACCAGCAGTGTACTAGGGTTCCCTTTTCTTCACAACTTCACCAGCACTCGTCCTATCTTTATTTGTTGATGGTACCATTCTTACAGGTGTGAGGTGATACCTCATTGTTGTTTTAATTTGCATCTCTCTGATGATCAGTGACTTTGAGCATCTTTTCATATGTCTCTTGGCCATCTGTATGTCCTGTTTGGAGAAGTGTCTATTTAGGTCCTTTGTCCATTTTTTAATTGGATTGTTTGTCTTTCTTTTGTTAAGTTGTATGAGTTCCTGATATATGTTGGATAGTAACCCTTTATCAGATGTATCATTGCCAAATAGGTTCTCCCACACATTGGTCTCCCTTTATGTTTTGTTGATAGTTTCTTTTGCTGTGCAGAAGCTTTTAATTTTGATGTAGTTGCATTTGTTTATTTTTACTTAGTTTCCTTTGCCCTAGGAGACGTATCCATAAATATATTGCTATGAGAGGTGTCTGAGATTTTTTGACTATGGTTTCTTCTAGCATTTTATGGTTTCATGACTTACATGTAAGTCTTTTATCCTATTTGATATTATTCCTGTGTATGGTGTAAGTTGGTGGTCTAGTTCCATTTTTCTGCATGTATCTGTTTAATTTTCCCAACACCATTTATTAAAGAGAGTGTCTTGGCTCCATTGTATGCTCTTGCCTCCTTTATCAAATATTAATTGAGCATAATAGCTTGGGTTTATTTCTGGGGTCTCTGTTCTGTTCCATTGATCTATATACCTGTTCTTGTGCCAGTACCAGGTTGTTTTGATTACAGTGTCTTTGTAGTATAACGATATCTGGTATTGTGTTCCCTCCAACTTTGTTCTTCTTTCTCAAGATTGCTGCAGCTATTCAGGATTTGTTTTGGTTCCATATAAATTTTTGGAGTATTTGTTCTAGGTTTATGAAATATCTCATTGGTATTTAATAGGCATTGCATTGAATCTATAGATTGCTCAGGTCCCAGTTCTGTCTCACGAAATCAAAGAAATTAATTCATGGACAAAGACATAAGCAAAAGCAAAGTTATATTATAGAAAAGCTCGTGCTGCAGGGAGAGCACCCAACTGGTTGGCCTGCCTACAAAGGATTTGACAAACGTAGAGCTCCCACTCAACTTTACTCTCTTGGTTTGGTTTGTACTGTGAGTAGAAACCTTGAAGCTGAAACCATAGCAGAAGCAGAGCACAGCAGAAGTCTGGAGAGCAGAGACATTATATAAGGGAGGGAAATAATTCAGTAAAGTTGGACCCATAGGGAGTGGGGGGAAGAGTATAGGTGCCAGGAACAGCCAACAAATACCATAAAACATTTCCACTCCACCCTAGATGACTCCGCTCAGATATTTCTACGCACTGCTCCTTGCTGATGGAATACAAATCAATTACAACTCAGACATATGTACTGAACAGCTTCCATACTTTCTAGGACTCTATCACTTCCATGCTTTTCCAGCTTTTGATAGGCATTTTCTGAGAAGTGATGGGACTATTCTATAGGACTTAATAGACAAGTAGTATGCTGAAGTAGATCTATGTAGAAAAATATAAGGAATTAGGTTTTCAGAATAAAAAAACTCAGGAAGTTATTTTGATAAGAATCCTACCTAATAAAAGAGTAATATGCAAATTGACCGTACCTTTGCTACACCCATAAGCCATGCCCACCAGCCACGCCCACCATCAATCAGGAGCAAATATGCAAATGAACTCAACCAAGATGGCTGCAGCCACAGAGAGCAGGAGGGAGGCTTGGGTTTCCCTGGCAACAGAGGAAGACAAGCTTTCCACCTGCCCTTGCCGGCCTAAGCCTCCACTCAAGGCTACAAAGTTTCAATTATAGAAGGTAAACAAATCCAAACAGAAATGGCGGCAGTCACGGAGCTGGAAAGAGCAGGAGGCAATGGTTGTAACCGGCAATGGAGGAAGCTAAGCTTCTGCAGCCCTGGCCAGCCCAGGCCTCTGCTTAAGGCTACAAAGTTTCAATTATATTAGATACATGAGTCCCAACAGAAATGGCTGCATCCAAGGAGCGAGCAGAAGGCTTGGCTCCACTCCAGGCTACAAAGTTTCAATTGTAGAAGGTAAATAAACCCCAGATACCAGAGCCTCTGCTTGGGTTGCTAGGGGGCGTGGCCGGCCTGCAAACCACCACAGGCCCCTCGCCCTGGCCGCCCCAAGCCCCAAGGGAACCCGCACCCTGATCCAGGACACCCTTCAGGGCAAACCAGCTGGCCCCCACCCATGCACCAGGCCTGTATCCTATCTAATAAAAGAGTAATATGCAGATTGACCATCACTCCAACAGCCAGCAAGATGGCTGCCCCCATGTGGTCAAAGATCCTGCCCCCATGTGGACACAAGATGGCCAGCAGGGGAGGGCAGTTGGGGGTGACCCAGGCCTGCAGGGGAGAGCAGTTGTGGGGGACCAGGCCTGAAGGGGAGGGCAGTTAGGGGCAAACAGGCTGGAAGGGGAGCAGTTAGGCATCAATCAGGCTGGCAGGGGAGTGGTTAGGGGGTGATCAGGCTGGCAAGTGGAAGCGGTTAGGGGCAATCAGGAAGGCAGGCAGGCGAGCAGTTGGGAGCCAGCAGTCCTGGATTGTGAGAGCGATGTCCGACTGCCCTTCTAAATGGGCAGTTGGACATCCTTCGAGGGGTCCCAGATTGGAGAGGGTGCAGGCTGGGCTGAGGGGCACCACCCCTCCCCACCCCTACCCCCCGTGCATGAATTTCATGCACCGGGCCTCTAGTTTAATAAATAAAGCAGAATACAAATTTAATGGCAAAAAACTAATCATGTTTTGTAAATTTTAATACAACATAAGGGCAAATATTGGTTATATAAATATATCAATATGATAACATAAAACAATAAATTCTAAATAAACAAAGAAACAATAAATAAATATATAAATAAATATATAAATAAGTAAATAAAGAAGTAAATAGCATCACCACAGTAACGTATTAGGGACTGATATCCTAGGAGCTAAATTTCATAACATTTTCATTCGTAATACCCTGACAACAGATTTGCTGAATAAAACATAATAAATTCTGTGACTAAAGCTGATCCAAGAGCCTTTGACTTGACCCAAGACATATGTGCAAATGTGATGTGACACATTCATCAGTGAGAATCCTTTCAAGGTGACCTCAAGTCTCCATCCTTATTTCTTAGCCTTTCTTGCAAGGCTCTTGTTGAGGAGAAGGATCTCATGATTTCCACTCTGACAACTTCCCAGGCGCAGTCACTGTATTTCTTCTCCTTCAGGTAGAGACGGATGCCCTGGAAGTACCTCTTCAAGGCCAGGGTCGGGCCCTGCATGGCCAGGGCAGATCCCTCCTCTCCCATCTCCTGCGCCCAACAGGTGTCCAGGTCTTCCAGCTGCCGATGGAGTCCTGTGCGCAGTTGGTCCACGAGGGTCATGTTCCAGGTGACAGAGGAGTTCTCTGTGGGCAGGAGGTCGGAGATCTGCTGGAGCATCTCATGGAGGACAGAGAGGGCCTGGGCCTTCTGGACCTGGCTGCCATCCACCGTTGCCCAAGGGAATCTGAAGTGCTTTCTGTCCTTCAGGCAGAAGAGAGGGGAGATGGTGCTCATTTGGCTCAGAAGCACTAAGTTCTCTCTGCTGAGCAGGACGTGGTCCTCAGGCAGGTCACAGCCCATAGCTCCACCGGGGCCAGAGCTGAACAGCACCAGGGCCGTGAGTAGCGAGAGCAGGAGGGCCATGGGCAAAGGAGGGTGCTGCTGGCCTGGCTAAGCTGGGTGTCTGTTGAACAACCTTGGGCCAAGAGTTCTCCAATGACCTTCTTTCTAGGCAGGGCCCTTAAATAGGGAACACCACAGTTTTCATTTTCTAAGCATTTCTTTACACTTTCACTTCCTTTTTTTGTTTTCATTTAATTTAGGTGTTCTAAGAAGATGTCATCCATCTACACTACTGAATTTCACCATATACTTCAGATGTGCCATACAAGTGGATACTTAATAGTCAAATGAGAAATGTCTTTGTCCTAAAGTGAAAGTGTAGGTAGGTGTGTAAATACTCACACAGGTACATACTCACGTATATAAATATACTGCATAAATATTGCTCTTCTTTGTATTAGCAATAAAAGTTTGCCTTGACTCTGGGTTTGTGTGTTTTGTCAGGTACTTAGCAGACCATGGTTGGTAAATAAACTCTTTAGAACCGAAGACTGAGTTTTGTTTACTGTTTTATGCACAACAAGTATGAGATTTTTAGTGACCGCGTTTCGGGGATGTTTCTCCTCTAGAACCCATTCCTGCAGGGCCATGTGGTTATGCTTCACGGGGGCCACTAGGTCAGGACTTCTGTAGACATTGCCATTTCCTTCTGGCATTTGTAACTGGCTTAGTGCTCCTCAGGCTGTGCCAATACCCCCAGCAGGAATCTGGGTTCCTTGCTGGTGAGTGTAGGTGTGGAGATTCTCATAACAAGATAGTAATATTTTCCCAGCACCACCCCATTCACGAGGCCGAGATTACCTCTAGTAATCCTAGTCCTGTGGAGTGACAGTGTCCTCAGCCCAAACTCTCCTGGACTCACTCCCTGAGGGCAGGCTCACTCCATCCTGAGGTCCTTAGAATTCTCCCTAGGCGGAGGGGCTGGTGTCTTTGTTGACAAAAGAACATGTCAGGATCCTCCTGCTTCCCCCGGGAGTGTTTGTGTGAAGGTCGCTTGTCCTCTGTGGTGACCTCCTTCTCTCCTAAGCCAGGACCCAAGTGTCAGTGGTGCCCACAGCCCTAAACGCTGACAGCAAAAGTTAGTTTTGTCTAAGTAGGTGGAGGCATTACTTATGCAATTGCAATCATTTATCTTCAGTGGGCTTTTCTATCCACTCATCTATTGATGGGCACTTGGGCTATATCCAGATCTGAGCTATTGTAAATTGTGCTGCTATGAACACAGGGGTGCATACATTCTTTCTGATTGGTGTTTTGGGATTCTTAGGATATATTCCTAGAAGTGAGATCATTGGGTCAAATGGCATTTCCATTTTTAATTTTTTTGAGGAAACTCCATACTATTTTCCATAATGGTTGCACCAGTCTGCATTCCCACCAGCAGTGTACTAGGCTTCCCTTTTCTCCACATCCTCCTCAGCACTTGTCATTTGTTGATGGTAGCCATTCTGACAGGTGATACCTCATTGTTGTTTCAATTTGCATCTCTCTGATGATCAGTGACTTTGAGCATCTTTTCAAGTCTCTTGGCCATCTGTTTGTCCTGTTTGGAGAAGTGTCTATTTAGGTCCTTTGTCCATTTTTTAATGGATTGTTTTTCTTTCTTTTGTTAAGTTGTATGAGTTCCTGATATATTTTGGATAGTAACCCTTTATCAGATGTATCATTGCCAAATAGGTTCTCCCACACATTGGCCTTTCTTTATGTTTTGTTGATGGTTTCTTTTGCTGTGCAGAAGCCTTTTATTTTGATGTAGTTGCATTTGTTTATTTTTGCCTTAGTTCCTTTACCCTAGGACACGTATCCATAACTATATTGCTATGAGAGATATCTGAGATTTTTTGCCTATGGTTCCTTCTAGCGTTTTATGGTTTCATGACTTACATGTAAGTCTTTTATCCTATTTGAGATTATTCCTGTGTATGGTGTAAGTTGGTGGTCTAGTTCCATTTTTCTGCATGTATCTGTCCAATTTTCCCAACACCATTTATTAAAGAGAGTGTCTTGGCTCCATTGTATGCTCTTGCCTCCTTTATCAAATATTAATTGAGCATAATAGCTTGGGTTTATTTCTGGGGTCTCTGTTCTGTTCCATTGATCTATATACCTGTTCTTGTGCCAGTACCAGGTTGTTTTGATTGCAGTGTCTTTGTAGTATAACGATATCTGGTATTGTGTTCCCTCCAACTTTGTTCTTCTTTCTCAAGATTGCTGCAGCTGGAGAAACCAAGATGGCAGCATAGGTAAGCACCTAAACTGCTGCCTCACACAACAATTTCAAAACTACAACTAAAAGACAGAATGGACATCATCCAGAACCACAGGAAAGCTGGCTGAGTGGAAATCCTACAACTAGAAGGAGAGAGAAAAGCTCACAGAGAATCAGAGGAGCCACAAAGCACTGAAGTACGAAAACGCGTGCGCAGAGAGTAAGAGCGGCTGAGTGCCTGGCGAGCTTTCTCTGGCCGGAGGGGGAAGGAAGCCCCCGACTGCACTGAACCCCAGTTCCGACTGCACTGAACCCCAGTTCCAGGTGAAACCCCATGGACCCAGGCTCATATGGGGGGGTCTGGACTGTCAGGTAGAGAAAAAGGCACATGGAGACTCGGAGACTGGACTCGGGGAAGCTGCGGCAGGAAGGGGTCTAGAGGTGCGCACGTGTGGGTGCGCACGCATGTGTGCGTACAGAGAAGACTGACTGCGGAGGTTGCGACTAGCCCTCCCTAGCGGAAGGGAGTCGGAAGCTCCTGACTGTACTGAACCCCAGTTCTGACTGCACTGAACCCCAGTTCCAGGCGAGGCCCTGGGGACCCACGTTCTTACTGCAGGAATCTGGACTGTCAGGCAGAAACTCAGGGGAGCCACAGAAGGCAGAGGTCTGGAGGCACGCGCACAAGGGCAGGGCTGACAGGAAGCCAAGACTGTCTGCTCAGCCCTGAGACTCTGCCCCATCCAAGCTGAGCACAGAGGCTTTTGCAATTTTGCAAGTCTGGTCCTATAAGGCTGTCTCCAGCACAGGTCTCCCGGCGTAGACACAGCTGATACTCACAGCCAATTGGCCTGGAGGTCAATTCCTCCCAGTGATACCAACAACAACCAAGACTTAACTACAACAAGGCTGTACACACAGTCCACAAAGGGGTGCACCAAGAGTGTCCACCTCAGGTAACTGGGGAGGCTGACCCACTGGGCCATATAGGACACCTAGCACACAAAGCTACCCTACCAACTCAGGGAAGCAGCAAAAATGCGGAGACAAAGTAACAGATCACAAACAAAACAAATGGAGGAAAACAAATGACTGGATATAGAATTCAAAACCACGGTTATAAGGTTTTTCAAGAATTTCCTAGAAAAGGCTGATAAATTTAGCGAGACCCTCGAGCATATGAAAAAGGACCAACTAGAAATTAAACATACACTGACTGAAATAAAAAAAATATTATACAGAGACCCAACAGAAGACTAGAGGAACGCAAGAATCAAGTCAAAGATTTGAAATACAAAGAAGCAAAAAAACACTCAAGTGGAAAAGCAAAAACAAAAAAGAATCCAAAAAGTTGAAGATAGTGTAGAAGCCTCTGGGACAACTTCAAGCGTACCAACATCAGGATCATGGGGGTGCCAGAAGAAGAGAGAGAGCCAGATACTGAAAAGCTATTTGAAGAAATAATGACTGAAAACTTCCCCCACCTGATGAAAGAAATAGACTTACAAGTCCAGGAAGCGCACAGAACCCCAAACAAAAGGAATCCAAAGAGGACCACACCAAGACACATCATAATTGAAATGCCAAGAGCAAAAGACAAAGAGAGAATATTAAAAGCAGCAAGAGAAAAACAGTTAATTACCTGCAAGGGAGCACCCATACGATTGTCAGCTGATTTCTCAACAGAAACTATGCAGGCCAGATGGGAGTGGCAAGAAATATTCAAATTGGTGAAGAACAAGAACCTACAACCAAGATTACTCTACCCAGCAACATTATCATTCAGAATGGAAGGTCAGATAAAGAGCTTCACAGACAAGAAAAAGCTAAAGGAGTTCATCACCACCAAACCAGTATAATATGAAATGCTGAAAGGTATTCTTTAAGAAGAGGAAGAAGAAGAAAAAAGTAAAGATAAAAATTATGAACAACAAACAAATATCTATCAACAAGTGAACCTAAAAATCAAGTGAATTAAAAATCTGAGGAACAGAATAAACTGGTGAATATAATAGAATCAGGGGCATAGAAAGGGAGTGAACTGATAATTCTCAGGGGGAAAAGGGTATTGGGGGTGCAGGAAGAGACTGGACAAAAATCGTACACCTATGGATGAGGACAATGCAGGAGAGGTAAGGGCAGAAGGTGGGATGGGAACTGGATGGAGGGAGCTATGGGGAGAAAAAGGAGAAACAATTGTAATAATCTGAACAATAAAGATTTATTAAATTTTAAAAAAAGATGGCTGCAGCTATTCAGGATTTGTTTTGGTTCCATATAAATTTTTGAAGTATTTGTTCTAGATTTGTGAAATATGTCATTGGTATTTAATAGGCATTGCATTGAATCTATAGATTGCTCAGGTCCCAGTTCGTTGTCTCACGAAATCAAAGAAATTAATTCATGGACAAAGACATGAGCAAAAGCAAAGTTATATTACAGAAAAGCTCGTGCTGCAGGGAGGGCACCCAACTGGTTGGCCTGCCTACAAAGGATTTGACAAACGTAGAGCTCCCACTCAACTTTACTCTCTCGGTTTGGTTTTTACTGTGAGTAGAAACCTTGAAGCTGAAACCACAACAGAAGTCTGGAGAGCAGAGACATTATATAAGGGAGGGAAATAATTCAGTAAAGTTGGACCCAGAGGGAGTGGGGGGAAGAGTATAGGTGCCAGGAACAGCCAACAAATACCATAGAACATTTCCACTCCACCCTAGATGACTCCGCTCAGATATTTCTACGCACTGCTCCTTGCTGATGGAATACAAATCAATTACAACTCAGACATACGTACTGAACATCTCCCATACTTTCTAGGACTCTATCACTTCCATGCTTTTCCAGCTTTTGATAGGCATTTTCTGAGAAGTGATGGGACTATTCTATAGGACTTAATAGATAAGTAGTATGTTGAAGTAGATATATGTAGAAAAATAAAAGGATTTAGGTTTTCAGAATAAAAGAACTCAGGAAATTACTTTGATAAGAATTTAATAAAGAAAGCAGAATACAAATTTAATGGCAAAAAATTAAACATGTTTTGTAAATTTTAATACAATGTAAGGGCAAATATTGGTTATATAAATATATCAATATGATAACATAAAACAATAAATACTAAATATAAATAAAGGAATAATAAATAAAAAATAAATAAATAAATAGCATCGCCACAGTAACATATTAGGGACTGATATCCCAGGAGCTAAATTTCATAATATTTTCATTCGTAATACCCTGACAACAGATTTGCTGAATAAAACATAATAAATTCTGTGACTAAAGCTGACCCAAGAGCCTTTGACTTGACCCAAGACATATGTGCAAACATGATATGACACATTCATCATGAGAATCCTTTCAGGGCGATCCCACGTCTCCGTCCTTATTTCTCAGCCTTTCTTGCAAGGCTCTTGTTGAGGAGAAGGACCTCATGATTTCCACTCTGACAACTTCCCAGGCGCAGTCACTGTATTTATTCTCCTTCAGGTAGAGACGGATGCCCTGGAAGTACCTCTTCAAGGCCAGGGTAGGGTCCTGCGTGGCCAGGGCAGATCCCTCCTCTCCCATCTCCCGCGCCCAACAGGTGTCCAGGTCTTCCAGCTGCCGATGGAGTCCTGTGCGCAGTTGGTCCACGAGGGTCATGTTCCAGGTGACAGAGGAGTTCTCTGTGGGCAGGAGGTCGGAGATCTGCTGGAGCATCTCGTGGAGGACAGAGAGGGCCTGGGCCTTCTGGACCTGGCTGCCATCCACCGTTGCCCGGGGGAAGCTGAAGTGCTTTCTGTCCGTCAGACAGAAGAGAGGGGAGATGGTGCTCATTTGGCTCAGAAGCACTAAGTTCTCCCTGCTGAGCAGGACGTGGTCCTCAGGCAGGTCACAGCCCAGAGCTCCCCCGGGGCCAGAGCTGAACAGCACCAGGGCTGTGAGTAGCGAGAGCAGGAGGGCCATGGGCAAAGGAGGGTGCTGCTGGCCTGGCTAAGCTGGGCGTCTGGTGAACAACCTTGGGCCAGAAGTTCTCCAATGACCTTCTTTCTAGGCAGGGCCCTTAAATAGGGAACACCACAGTTTTCATTTTCTAAGCATTTCTTTCCACTTTCACTTCCTTTTTTTGTTTTCATTTAATTTAGGTGTTCTAAGAAGATGTCATTAATCTACACTACTGAATTTCACCATACACTTCAGATGTGCCATACAAGTGGATACTTAATAGTCAAATGAGAAATGTCTTTGTCCTAAAGTGAAAGTGTAGGTAGGTGTGTAAATACTCACACAGGTACATACTCACGTATATAAATTTACTGCATAAATATTGCTCTTCTTTGTATTAGCAATAAAAGTTTGCCTTGACTCTGGGCAACATGGGCGTCACCTCATCTCTGTGGGTTTGTGTGTTTTGTCAGGTACTCAGCAGACCATGGTTGGTAAATAAACTCTTTAGAACCAAGGACTGAGTTTTGTTTACTGTTTTATGCACTGCAGAAGCTCAGGTTTTTAGTGACTGCGTTTGGGGATGTTTCTCCTCTAGAACCCATTCCTGCAGGGCCACGTGGTTATGCTTCGTGGGGGCCACTAGGTCAGGACTTCTGTAGACATTGCCGTTTCCTTCTGGCATTTGTAACTGGTTGTTAGTGCTCCTCAGGCTGTGCCGATACCCCCAGCAGGAATCCGGGTTCTTTGCTGGTGGGTGTAGGTGTGGAGATTCTCATCACAAGACAGTAATATTTTCCCAGCGTCACAGATGCTATCAGCTCTAATAATGCTTTTCCTCTGGAGTGACAGTGTCCTCAGCCCAAATTCTCCTGGATTCACCCCCTGAAGGCAGGCTCACTCCATCCTGAGGTCTTTAGAATCCCCTACGTTAGAGGGGCTTGTGTCTTTGTGGCAAAAGAAACTGTTAGGCCCTAACGGTTTGGCTCAGTGGATAGAGCGTAGGCCTGCGGACTGAGGGATCCCAGGTTCGATTCCTGTCAAGGGCATGTACCTTTGTTGCAGGCACATCCCTAGTAGGGGGTGTGCAGGAGGGAGCTTATCAGTGTTTCTCTCATTGATATTTCTAACTCTCTTTCCCTCCCCTTTCCTCTCCGTAAAAAATCAATAAAGTATCTTTTTTTAAAAAAGAACCTGTCAGGATCCTCACCCTTCCTCCGGGAGTGTTTGTGTGAAGGACCCTTGTCCTCAGTGGTACCTCTGCCTGAGCCAGGACCCTGGTGTCACTGGTACCCACAGCCCTAAACGCTGACAGCAAACGTTTGTTTTGTCTAAGTAGGTGGACGCATTACTTATGCAATTGCAATCATTTATCTTCAGTGGGCTTTTCTATCCACTCATCTATTGATGGGCACTTGGGCTATATCCAGATCTGAGCTATTGTAAATTGTGCTGCTATGAACACAGGGGTGCATACATTCTTTCTAATTGGTGTTTCGGGTCTCTTAGGATATATTCCTAGAAGTGGGATCACTGGGTCAAATGGCATTTCCATTTTTAATTTTTTTGTGGAAACTCCACAATATTTTCCATAATGGTTGTATGAGTCTGCATTCCCACCAGCAGTGTACTAGGGTTCCAATTTTTCCACATCCTCACCAGCACTTGTCATTTGTTGATGGTAGCCATTCTGACAGGTGTGAGGTGATACCTCATTGTTGTTTCAATTTGCATCTCTCTGATGATCAGTGACTTTGAGCATCTTTTTATATGTCTCTTGGCCATCTGTATGTCCTGTTTGAAGTGTCTATTTAGGTCCTATGCCCATTTTTTAATTGGATTTTTTGTCTTCCTTTTATTAAGTTGTATGAATTCCCTATAAATTTTGGATAGTAACCCTTTATCAGATGTATCATGGGCAAATATGTTCTCCCACACACTGGACTCCCTTTTCATTTTGTTGATGGTTTCTCTTGCTGTGCAGAGCTCTTTATTTTGATGTAGTCGCATTTGTTTATTTTCTCCTTAGTGTCCTCTGCTCTAGGAGATGTATCCACAAACATATTGCTCTGAGAGGTGTCAGAGGTTCTGCTGCCTATGGTTTCTTCTGGGATTTTTATGGTTATCATGTTTCACACTTAAGTCTTTATCCATTTTGAGTTTATTTTTGTATATAGTATAAGTTGGTGGTCCAGTTTCCCTTTACATTGTACTAGTGCAGCGTTTATGGTTCAAGTCTCTACTTAAATTATGGAACACATTATGCTCAGAATTTCTGAGCTAGTCACAGGAGATTCAATGACGAGGTTTCTCAGTAGAAACTTGTAGAACAGAAACTGGTGAACTTCAGCTGCTCATTCAGTCTGTGCGTTTCTATTGGGCTTCTCTGTTCATCCCTCTGTCTCCTGCTCAGGATGCAGGGCAGTGAGGCTCAGGATGCTAAGTCAGTGAGAAACGGCCTGCTTTCCTTAATTATTCATGATTCTTCATTTTATTTTTTTATTTTTTTAAAAAAATTTTTAAAATATATTTTATTGATTTTTTACAGAGAGGAAGAGAGAGGGATAGAGAGTCAGAAACATCGATGAGAGAGAAACATCGATCAGCTGCCTCCTGCACACCCCCTACTGGGGATGTGCCCGTAACCAAGGTACATGCCCTTGACCGGAATCGAACCTGGGACCCTTGAGTCCTCAGGCCGACGCTCTATCCACTGAGCCAAACCGGCCTCGGCTGATGCTTCATTTTAAATGTAAATAACAACATAGTCATTACAGTGGTTTCCTGGGCATAGTCTGTCTTGCTCTTCTGTTATTATTTTTTAAAATATGTATATATATATATATATTTTTTTAATTTTTAGAATATATTTGTATTGATTTTAGAGAGGAAGAGTGAGGAAGAGAGACACAGAAAGGTGAATAATGAGAGAGAATCATTGATGGGCTGCCTCCTGCATGCCCTCTACTGTGCATCAAGCTCACAACCCAGGCACGTGCCCTGACCGGGAATCAAACCATGACTTGCTGGTTCATAGGTTGATGCTCAACCACTGAGCCTGCCCAGCCGGGCCATCAGACATTACTTTCTACTTCACTGTGTGGTCAATACAAACAACGGGAAGTAAAAAAAGACAAAGGGAGTTCACCATTTATCTCTATAATTGTCATGACTTCAGACTTTTTATTTCTCATTTACTTTCCCAGAAAGCAAAATCGACAGTTGTTTGTGGGCAAAAATGAAACAAATATAATTCTGTATGTCATAAATGTGAAAAAAGGGAAGTGACTTCTTTTGACAAGAGGGCAAAGTGTAAGTTGGCAGAATTGACTCTAGCCACACAGGGTGCCACAGAGGGAGGATGGAGCCAGCCCTGAGCTACACCAACGCAGGGCTGGGCTGCCTCTGCCAGAGGCTCAGAGAGCAGGACCTCCTGGGTCAGTGACCAGCCACATCACTTTCCTGTCATTTAATGCACATGGGACCCGCTCTGAGGACAGAGAGAAGAGTCACAGCAACCAACGCTCAGAAGACTGGCGACCACGACCCCCACTGCTGGAGCAGGACCCTCCCTGCTGCCCAGTGGATATTAACCCCGATGTACGTGCTCCGTCTGGTTAATAAATCCACTCAGCTGCTGGAAGATTGCCTTGAGTAATGTGGATTTGAGAGAAATGGAGTTGGATGATCCTAAAAGAGTGTGCTCTTAATCTAAATAATAATTATATTGATATTTTACAGTAAATAACAAAAATTTATTGCATGCTAACTATGGTCCAACCACTGTTCTAAGATCTTTGAAACAGTGAATTCAACCTTCTCAGTAATCCTATTTGCATTAAACTTGTTTATACCACTATATGCAGTGTAAATCTGGAGCGATGAATTATTTGGAAGGTACCACGAATCCAAGGTCAGAACCTTAAGGAGCTTGAGACACTGGCTGGTCTGGAAGGGCCGGTTAAAAGATGACAAGGATAGTAATGGACATGGGATTTATGAACCAAGGAGGGGCCAGAGCATGAGACCACTGAGCAGGGAGGGTGGGGTGACAAGGGATTCCAAGTTCCACTTCAAATGCCAGTGGACTGCTGTCTATGGTTCTGTATGACATCACCAGTGTGGTCTGAGTCTATAGAACTGACTGACTTTAAGTTCTAAGGAAAAGTAGACAACATTCCTTTTACATAGTTTTAAAGAGTAGAATTTTCTGACAATTGAAACAAGTTTGTCGCTGGCTCTGGAGTAACCGTGGTCCCTCCAATTCCCAGCGGGCTGCTTGGGGGTCAATGTCCCCTGGGCTGGGGACACTGCTGTTGGCCATGTCTCTGTGGGAGAGCTCTGCTCTCAGCATCCACTTCCATCTCCTCCCCCTCGGAACCAGAATGATCTGCAGAAACAGGTGACTCAGTGCAGGCCCTTCCCATTGTTCCCCTCCTGAGGGCCTGCCTGTTCCCGTCCAGGCTTTACCTGCCTCTGTTCTGCCCAGTTCTCACACTGCTGCTGACTTTCACCTCCTTCCTGCTCCTAGGTGTGCTCTGTCTATTTTTGAGCAGATGTGAGTCCTGCACTGCTGCAGCCTCCTAGTGGAATCAGAGGGGGAACTGCCGAAACAGAGGCACGGTGAGCTCCTGGATTCTGTCCCAAGTCGTGTGTGGACCTGGCTCCATGCCTTGACGGCGTTTCTGTGTGAGACTGCACATCAGGGTCTGCACAGCTGCAGCCCAGGAATCAGCTGGCAGGGAGGGTGGAGCCTTGGCCACCTCTACTCTCTGGCCCTTGACCCTGGAAACCCTCTGCTGCTCCCAGCTGGTGCTGCACCCCGATCCCTCACAGCACATCCCTCAGTGTTAATTCTGTATCCTGCTACTTTGCCAAATTCCTTATTAAATGCAGCGCTTTTTTGCGGAGTCTGAAGGGTTTCCTATGTACAATATCATGTCATCTGCAAATAATGACAGTTTCACTTCCTCCTTTCAAAAAAACTCCAAAAGTCTGGGACATGAAACAGGCTGTGGCTATAGAGATTTTCTGGGCAAGGTGACTGTAAGGAACCAAATCATTAAACATTTGCATCGCAATAGTATAATGAAAAGTGACCCAAAAAATATAGTTACAATGAAAATAAAGTCAACCAAAGAGTTAAAGAGGTCATCATATTTGAATGTTGTTAGGGAATCACAAAGACAGAGCCAGGTGAGGGAAAAAATAATGTCCTTTGTAGTCCTGTGCCTACGTCCCCCCTTCCCCGACCCCACCATGCTGTGGAGGAAGAAAGTCAATGAGAGCCCTTTAAGCCATCAATTGGAGAGAACAATCTGAAGACTGTCTGTAACCTGAAGCAGAGATTTGAGAGATCCCTGCCTCTGAGCAATTCACACACATTTCCTGACTAACTTCCTCAGCCTTAATACCTCGCTCTTCTACATGCACAATATTGTCAGATGGATTTTAGTAACTCATATTTTCTTCTTACGGATGTATACATGTCATGATTGATGTGAGGAAACCACTCATGGGCCAAAGGTCAAGACACTTCTCTGGGAAATGCTGATGCTGCTTTGCAAAGTCATACAAAGAAAGTCGGACTTAAGAAAGATTCTCATATGTAAAATATTTTCATCTTGGAAATATAACAGGTGACCGGTAAAATCTTTTGAGAAACATTTTCTTCCTAAAAAAATTATGTGGAAGATAAATTTTTGGACTCGGTTTCATTCTTCAGTCTTATGAAGGAATTGTCCCAGACTATTACACTCATTGCAATTTCGTTGTCTATGCATCCCAAAGAGCCAGCGATTTCCATGAAGTTGAAGCTGTTTACATTGTAGATGAAATATCAATTTAACCAAATGTTAAGAATCCAAATAATGGCCCTAACCGGTTTGGCTCAGTGGATAGAGCGTCGGCCTGTGGACTCAAGGATCCCAAGTTCGATTCCGGTCAAGGGCATGTACCTTGGTTGCGGGCACATCCCCAGTGGGGGGGGGGGGGGGGGGAGGCAGCTGATCCATGTTTCTCTCTCATCAATGTTTCTAACTCTCTGTCTCTCTCCCTTCCTCTCTGTAAAAAAATCAATAAAATATATATTTTTTTAAAAAAACAAGATAAAAAAGAATCCAAATAATGTTAAACAAGGGAAGAATGCTTGGCAGATTGGTCTCATCTAGAACTTGCAGGGAGATAGCAGAAACAGTGTGATAAAGGGAGAAATTAGGCAAACAAATGATAACAGCACAAAATCTCTGAAATGGTGTTATCTGTGTTCATTAGAGTTAGGATACAGGATATATCTGATATTAACATGGTGGTAAGAACTTTCCAATAAATAGTTCTAGGATGACTAGCTAGCAATCTAAGAAGAAATCAATGTCAAATCTCCTCTCATACCAAAGGCCTTAAAAGTATCTTGATGGAAAAAAAGAAATGACAGTAAGATTGGATTTTTGAAAGAGAGAGGAGACTCAGAGGAGCAGTGTAAGTTCATAAGAGGTAGCTAATTTACAAAAGAAACTGTTGGTTATTTAAAAATGTATACAAATGTCTAACTGCTGCTTATGAAGCAGGACGTGGCCACGGAGACTTTCCTGGCAAGGTGGCTGAATGGCACCTGATCTCGGGATTTTCTCACCAACAATATAAGGAAAATTAAGTAAAAAATTAAGTAAAAATTAAGCAGCCATCAAACACTGGAAGAGGAAAAATATTTGAAAAATGTTAAGCAGTGTGACAGTTAATTTTATGTGTCAGCTTAGCCAGGCCACAGTAACCAGATATTTCATCAAACATTACTCTAGATGTTTCTGGGAAGGTATGTTTAACCTGAGGTTACAGGCATTTAACCTGAGGTTACAGGCATTTACCATGTGGATTAGTGGACTTTGAGGAAAGCAGTTACCCTCCATTCTGTGGTGGGCCTCATCCTATCAGTAGAAGACCTTAGTAGAAAAACACTGGACTCCCACAATCAGAAGGAATTCTGCCTACAGACTGCCTTTGAACGTGAAATGCAACTCTTTCTAGGGTTCCCAACCTCTTGGCTCTGTTTTTGGAAAATGCTGACTCATACAGTCTGGGAAACACGTGTTTCCAAGTATTGTCTGTCTCCTAACTTTTTCTACCTGGTGGAGGGGAGGACAAGACAGCAAGGCACAGAAGTCTGTGGAAATTTCACTAAGGCCTGGGTAACCCCAAACTGCAGAGCAGCGAATCCAAATGTTGAGTGTGTTCCCGAAGGAAGAGATGAGAGACCCCTCCACAATGGCAGGCCCTCCTGCTACCTTAGCAATTCATACCTCCTTCCCGATGAAATACCTCAATGAAAATATTGTGCTGATTATAATAATTCATTTCAAATTATACCAAAACTGATCCATTGGAATAAATAAAATGTCACTAGCTCTCAGGTTACAATGATACTATTCATTCACGTTCTTTAACTTGTATCAACTTTCTCTCTTCTGCTACACCTAGATAGAATTTTTACTAATGCGTGAAAAGATGTCAAGATCACAACTGGAAAATATTCAAAGAGAATATTGTTCTGTTTAATAATAGTTGAAAAACTAATAATAGTTGATGTTTGCCCAGCCGGCGTGGCTCAGTGGTTGAGCATCGACCCTTGAACCAGGAGGTCAGGGCACACGCCCAGGTTGTGGGATTGATCCGCAGTAGGAGATATGCAGGAGGCAGCCAATCAGTGATCATCATTGATGTTTCTACCTCTCTCTCCCTCTCCCTTCCTCTCTGAGATCAATGAAAATATATTAAAAGTAATAACAATAGCTGATGTTTGATATTAGGAACAAATCTGTGACACTTGAATTGCACTATTAAGAGTTGTGTACATCATGTTTAATGGCATTTTCCTGATTGCCATGGAGGTCCGTTCCTGGTTTGGCAGCTCTACCTGCCCCTGGAGTCCCATAGCGTGTGGAAGGGGTGACTCAGAGGGAGGCTCTGGTCTGCACAGTAGGCTGTAGGTAGAGGCTGCACCTTCTCTGTCCCTTTAACAGCCCAATGCTGAAGAGTCCATGCCCTGCCTGAAGCCGGAGACTCTCTTTGTAATATGCACAAGGGGTAAGGAGACAGGCTCCTGACAGCTGTCTGTTGCCAAGAAATAGGCTTTTGTAGCACAAAGGGACGTCCCCAGGAAGTGGAGGCTTTCTGTCTAGAGCTGAACCCTGTCCTCCTCTTTGAGGCTGCCCTGTAGCCTGTGGCCACCAGGGGGCTGTCTTCCCCGAGAGGGGTGTCATTTCCCCACCCACACCCTGGATCTTGCTTTCTGTTTCTGTTTAGCTACAGGTACTATTACATCATATTCAACAGACACTAAGGAAAGCCTCTCTTGCAGATGTTTCTGCAAAACCTAGAAATGTTAGTCAACTTTCGCTTTCAACTTGTGAAGTTCTGCTCTTTAGGGAAACCTTGCAGCGGAAACCACAAGGACCAAGTAGCAGTTGTGTGATTGGGTGGAGAGGTCACGAGAGTGGATGACAAGGGTGCTGTGGGGATTTCTGCTGGGAGGGAGGGTGGGAAGGCATGTGCCAGGGGCCAGAATCATTAAACATCATGTTCTTCTGTCCTTTATCCAGGCATTTATTCTCCTTTCTCATAAATTAATACAAATCATCCTTTCATCACTGGGAAAAAAATAAGACACTTCTTTTAAATGAACAGCAGTTTTTCAGCCTTCTCTAGAATTCCCGACAGAATTCCGTTTTTCAGCAGCCTCCTTTGTAGGCCAGTTACTGAACTGATACCGGTCCTAAGATGTTTGAGAGAGAGACAAATAATATCCTCCTATATAGCTGTCTGAAGAAAACCAGGAAAATACCTACCATATTTAAAGTTCCTTTTCTGTGGAAGATCTGATGCTAAGTGCCTTGAAATGAGTAAATTCATTTAATAGTCACAAAAAAATGTAAATGTTTTGAACTTGTTTGATAATGTGTGGGAAAACTGAGGCTTAGAAAGATAAAGTGGGTTGCTCAACATCACACAAATGTTCAAGCAGAATAGAATTTCAACAAAAAATTCCATATCGTGGATTTTGGGTATACTTCTTTTTTTTTTGTATTCTGGATTTCTGCTATAATTGTTCAATCTGTTTATACTCCTGAATTATACACAACTTGTCTTGCTCTGTGGATTTCCATTGTTTATTTTCTGTTTTCCGCTGATTAAAAAATATTTTTTTTAATCCTCACCCAAGGATATTTTTCCATTGATTTTTAGAGAAAGTGGAAGAGAGAGGGAAAGGCAGAGAGAAATATTGATGTGATATTAATGTGAGAGAAACACATCAAAGACAGAGAGAAATATTGATGTGAGAGAAACATGCTGCTGCACGTGCCCCCACCACTGGGGGCCCAGGCCGGGGAGGAGCCTGCAACCGAGGTGCATGCCCTTGACTGGAATCGAACCTTGGTTCCTTTAGTCCCCAGGCCAACCCTCTATCCACTGAGCCAAACCAGCTAGGGCTGTTTTCAGCTGATTTTAACCATTATTATTTTACCTTAAGTATTCATAACATTAGGAAATATTCATAACATTAGGAAAAATTACTGAGCATATTAACCCTTACCTTATCCAGCTCTACCAGAAAATGGAATGTGTTAAAGAGCTGCTGTAGTAAACCAGTGTCACAATGAAGTCAATTAAGTAACTTAATTAATAATTCCTGGAATCATTATATTATCAGCAGTCTTTAGATCAGTGGTTCTCAACCTTTCTAATGCCACAACCCTTTAATACAGTTCCTCATGTTGTGGTGACCCCCAACCATAAAATTATTTTCGTTACTACTTCATAACTGTAATTTTGCTACTGTTATGAATCGTAATGTAAATATCTGTGTTTTCCGATGGTCTTAGGCAACCCTGCTAGCGGTTCTCAACCTGTGGTTCGCAACCCACAGGTTGAGAACCACTGCTGTAGAGCCTAAGACCATCGGAAAACACAGATATTTACATTACGATTCATAACACTAGCAAAATTACAGTTATGAAGTAGCAACGAAAATAATTTTATGGTTGGGGGGTCACCACATCATGTGGAACTGTATTAAAGGGTTGAGGCATTAGAAAGGTTGAGAACCACTGCTTTAGATACTTTGATGAGGAACTGAATTAGTTACCTATTCCTGACTAACAAATTAACAAATGAATTCTCTCACCAGCTGCTAGAGTAAAGTGTATTATATGCAAAGTAGTATTACTAAGACATGATAAATTATTATTGTAGATAATAAAGAAGTGATGATTTGAAATAAATACAACCTAAAACACATTAATATGCTGAAACCGGTTTGGCTCAGTGGATAGAGCGTCGGCCTGCCGACTGAGGGGTCCCAGGTTCGATTCCGCTCAAGGGCATGTACATTGGTTGCGGGCACATCCCCGGTGGCAGGTGTGCAGGAGGCAGCTGGTCGATGTTTCTCTCTCATCCATGTTTCTAGCTCTCTAGCCCTCTCCCTTCCTCTCTGTAAAAAATCAATAAAATATATGAAAAAAACCCACATTAATATGATTTAATAGTACATTGATTACATGAAATCATTTATTACAAATATCCTATAAAATAAAAGGCTAATATGCAAATCGACCAAACTGGGTAATGACCAGTCACTATGACATGCACTGACCACCAGGGGGCAGATGCTCAATGCAGGAGCTGCCCCCTGGTGGTCAGTGTTCCCACAGGGGGAGTGCTGCTCAGCCAGAAGCCAGGCTCATGGCTGGCGAGTGCAGTGGAGGTGGTGGGAGCCTCTCTCACCTCCACAGCAGTGCTAAGGGCCCCTCGGGGGATGTCCACCTGCCCCGTGGGGAGTGGGCCTAAGCCAGCAGGCGGACATCCCCCGAGGGCTCCTGGACTGTGAGAAGGCGCAGGCCGGGCTGAGGGACCCCCCACCCCCTTCCTGCTCCCCAGGGCATGAATGTCATGCACCAGGCCTTTAATATACCGCATAAAAGGGAAAACTCTCAGAGAAAAACTAACCCACATTCTTTCCCAGATCCCACACCGTCTCCTTTTCTACTTCAGAGTCACTAATGTCTCTTCTCTTACTTCGCTTCCAGCTACTTCAATATGAGACTGCTTGTTAAGTCTACCAACCTTGAAGGTCACCAATGCCACTTATTTTCCTGATTTAGTAGGTAGTTTCAATCTACTACTACCATGAATCCACTGATGTCTTCAGAGCACATTTATTTTCTTAAATACACTCTCATCCCTTTTCACTCTTGCTATTCTGCTAATGTATGGCCAAAATACCTCTGTTTGCTTTGTCGCTCTTCTCTTCCTTCCCATTAAACATTGAAGGGCCTCAGAATCAAGTTGAAGCCCCTTACTCACTCTACACTGCCTCCCCACATGACTGCCTATGTTCCTGGCTTACAATGGCCACACATGTAACTCCACCCATTGAATTCCTAGTGATTTTCAAACTCACATATCCAACTGACAAAGGACATTTGCATTTGGATGCCAACCAAGCAACTGTGGAGCATATTTACATTGTCTTTCCTGACATTCTTCACTCTATTGGCTGGTGAGAGAATTCATTTGCTTTTCCTTCTCCTCAATATAGCATTTAACATAACTGATATTAATTTTAATTATTGTTCTCTTGTGTTTCCCACACACACACACACACAAAAATCAAAGATACCAGAGAACAGGACTTGGGATATTCAAGTTGCAAGAGCAGCAGCATAATGTTCAGCCTTTGCCTAGCGTTATATTGATCTCACATGTATGCTGTCATCTCTAATTGGCTCTCCACTTTGTCATTAGAAAAATAACTGGCCTGGTGTCAGATACAGAGCCACAAATCTAAACTCAAACTCTCTCTGATTCATACAGCTCATAGCAACGAGACAATGGACCACATTACTTTTTGGTGGAACTTTCCTCAAGTGGCAATTACCTACCTTTATGCTGAGATTCTTTGGAAACCCCCTCACAAAGAATGATGAGTGAGCATATGCTTCCTGCTTTCTCCATACATTTCTGTGGGGTAGTGATTCCATTTCACTTTGAATTCCAACATTTGGCATGTAATAATTAGAGCATTTCTTTGGGTCACAAAGCAATGGTTTAGATCCTGAGTCTTTTGTCTGCTTTTATTTACCTCCAAACCTGCTCATTCTTCTTTATTTTCTAAGCATGGCTACAGTCTCTCTTCTAGATGTCAGGTACATAGGCTTAGAGCTTATGACATGTTATGTCTGAAAGTTTGTGTCCCCATGAAATTCATATGTTGAAGTCCTAAGCCCCAAAGTGGTTGTATAAAGTGCTGGGGCCTTTTGGAAATACTTAGAGCATGAATGTGGAGCCCTCGTGAATGGAATCAGTGCCCTCATAGAAGAGGCCTGGATGGATCCCTCAGACTTCTGCCGTGGGAGGATAAAGGGGGAAGTCAGCCCAAACTGGTTTGGCTCAGTGGATAGAGCATCGGCCTGCGGACTGAAGGGTCCCAGGTTCGATTCCGGTCAGGGGCATGTACATTGGTTGCGGGCACATCCCCAGTAGGGGGTGTGCAGGAGGCAGCTGATCAATGTTTCTCTCTCATCGATGTTTTTAACTCTCTATCCCTCTCCCTTCCTCTCTGTAAAAAATCAATAAAATATATTTTAAAAAAAGGGGGGGCGGGGGAGTCAGAGGTGTGCAACCCGAGATGCAGGCTCTCATCAGAAACTAACCATGCTGACATCCTGATGTGAATTTCAGCCTCTACAACTGTGGGCAAAAGAGTTCTGTTTTTACAAGCTGCTCAGCCTTTGCTATTTTGTTAAAGTAGCCCAAATGAACTAAGCTATGACAGGAACTATTTTCTCCTAAAACAGTGGTCTGCAAACTGTGGCTTGCGAGCCACATGCGGCTCTTTGGCCCCTTGAGTGTGGCTCTTCCACAAAATACCACGTGTGGGCGTGCACGTACAGTGCGATTGAAACTTCGTGGCCCATGCGCGAAGTCGGTTTTCAGCTCTCAAAAGAAATTTCAATCGTTATACTGTTGATATTTGGCTCTGTTGACTAATGAGTTTGCCAACCACTGTCCTAAAAGATCTCCCAGATTCGGTGAAATACTCAAGGAGAAAGAAATCACTTTATCCAACCTTCTTTCCTAGGTATCTAGTCAAGTCCCTATCATTTCAGGAGCTCAGTCAATATTCATGAAAAGGATAATCATGGTAATAATATAGAAAGAATAATATCAACATATAATTCATATCTATGTTCATGTAACTCATGTCTAGAAGAGCACAATAGAGCTAAAGTTACTTTGTAAACACTTCATGATTCTATAAGGGAAATTATGATTGAATCTGGTGTGAGCTGCTATTTTAAAAAATAATTCACTTGGTTGTGGGATATTTTCTTCAATATATATTTTCGGTATTTAGAATAGCAGGATGAGAATCCTGGGCCTGGTCATAAATGGAAGACCCATTCATTATTATTTCCCTTAAGGACCTGCAAGATGTTGCCCAATCATACTTATTTCCCTCAGGTGATGAAGAAACAACTTGAAATTGGCCATGTGCCTCGAGACCTCAACTAAACATATGTGGCCATTTTCCAACTTTGGTCTTTACCTCTGGGAATCAACCTGAATGCTTCTTTCAAAAGGTCCATGATGCTGGGAACTCTAACCAGTGACATCCATGCCTTCTCCCCGAGGTTTTAATTTCTGCAATCACTTTCAGTGTTGTTCTTGATGATGATTAACAAGAACATTGGTTATTTTTTTCACCAAGAAATCTTTAGTGCAAATAGAATAAAGATAAAGAGTAGTTTTATTCAATAACTTTATGTCCTGTTCCATTGATTAGCAGATTAGAGTCCATTTCTCAATTTCTTTGCACTTAATGCATCACTTGAGAAGAGGTTCAGACCAACTAATGGAGCGTAAGTGATATAGCCCTGTACATTCCTGGCCTTAAAAACATCTCATGTGATCAACTCTAATTTCCTTCTGTACAACTGGGTAGGATAGACTGGAGTTCCCAGAGAAATTTGGCAACACATGTTGAATATGGCAAAGATTCAAAATAGAAGGTGCCCATGATCTTCAGTCACTATTTAAACAAAGCCAAACAGAAGAGTCCTCTGATCGGGAGTGCTTGCATTGTGCTCTTATACAAATGAAAACTAAAGTTCTATAATGATCAGTGTGTGGGTAGTTTTCTGTTGATCAGTTACAAGAGCCAGCGTGAACTTAACTGGCAAATGTTTTAAACAAAACATTATCCTGAAAAACCTTTCCATTTAAAAAAATTGGAATGTACAGTTTAGAAAAAAGAAATAGGGCATACCTCCTCCAACACTTTCCTCCCAAAAGATTGAACAGATAAAAAAAATTATGTCATAAAATTGCTTATTTAAGAAAGCAGATCATGTACCTCTGTCTAAACATCATTTTGTAAATTCATGATGTACAAGATATTTTTAAAATAACCCCTTGATTTGGGTTCCAGGTATTTCTCAGCTGGTGCAGAAATGTGAGTGGAGATTGTTTGGGGATTAACAAACAATGCAGTTGAAGAGAGTCACCAGGATAAATTTCTTCTTCATTTGTTGACTTTCCCTTGAGGATTGCTACAGGACTAAAAGGTGGACTGTCACCTCCACTCTGAGGACCTCCCAGGCACAGGCGCTGTAGTTCTTCCCTCTCAGGTAGTTATGGATTCTTTGGAAGTACTTCCGGGTGAGAATTCTCACATTAGGACGAGCCCGATTTTCTCCTTCCCTCTGCTCCAGGTCCTCCAGGTCCTCCAGGCTGTGATGAAGGCTGGAGAGGAGTTGAGAGAGGAGGGTGTGGTCCCATGCAGCGAGGCTGGGCTGTGTTGTGAAGAGGTTGAAGATGTGCATGATCATCAGATGATGGAAACAGGTGCGTTGTGTCTTCTGAATTTGGGTGATTGTCCCCCTGTTCCAAGGAAATTTGAAGTCGTTTCTGTCATCCAGGCATAAGTGAGGGGAGGTCCTTTGCAGTTGCCTCAAAAGATTGAAGACTCTCAGGTTGTCTCCTCTATGGATCCAAAGGCCGTCCTCAAGAGAGCCAGCAGGGCTGGAGCAGAGCATGGCCCCTGCCACCAGCCACAGAGAGATCTGGGCCTTTGGGAATTCCAGGGGGAATCTCAGGCCAGAAGAGCAGCAACTTATCTTCTTGGGTTCCCTGGAAAGCGCTATTCTCCCGCCGGCCGCAAGGGGGCGAGCAGGTGGCGTTTTCTGATGCTGCGTTTCTGAAAAGCAGTCTTATGAACCTTTTCAATCAGTCTGGTCTCAGAGTAGAAGAGCGGTCTGTGCCCTACCAAGCGACTTTCTGCTGCTTTTTTTTTTTTAATACTATGTTTTTATTGATTTTAATTTATTTTTCTTTTCTTTTTCTAATTGATTTTTAGAGTGAGAGGAAGAGAGGGGGATAGAGAGATAGAAACATCGATGACAGAGAAACATCATTAATTGGCTGCCTCCTGCACATCCCACACTGGGGATTGAACCCACAACCTGGGCATGTGCCCTGATCCGGAATTGAACCCACCGCCTATTGGTTCCTGGGTCAGTGCTCCACCACTGAGCCTGCCGGCCGGGCTCTGCTGCTTTTATAGTGAGTGGAAAACCTTCCATTCTGCAGCCCATTCTGCGTTTTGAAAAAGGGTGCTTGGAAACGGGTGCGTTTGGTAAAGACGACTTTTGGGGGAAAGGCTCCTTTTGGGCACAGGCTGCGTTTTGTGAAGGGCGGCCTTTTGGAAAGGGGTGCGCTTTGGTAAAGGCAAAGGTGGGGGAAAGGCTGCGATTTTCCAAGGACAGGGTTTGGGGGAAAGGCTGCGTTTTGGGAAGGGCGGCCTTTTGGAAAGGGGTGCGCTTTGGTAAAGGCAAAGGTGGGGGAAAGGCTGCGATTTTCCAAGGACAGGGTTTGGGGGAAAGGCTGCGTTTTGGGAAAGGCTGTATTAGGGGAAACACCGATTTTGGGGAAGTGCAGACTTGGAGCCTCCGTTTGAATCAGTGTGATCTCAGACTAGAAAGCGGTCCGGTCCCCACAGAGGAACTTTGTGCTGCGTTAGTGTTGAGGGAAAAGCCTCCAGAGGCAGCGCTGACTGCTGCAGACGGGGCTCCGCCTGCGCCTGGCCGCGGACGCTGCTCCGAGGAAGCCCGCACGGACCCTGGCCTCGGCTGCGCTTCCCCAGGAGCTTGGGGCTTTCCTTTCGACACAGAAAGTCTCGCGAGGCCATTTCTACGAAGAATCCCATTGCTGAGGGATCAGAGGCTGGAATCCGAGCGTGTGGGTGGTTTTCATGGGTTAGGGATGGTTTCTGCAGGAGATGCCCACAGATTCGGGGCCAGGAACGTGGGAACCACAGGCTGCACCAGCCAGCGCTGGGGACGCCCCGGACTTGAGTTGGGGTGTGTTCTTCTGGGGTCACCAGGCCCAACAGAGCCAGCAGGGATGGAGCAGAGCATCACCCGGCCACCAGCCACAGAGAGATGAGGGCCGTTGAGGATTCCAGTGAGTCAGGGGACTACCGCCAGCGGGGGGGGGGGGGGGGGGGGGGGGAACGCGGGCACAATTAGCGGCAACTTCCCTCCTGGAGATCCCTGGAAAGCGCGGTTCTCCAGCTGGCAGAAGCAGGCAAGCGGTTGGCCTTTTCTCCTGCTCCGTTTTGGGGAAAGCTGCGTTTTGGGGAAAGCTGCGTTTTGGGAAAGCCTGCGTTCTGGGACAGGCTGCCCTTTGGAAAGGGCTGCGTTTAGAAATGGCTCTATTCTAGGGGAAACGCTGCTGCAGGGAAATGCAGACTTGGGAGCCTTCTTTGTGTGTCAGGCTGGTCTCAGAGTAGAAAAGTGGTGAAGGACACACCCAGCAACTTTCTGCTGCGTTTATAGTGAATGAACCAACTTCCCTCCAGCAGCCCTGGCTGAGGAAGGAGGCACAGGAGGGCAGTTAGGTGGACTTTCCTGAGGCTGCGTTTGGGGAAGGGCTGGGCTTTGGGAAAGGCTGCGTTTTGAGAAAAGCTGCAGTTTGGAAAAGGCTGTGTTTGGGGAAAGTTTGCCTTTGGGGAAAGGCTGGGCTTTGGGACACGCTGCCGATTTGAAACGGGATTTTTGGACTGGAACCCGCATTCTTTGTCCGCTGGAATCGAAGAATGAATCCACGGACCAAACGTGGTATAGCAAAGGTGGGGATTTACTGAAGAACAAGTACAGACTCCCACGTGGGGAGAGGGAAAGGGTCCCACTGAGTTCCTTTCCCCCATGGCTTATAAAGGCTGCAGATCCTGGTGCCTTGATATCCCCTCTGATTGTCACTATTCCCTTAGACTGGTTACTATAGTAACTCCTGGGCTCAAAGATTGAACCTCACCTGAAATGCCTGAGGTTCTACCCCCCACCCCCCTCTTTCCTTATTGTTTTCCTATTCCCTTTGAGCTTTCTTCTTCTCCTTCTGGAGGAAGGGCTTCCTTCTCTTTATTCTGTAAATGTAGACCTTTTGCTGTTCCCAGCTCCCTCATTCTATGGAAATGTACCTGTTGCAGCTTTCCAGCTCCCCCATTCTATGGAAATATACCTTCTGCTGCTCTGCAGCCCTGTGCTTCCTCCATGGTCCCCTTAATTTCCAAAATTTCTAAAATCTCCTAAACCTGTCCCATTTTATCCCTAAAATTCCTGTTTCAATTTGGGAGGGGCTGCGTTTAGGAAAAGGGTGCGTTTGGTAAAGGCTGCTTTGGGGGAAAGCCTGCGTTCTGGGACAGGCTGCCCTTTGGAAAGGGCTGCGTTTAGAAATGGCTCTATTCTAGGGGAAACGCTGCTGCAGGGAAATGCAGATTGGGAGCCTTCTTTGTGTGTCAGGCTGGTCTCAGAGTAGAAAAGTGGTGAAGGACACACCCAGCAACTTTCTGCTGCGTTTATAGTGAATGAACCAACTTCCCTCCAGCAGCCCTGGCTGAGGAAGGAGGCACAGGAGGGCGGTCAGGTGGACTTTCCTGAGGCTGCGTTTGGGGAAGGGCTGGGCTTTGGGAAAGGCTGCCATTTGGGAAGGGCTGCATTTAGGAAAAGGCTGTGATCAAATCAAAGATACATTTAGGGAAAGAAAGCCTGCTTCCTTCTGTACAGCGGGGTAGAACGGACTGGAGTTCCCATATTCACATGTTGAATATGGCAAAGTGTCCACGCAGAAGGTGCCACCATGACCATCAATCACTGCTTACCAAGAGCCAAACAGAAGACTCCTCTGATCAGGAGTGTTCGCTTTGAGCTCTTATAGGAATGAAAAGGAAAGTTCCATAATGGCCTGGGAAGTTTCCTGTTGATAAGTTACAAGAGCCAGCATGAACTTAACTGGCCAATGTCTTTAACCAGACCTTATCCTGAAGAACCTACCCATTAAAAAAAAAAAAAGGGAATGTCCAGTTTGGAAACAGCAAATAGCCCATCCCCCCTCCACCACCACCCTCCCCCAAAATGAAACACACAAACAATTATGTCATAAAATTGTTTATTTAAGAAAGCAGATCATGTACCTCTCTCTAAACATCATTTTGTAAATTCATGATGTACAAGGTATTTTTAAAATAACCCCTTGACTTGGGTGTCAGGTATTTCTCAGCTGGTGCAGAAATGTGAGTGGAGATTGTATTGGGGCTTAGCAAAGGATGCAGTTGAAGGGAGTCAGTCACCATAGACCAGTGATGGGCAACCTTTTGAGCTTGGTGTGTCAAACTTCGCCAAAAAACTGAGCATAACTCGGGCTGTGTGTCACTTTGAGGAAAAAACTAACTCCGAGACTCTAGTCGCAAATGTTTCATCCTCAGGAGCAGCAAATGTTTCATCCTCGGCATGCGGCCGCGTGTCATCAGAAATGGCTACGCGTGTCAGTGCTGACACGCGTGTCATAGGTTCGCCATCACTGCCATAGACATTTATTGTGAATTGGTTGACTTTTCTTTGAGGATGGTTACATGATTCCAATGCGTAGTGTCATTTCCACTCTGAGGACCTCCCAGACACAGAAGCTGTAGTTCTTCCCTCTCAGGTAGTGATGGATTCTTTGGAAATACTCCCGGACTAGAATTCCCAAATTGGGACAAGCCGGATTTTCTCCTTCCCTCTGCTCCAGGTGCTCCAGGCTGTGATGAAGGCTGGAGAGGAGTTGAGAGAGGAGGGTGTGGTCCCATGCAGCGAGGCTGTGCTGTGTTGTGAAGAGGTTGAAGATCTGCAGGAGCATCAGATGGTGGAAACAGGTGCGTTGTGTCTTCTGCATCTGGGTGATTGTCCCCCTATTCCAAGGAAATTTGAAGTTGTTTCTGTCATCCAGGCATAAGTGAGGGGGGATCCTTTGCAGTTGCCTCAAAAGATTGAAGACTCTCAGGTTGTCTCCTCTATGGATCCAAAGACCGTCCTCAAGAGCACCAGCAGGGCTGGAGCAGAGCATGGCCCCTGCCACCAGCCACAGAGAGATCTGGGCCATTGGCGATTCCAGGGGGAGTGTGTCAGGCCAGATGAGCAGCAACTTATCTTCTTGGGTTCCCTGGAAAGCGCGATTCTCTAGCCTGCCGCAAGGGGGCGAGCAGGTGGCCTTTTCTGATGCTGCGTTTCTGAAAAGCCTTCTCCGGAGCCTTCCTTTGCTATCAGTCTGGTCCTAAAGGACAAGAGTGGTCTGAGCCCGACCCAGCGACTTTCTGCTGCTTTTATAGTGAGTAAACAGCCTTCCATTCTGCGTTTTGCAAAAGGGTGCTTGAAAATGGGTGCGTTTTGGTAAAGACGACTTTTGGGGAAAGGCTCCTTTCTGACACAGGCTGTGTTTTGTGCAGGGCTAGGTTTTGGGAAACGGTGCTTGAAATGGGTGAGTTTTGATTAAGACTACTTTTCGGGGGAAAGGTTGCTTTTTAGCGCAGGCTGTGTTTTGTGAAGGGCTGCGTTTGGAAAACGGTGTTTGGAAATCGGTGCATTTCGGTGAAGGCTGCTTTGGGGGGAAGGGCTTGGTTTTGGAAAAGCCTACCGCCAGGGTTATTCGGGGACACAATTAGCAGCAACTTCCCTTGGGGGATCCCTAGAAAGCGCGATTCTCCAGCTGGCTGCCAGACGGCGCCCAGGAGGCCTTTAGTGACACTGAGTTTTGCGAACAGTTCAGTCAGTCGGGTCTGAGAGCAGAGGAGCTGGCCGGGCCCGCAGAGCCGCTCCGTGCGGCTTTAATAGTGAAGGCAGAGCCTCCATGGGGAGGCCGCCGCCGCTGCAGACGGGGCTCTGCCTGCGCCCGGCCGCGGACGCTGCTCCGAGGGAGCCCGCACGGAACCCGGCCTCGGCTGCGCTTCCCCGGGAGCTCGGGGCTTTCCTTCTGCGCGGAAGCTCCAGCGAGGCCATTGGTACCCAGAACCCGGGTGCTGCGGGCCCGGAGGCGGGGACCAGAGCGCGTTGGGCGGTTTGTGGGGAGTCGGGGCACTTTCTGCGCGGGATGCGCCCGGATTCGGAGCCGGGACCGCGGGGAGGACGGGCGGCGGCCCCGCGCTGGGGACGCTGCGGGGGGAGCTGGGCCGGGAGTGGCGGCTCCGTAGGGCTCTGGGGCTTTGGGGTGCTGTGTCCGCGTTACAGCGTTAGAGAGCCGTGGAGGGAAGTTACACAAACTGGAAAGTGCGAGCATTACAACGGCTCTTCCTGAAGCTACTCAAAATATTAAACTATTTTAATATGAAATATAAACGAAGTCTAATATTTAAAAAATATATTGAAACATAGTTTCATTGAACTTTCAAAATATTTAAATAGTTTAGAATTGAATAAATATCGCCGTAAAATTTTAATATATTTTAAACGTAAAAACTATTAACACATTCTTTGATTTTTTTTTAACACATTCTTTTAAACTTTAAAAAATATTGAACCCTAACGGGTTTGGCTCAGCAGATGATAGGGCGTTGGCTTGCAGACTGAAGGGTCCCAGGTTCGATTCCCTCAAGGGCATGCACCTTGGTTTCAGGCACATCCCCAGTAGGAGGTGTGCGGGAGGCAGCTGATCTATGTTTCTCTCTCATGGATGTTTCTAACTCTCTATCCCTCTTCCTTCCTCTCTGTAAAAAATCAATAAAATATATATTTTTACAATATTTAAATATTGATTTAAAATCAACATAAAATTTAAAAAATGTTAACATTAAACCATCATTCTATTAGAATTTTTTAAATACTTATATATTGACTATTAAGTAAATATTAACTGAAATTTTTAAATGTTTTAATTTTTAACATTCAGATTATAAAAACTGCATGTATGAAACTTCCACTTTATTTCAGCTATATTTTATTTGTACCAAAACAAGGATTTAATATAATTTTACTGTCTTGGCTGGAATGGAAGCAAACACTTGAGTGTTTTCATGATGACTTGTTGTCAGCCTGGCCTGCCCAGCTCAGCGCTGGAGCATCAGCCCGTGAAGCAGGAAGTGCTGGGTTCATTCCTGGTCTGGGCACAGGTCCTGGTTGCAGCTAGATCCCTGGGTGGGGCTTGCAGGAGGCAGCCAATCAGTGATTCTCTGTCATCATTGATGTTTCCCTCTCCCTCTCCCTTCCTCTCTGAAATCAATACAAGTGTTTTATTTAAGATGTTATTTTTTGTAAAAGGGATTACTTGTATTCAGTTGTGAGTATTGCCATGTTGGACAATTTCTTGTTACCATGTGACAATGGTGAGTCATTTTTCTTTCATTTCACTTTACTGAAACGTCATCACTGGACCTCACATTGAATGAATCGTTAAAAGTAAAAACTGGTGTTGTGTGCAGGCTTGAGAGGACAGTTAGCAGAACAAATCTTTTCCTTTTCTTTGGTTAGCATTTTGTAGACTGGATGGAACTTGCTAACATTATATTTGCACCGTGCCCCCTCCCTTCATAAGCCTCTCGGGGACTTGATGTGGAAGGTCATTTCGTGTGTCTAAAATGTTTGTATTTTGTTCATCATGGATGTCCTGACATGATTCATTATTTCGTATTGCCTGGAAGTATTGTGTATCTTGATGACTCAGATGTGAGTCCTTCTTAAACTCTGTGCTTGAGGGAAGTACTCTGGGCTTCTACTAACCCAGGAAGGAGCTTTTGAGTTAGTGTTGTGATCTTCCAGGGCTGAAAACCTAGGTTTGTCCCCTTTCTTATCAGCACCACCCTCTGCCTCTAGCTTGCCTGTTTGTTTATGTTTTCCTGTCCCTCCGATAACATCCCCAGAGGGGGTCTGCCTCTAAGGCTGAAAGAAGGGATTATTGAGCTCACTGTTACCACTCACAGAACAGCAGTGTTTTGTCAGGAACCTTTCCTCAGAGCCGGTTCTCTGCAGAGTGGGCTCAGATTCCTCTGGTTCATGTGCCAGGCACTGATCTAAGGGTGGCAACTGGCGCTCTGTTCCTCCCCAGTCCTACCGACAACCCCTCCCCTAGAGTTGCCATTTCCTGGGGGAGCTCAGCAGGTGCACCCAGGGTGTTAGAGAAGATGCCATCAAAGCTGCTCTTGGCTCGGCTGTGCTGGGCTCAGGGTGGACCATGCAGGTGACTGTATGTCACATCAACACTAAAGACAGCAATCATTCCCTGTGTCAGATCCTCAGCCTGTAACTTGCAAATATTTTTTATTTAAATTCTGTGATGTCCCGTGTGGCCACGACTAAAGTGTCTAAGGTTTTCAGAAGAGGAACTGAAAATCGGATGTCCTTCAATTCAGGGGCCACAGGCAGGTTTTGTCAGCAAGTGAAGGTTTCCCATGAAAGAGAGTCTGAAGGTCTAAGAAACCAGACCCAAGGGCCTCCTGACTTAGGAATGCTATTCCCTGAGCAGGTTACATTCTCTACGTGGCCTACCCAAGGGTGATAGGAAAATAAATCAAAATAGTTTAGGCCCAGGAGTCAAGCAGGCTCCTTTTCTTCAGGGACAAGGTGACAGGAGTACTCAGGAATTAAGGAAAAATATCTTGACTCTCCTGATGCTGAAATTCACTGACTTTGACTGCTCCATGAAGTCCAGCAAATGGCTTTTATCACTGCCCCCCTTCTTTTTTTTTTTAATGTATTTTATTGATTTTTACAGAGAGGAAGGGAGAGGGATAGAGAGCTAGAAACATTGATGAGAGAGAAACATTGACCAGCTGCCTGCCCGCAACCAAGGTACATGCCCCTGACTGGAATCAAACCTGGGACCCTTCGGTCCACAGGCCGATGCTCTATCCACTGAGCCAAACCGGTTTTGGCTCACTGCCCCTTTCTAACAGCTTAAAGGAAGCATGTCAAACTCGCGACCCGCGGGCTGCATGCCTCGTTCATTTAGCCCTTGTTAGCCTTTGAGTTTGACATGCTTGACTTAAAGGAATGGTGGAAGCAAATCTATAGACCAGGCCATGGTAGGGAACAAGTCACTAAATAGCATCAAAAATTCTTTCAAATACTGAAGTGCAGAAAAACCTTTAAAAATGTATTTGGGCCTCCCTGGCTGGTTTGGCCCGGTGGCTAGAGCGTCAGCCTGCAGACTGAAGGGTCCCGGGTTCAATTCCTGTCAAAGGCACATGCCGGGCTTGCGGGCTCCATGTGTCCCCAGTATGTGGCATGCAGGAGGCCGCCGATCAGTGATTCTCTCATCAGTGATGTTTCTCTCTCTCTCTCTCTCTCTCTCTCTCTCTCTCTCTCTCTCTCTCTCTCTCTCTCCTATCTATCTATCTATCTATCTATCTATCTATCTATCTATCATCTATCTATCTCTCCCCTCCTCTCTGAAATCAACAAAAATATATTTAAAAATAATGTATTTGGGCCAACAAGCTGTGGGAAACCAAACACCAGCATATTCTTCCTTCCAGCCTCATCATACTTCTTGCTGTTTCCTTTGTCATTAATACTCTATGCCACTTAGATGGGGCCACCATTCCCCTTCTCCTTGATGCTGACTTGGTGTTTCTTACCTATGAGCAGAGATATCAGGTCTTCTTTGAAAGAAAGGAGTTGAGAGTAATTGTACACACCAGTTTCCTCTCTGTCATGTCGGATTTCAACTTGAAATATTCAAGCCTGGTCTCAACTAGTGTATTGTAGGTGCTAAATGAATGATGCCACGTGCCTTAGTTGAGGCTGCAATAGAATTCAGAGAAAGGGAAAACATCTGCAATATGGACAGGATCCCCAGAAATATTAGGAACCTCCATGGAATGACTTGGGGACATGGCTGAGACCTAAAGGAGCTATGGGCATATGGGAGAATGTGTACCATATGTGTGTGTGTGTAACATATTTCTCTTTTAATGGCTATTTCACCACAATGTTAAAAGTGGTCGAAAATATATCTTGAAGATTAAAAATAAGTATTAAAATTCACATTAGTTTGAAATATTTTATTTATACCCAAACCAGACTTGATTATGATGTCCTGGCTTTAGGGAAGCAAACTCATCAGTTATATTTTCAAAATCACTATTTCTCTGCTTATCTGATTTTCAATGAAAAGAATAGCCATATTTAGCAATATCTTATAACCTGGTGACTATCTTAATTTCACCTTACAACATCTTTTTCCCGTCAATTGTTTTAAGCCAAGATTTTGTGTTAAGCATTTCGCTACGTATACAGTCGTGGTTTTTCATTGGAGAGTGTTACTAACTTTTTCAAAATGTCATCTCATATGGATGAGTAGCATAAAAGTTTGTAATCTGTTTGTGTGAAGTGCCTTCCGGGTGAGCTTTCCAACCTGGGAACAGGGGAGCCTGGGGGTGACAAGTGGCAGGAGGAGCAGAGAGTCTGTAGGGGGCTGGGTGAAAGGTTCCATGGGGAATAGACACTTTCAAGACTGGTGCCCAGGAATTAAAATTCAAGGTCAAAGGAAGCAGAACAATAACAGTGAGAGCCACATCCCCACAGAGCCATTCCATTTTAAAGTGTTTCGCACACATTGTCCCAGGTGATCATGACAGCTCCCAGAGGTTTGTGGGTCAGGTTCTCTCTCAAGGAGTCTGAAACTCAGAGAATTTAACTTGTCCAAAGGTATTACCTCCCCATTTTGCCACCAAAGTAATCATTCTTCCACCACATCTCACACTGACACCTGCGGGTAAGGCCCATGGCTCCTCATCCTCTCCTCCAGCGGGAGGAGCAGAGCGAGGATCCGGAGGGAGGGGCCCAGTCTGATTCCTTTGCTTTCCTGCTGTGAGTCTGTCCCCTCAGCACCACTGAGAAGGGCCTGCTCTAGGAGGTGACACGTCTGTCAGCAGCTGTGTCCCTGGGACTTTCTGGAAAAGAGAAATACGATCAACGCTGGGGGAGCCCCGGGTTGAAGAGCAGAACCTGACCTGTTGGAGCTCCGTGTCCTTCCTGCCTCTGCATGGCTGCCGAGAGACCCACAAAGAGCCCAAAAGCTGCTTTGTGCTGCTCTCATTCTAAAGAAGCAAGGAACATGATTAATAATCATGTGACTTCCTGCATTGATCCATGGACACCTCTTGTATTTTAATTTTATTCAGTTTTAAAGTTGATCACAGCATTTTCAATTGAAGTTTCTTTGTTAAAGTCAAACACCAAGGGTTTTAAGCACGTGGTCCTCTATTTATGTTTCAGACAGCGGTCCTTTCCTGACAAAGGCACAGACTCTGAGATTCTCAATGACACGGATGCTCCATCCCAGAGGATTCTGCTCCCTGAGGGCAAATGTACTCATGTCTGATCAGAGTATTTCAGAGGCTCAGTGTGGCTCTTTATGTGTCAGATCCAACGCAAGGGAGAGGCCTGGCCCAGAGGCCCCGAGACCCCGGGAAAGTGGGAGGTGAAGAGTGGAGGGACTCTGGCCCTCAGGTGACCTGAACTCTCTCAGGAAGCCATTCCATGGCCCGGAATCATTTGCTGGGATTTTTAGGCTGGAATCTTCTACCACAGCCAAGTTTGTGGTCTCTGGTTTTCAGTTGAAGCCCTGGTGTCTACCCTGTGCTCTGACCTTCCAGGTCTCACAGATGGATAATGGTCTCATCTCTCCTGAGAATTCCCATTCCTGATGGCTCCTTTCTGATCATTGGCTTGGAATAGTGGGGAGAAGAGAAGGAAAAGCAAGATTCAGTCTTTTTGGGCTGAACATTTGGTTCCCTAGCCTGACTGTTGTTTTTTTAAAAAGAAAATTGCTACACATGGGCATCACTGAATGTAGTAATTCCCAAAGATGATTCCAATTCCATAGAAATGAAACGAAGTTAGAAGCACAATAAACCCGGCAAAGTTCTCCATTTGCAGCACAGCGCTGCCCAAGGAAACTGAGCAGAGAAGAAGCCTGTGCCCCCAGGGTTCCAGGCCCCGTCCCAGTTCTGGAACCACTCCCCCATCCAGCCTAGCAGATGCCACCACACTTCATGGCCACTGGACTGAGTTCACGGGTCCAAACTCCTTTCAAACCACAACCAATGAGCATCTCATATATGTGTGTGGCATTTATAGCATGTACATGCACCTAAGATGTCTCTGGCATTTTTACAGTGTAGGTGTGTATGAGTTCAAAGATTACATGTGGAAAGTAGTCAAGACCATCAAAGCAAAGAGGGATATAAATACCAGATTTACTGGTTAATAATGCGGATTTTTTTTTCAATAGATGGAGTTACACATATGTTGATATATATGCCATTTGATATGTATGCTATTTTTGTTGTATTGACAGCAAGCTTCCAAACTTCATATGTCAAATTTTCTGAAGGTGTTAACATCATAGATATTTTTACATTTAAAAATGTAGAATTTCATGCCAAGAAAAAGAGCATTTGCGGGAAGTTTTTATTCATTACTTTATTTTGAAGAAAAGTACTGCTGAATACTTCGGGAAGCGTATGGTGAACATGCTCCATCTCAAGATACTTGTGAATGTTGGTTTAAACGCTTTAAAAGTGATGATTTTGATGTGAAAGACAAAGAACGTCCCAGTCAACTGAAAAAGATTGAAGACCAACAATTACAAGCATTATTGGATTAAGATGGGTGTCAAACTCAAAAGCAATTGCAGAAAGATTAAATTTTGCTCAGCCAACAATTTCCAATTGTTCACAACCAATGGGAAAGATTTTAAAGGAAGGAAAATGGTGCCACATCACCTGAACGAAAGACAAATGGAAAACCAAAAAGTCATCAGTAAAATATTGCTTCAATCGCACAAAAAACTTTTTTGCATCAAATTGTGACTGGCGATGAAAAGTGGATTTATTTTGAGAATCCCAAAAGCACAAAATCATGGGCTGATCCGGGTCAACCATCAAATTCAACTGCAAGGCCAAATGGCTTCGGAAAGAAGACAATGCTCTGCGTTTGGTGGGATCAGGAAGGTATGGTGTATTATGAGCTTCTAAAACTAGGTGAAACCATTAATACTGATCGATACCCACTACAAATAATCAGTTTGAACCACGCTTTGATTGTAAAATGACCAGAATGGGCCAGAAGACACGGCAAAGTAATTTTGCTTCATGATGATGCATCATACACACTTCAAAACCAGTTAAAGTGACGTTAAAAGATCTTGCCTGGGAAGTATTAACCCACCCGCCGTATTCACCAGACCTTGCTTCTTCAGATTACCATTTGTTCTGATCGATGGCACACGCACTTTCTGAGCAGCATTTCAAAACATAAAAAGAAGCGGAAAATTGGGTCTCTGAATGGTTTGCCTCAAAACAAGAAAAGTTCTATTGGGACGGTATCCACAAATTACCCAAAAAGATGGGGGAAATGTGTAGCTAGCGATGGACATTACTTTTAATAAAGCTCTTTTGATGTTTCTCTTGAAATTATCGTGTTTTCTTTGATTACAAAATCCGCATTATTAACTGGTACAGCTGGCATTGCTTTGCTGCAGTTTTAACTCCACATACTGGATGAGTTTCCCTTTTTGCCTTCAAACAATCAGCCTGGACCCCCTCACTGCTCAGCTTTGGGAAGTCCAAAATCCACCAACAATTTCTACTAATTCCCAGAAACCCTTTTAGAAGGATAATGCACAGAAATTGCACGTATCTCCAGCAAACAGGAAAGCAATATTCATTCATTGAATGTACTGTGACTAATACCCGCGTAAAAACACAGGAACGAGACGGGTTATCCGGGGCCTCGCAGCCTCCCCAGTGTTGCCTTCTAGGCCCTACCTCACCAGCTCACCGGGCTCCTGCCTGAGGATCACCCCTCTGCCGTGATTATGTTTGCCAGGCACTGCTTTATGCTTTTTGGGTGTATTTGCTCCTTTCATCCTAGCAAAAATCCTATGAAAAACTACTGTAATTGTCCCCACATTAAAGGGAGGAAACACAGGACCATGAGCGTTTACATTGATTATCAAGGTGCCGCTGCTGTTAAGTTACAGTTAGGATCCAGCCCAGAGCTCTGGCTGCAGAACCACCTCTTTAACCAGTAAACAACGCTGTGGAAAAGGGGTCAAGCTGGAGACACAGTCCCATTCCACAGGGTTAGGTGTGTTGAAAAATGCCCACTAACCTCCACATCTCACTTCTCAGATGTTTCCGCACGTACCTTTAAAGATCTTATTTCCCGCCAACAAAGACCGTACATCTTTCCCACTCCACTCTAGGTGACTCCTCTCAGGTGTTTCCACCCACTGCTCCTTGCTGACGGAAGGGAAATCAGCTACAGCTCAGACATAAGCACTGAACATCTCCCATACTTTCCAGGGCTCTTCCCAATTCGATGGGTTTCCAGCTTTGGATAGGCACTTTCTGAGATTTGGTGTAACTGTTCTAGAGGACTTAATAGACAAGTAGTATGTTGAAATCTGTCTATGTGGAAAAATTAAAAATTTAGGTTTTCAAAATAAAAGAACTCAGGAAGTTATTTTGATAAGATTTAATAAATAAAGCAAAATGCAAGTTTGATGACAAAAAAGGAAACCGGTTTTGTAAATTTGAATACAAGGTAATGGCAAATATTGGTTATGTAAATATATCAATAGGATAACATGAAATAATAAATAGTAAATTAAGAAATAATAAATAAATATGTACATAGATAAATAGATAAATAGATAGATAAATAACATCAAATCATTAACTATTAGGGACTGTGAAAAGATTTCCTGAATAAAACTTAATAAAATCTGTGATTAAAGCAGAAATTAGAGCCTATTGACATGACCCAGGACATATGGGCAAAGGTGATATGGCACATTCATCAGTGAGAATCCTTTCAAGGTGACTTCAAGTCTCCATCCTTATTTCTTAGTCTTTCTTGCAAGGCTCTTGTTGAGGAGAAGGATCTCATGATTTCCACTCTGACAACTTCCCAGGCGCAGTCACTGTATTTCTTCTCCTTCAGGTAGAGACGGAGGCCCTGGAAGTACCTCTTCAAGGCCAGGGTCGGGCCCTGCGTGGCCAGGGCAGATCCCTCCTCTCCCATCTCCCGCGCCCAACAGGTGTCCAGGTCTTCCAGCTGCCGATGGAGTCCTGTGCGCAGTTGGTCCACGAGGGTCGTGTTCCAGGTGACAGAGGAGTTCTCTGTGGACAAGAGGTCAGAGATCTGCTGGAGCATCTCGTGGAGGACAGAGAGGGCCTGGGCCTTCTGGACCTGGCTGCCATCCACCGTTGCCCGGGGGAATCTGAAGTGCTTTCTGTCCTTCAGGCAGAAGAGAGGGGAGATGGTGCTCATTTGGCTCAGAAGCACTAAGTTCTCCCTGCTGAGCAGGACGTGGTCCTGAGGCGGTTCACAGCCCAGAGCTCCCCCGGGGCCAGAGCTGAACAGCACCAGGGCCGTGAGTAGCGAGAGCAGGAGGGCCATGGGCAAAGGAGGGTGCTGCTGGCCTGGCTGAGCTGGGCGTCTGGTGAACAACCTTGGGCCAGAAGTTCTGCAATGACCTTCTTTCTAGGCAGGGCCCTTAAATAGGGAACACCACAGTTTTCATTTTCTAAGCATTTCTTTCCACTTTCACTTCCTTTTTTGTTTTCATTTAATTTAGGTCTTTAAGAAGATGTTATCAATCTACACTACTGATATGTGCCATCTAAGTGCATACGTATCAGTCAAATGAGAAACGTCTTTGTTTAAAAGTCAAAGTGTAGGTAGGTGTGTAAATACTCACACAGGTACATACTCACGTATATAAATATATTACATAAATATTGCTCTTTGTATTAGAAAGAAAAGTTTGCCTTGACTCTGGGCAACATGGGAGTCAGGCTCCCTCACTCTCTGGGTTTGTGTATTTTGTCAGGTACTTAGCAGACCATGGTTGATAAATAAACTCTTTGGAACCAAGGAGTGAGTTTCGTTTACTGTTTTATGCACAACAGGTATGCCATTTTTAGTGACTGTGTTTCGGGGATTTTTCTCTTCTAGAACCCATTCCTGCAGGGCCACGTGGTTATTCTTCACGGGGGCCACTGGCTCAGGACTTGTGTAGACATTGCCGTTTACTTCCAGCGTTTGTAACTGGTTGTTAGTGCTCCTCAGGCTGTGCCGATACCCCCAGCAGGAATCCGGGTTCTTTGCTGGTGGGTGTAGGTGTGGAGATTCTCATCACAAGATAGTAATATTTTCCCAGCGCCACAGATGATATCAGCTCTAATAATGGTTTGCCTCTGGAGTGACAGTGTCCTCAGCGCAAACTCTCTTGGGCTCACTCCCTGAGGGCAGGCTCACCCCATCCTGAGGTCTTTAGAATCCCCTACGTTAGAGGGGCTTGTGTGTTTGTGGCAAAAGAACCTGTCAGGATCCTCCTGCTTCTCCCGGGAGTGTTCGTGTGAAGGACCCTTGTCCTCTGTGGTACCTCCTCCTCTCCTGTGCCAGGACCCAGGTGTCAGTGGTGCCCCCAGCCCTAAACGCTGACAGCAAACGTTTGTTTTGTCTAAATGGGTGGACGCATTACTTATGCAATTGCAATCATTTATCCACTCATCTATTGATGGGCACTTGGGCTGTTTCCAGATCTGAGCTATTGTAAATTGTGCTGCTATGAACACAGGGGTGCATAAACTCTTCCTGATTGTTGTTTTGAGTTTCTCTTAGGATATATTCCTAGAGGTGGGATCACTGGGCCAAGTGGCAGTTCCATTTTTAATTTTTTTGAGGAAACTCCATACTATTTTCCACAATGGTTACATGGGTCTGCATTCCCACCAGCAGTGTACTAGGGTTCCCTTTTCTCCACATCCTCACCAGCACTTGTCATTTGTTGATAATAATTATTCTGACAGGTGTGATGTGATACGTCATTGTGGTTTTAATTTGCATCTCTCTGATGATCAGTATCTTTGAGCATCTTTTCATATATCCCTCGGCCATTTGTGTGTCTGCTTTGGAGAACTGTCTAGTTCCCTTACCCATTTTTTTTTAATGGATTGTTTGTCTTTGCTTTGTTAAGTTGTATGAGTTCCTTATAGATTTTGGATAGTAACCCTTTATCAGATGTATCATGGGCAAATATGTTCTCCCACACACTGGACTCCCTTTTCCTTTTGTTGATGGTTTCTCTTGCTGTGCAGAGCTCTTTATTTTGATGCAGTCCCATTTGTTTATTTTCTCCTTAGTGTCCTTTGCTCTAGGAGATGTATCTACAAACATATTGCTCTGAGAAGTTCTGCTGCCTATGGTTTCTTCTAGGATTGTTATGGTTATCATGTTTCACATTTAAATCTTTTATCCATTTTGAGTTTATTCTTGTGATAGTGTAAGTTGGTGGTCCAGTTTCCTTTTATGTTGTGCTAGTGTAGTTTTTATTGTTCAAGTCTCTACTTAAATTATTGAACACTTTATGCTCAAAATATCTGAGGTGGGCACAGGAGATTTAATGATGACGTCTCCTAGTGGAAATTTGTAGGACAGAAGCTGATGACCTTCAGCTGCTCATTCAGTCTGCGCGTTTCTATTGGGCTTCTCTGTTCATCCCTCTCTGTCTCCTGCTCAGGATGCAGGGCAGTGAGGCTCAGGCCACTAACTCAGGGAGAAACAGCCTTCTTTCCTTAATTATTCCTGGTGCTTCATTTTTAATGTAAATAACCACATAGTCATTAGAATGGTTTCCTGTCTTGCTCCTCTGGCATTACTTTTAAAATAATATATATATTAATTTTTCAAATATATTTGTATTGATTTTGGAGAGGAAGGGTGAGGAAAAGAGAGACAGAAACATGAATGATGAAAGAGAATCATTGATGGGCTGCCTCCTGCACACCCCCTACTGGGTATCAAGCCCATAAGCTAGGCATGTGTCCTGACCAGAAATCAGACCATGACTTCCTGGTTCACAGATTGATGCTCAACCACTGAGCCAGGCCAGCTGGGCCATCACACATTGCTTTCTACTTCACTCTGTGGTTAATACAAGCAATGAGGAGTACAGAAACACAAAGGGACTTCACCATTTTTCTCTATAATTATCATGACTTCATACTTTTTATTTGTCTTTTCAACATTCTCAGAAAGCAAAATCGACAGTCGTTTGTGGGCAAAAATGAAAAGATGTTATTCTGTATGTCATAAAAGTGAAAGAAGGGAAGTGGCTTCTGATGACGAGAGGACAAAGTGTAAGTGGGCAGAAGGGACTGCAGCCCGCGGGGTGCTGGTGCTGTGGCAGAGGGAGGATGGAGCCAGCCCTGAGCTACACCAACGCAGGGCTGGGCTGCCTCTGCCAGAGGCTCAGAGAACAGGACCTCCTGGATCAGTGACCAGCCACGTCACTTTCCTGTCATTTAATGCACATGGGACCGGCTCTGAGGACGGAAGGGAAGACTCACAGCAACCAACTCTCAGAAGACTGGCGACCACAACCCCCACTGCTGGAGCAGGACCCTCCCTGCTGCCCAGTGGATATTAACCCCGATGTACGTGCTCCATCTGGTTAATAAACCCACTCAGCTGCTGGAAGATTGCCTTGAGTCATGTGGATTTGAGAGAAATGGAGTTGGATGATCCTAAAAGAGTGTGCTCATAACCTAAATAATAATTATATTGATATTTCACAGTAAATGATAACAAAAATTTATTGCATGCTAACTATGGTCCAAGCACTGTTCTAAGATCTTTGAGATGGTGAATTCAACCTTCTCAATATCCCTATTTGCATTAAACTTGTTTATACCACTATTATGCAGAATAAATCTGGAGTGGTGAATTATTTGGAAGGTACCAAGAATCCAAGGTCAAAACCTTAAGGAGCTTGAGATAACGGCTTGTCTGGAAGCGCCTGTTAACAGACAAGGATAGTAATGGACATGGGATTTATGGACCAAGGAGGGGCCACACCATGATAGCACTGAGCAGGGAGGGTGGGGTGACAAGGGATTCCAAGTTCCACTTCAAATGCCAGTGGACTGCTGTCTATTGTTCTGTATGACATCACCAGTGTGGTCTGAGTCCACAGAACTGACTGACTTTAAGTTCTAAGGAAAAGTAGACAACATTCCTTTTAAATGGTTTTAATGAGTAGAATTTTCTGACAATTGAAACGGGTTTGTCGCTGGCACTGGAGTAACCGTGGTCCCTCCAGTCCCCAGCAGGCTGCTTGGGGGTCAGTGTCCCCTGGGCTGGGGACACTGCTGTTGGCCACGTCTCTGTGGGAGAGATCTGCTCTCAGTATCCACTTCCATCTTCTCCCCCTCGGAACCAGAATGATCTGCAGAAACAGGTGACTCAGCGCAGGCCCTTCCCATTGTTCCCCTCCTGAGGGCCTGCCTGTTCCAGTCCAGGCTTTACCTGTCTCTGTTCTGCCCAGTTCTCACACTGCTGCTGACTTTCACCTCCTTCCTGCTCCTAGGTGTGCTCTGTGTCCTGTTCCCTGATCACCAGATCGGAGTCTGCTTCTCACCTCTTTGCACTGAGTGCATCACCTAAGACAGGTGCAGCCCCACTGCTGGGAGCATCAGTGATACTGCCCTGTACAGTCGTGGAGACATCCCAGGTGATCCACCCTCATTTCTCTCTGTACAACTGGGTAGAAGAGAATCAAGTTCCCTGACAAATTTGGCAACACATGTTCAGTATGGCACAGTTTCCAAATAGAAGGTCCCATGACCTACAATCATTGTTTACACAAGAGCCAAACATAAGAGTCCTCTGATCAGAAATGCTTGCATTGTTCTCTTCTACAAACGAAAGATAAACTTCTATAACCATCAAGGTCTGGATAGTTTTCTGTTGATCAGTTACAAGAGCCAACATGAACTTAACTGACAAATGTATTTAGCCAAACATTATCCTGAAGAACCTTTCCATTTAAGAAAAAAATTGAAATTTGCCCTTTAGAAACAGCGTATAGCCCCTACCTCCTCCACCACCGCCCTCCCAAAAAAAATAAACAAGGAGGAGGAACCAAGATGGCGGCAAAGTTAAACAACTAAACTGCCGCCTCGCACAACAATTTCAAAAATACAACTAAAAAACAAAACGTCCACCACCCAGAACCACGGGAAAGCTGGCTGAGTGGTAGATTTACAACTAAGAAGAGAAGGGAGCGCAAACGCTGGAGAGCTGAGGTACGGAGGCGCGCACGAAGCGGGCTGGCGGCGGGCGACTGGGTGCGCGGCTTTTCTTCAACCCGAAGGGAGACAAGCTCCCGATCACTCTGAACTCCAGTTTCTGGGGACACGCGGGGGACCCAGATGCCTACAGGGAGAAGCTGGACTCTCGGCCATCGGTCGGAGATTGAGAGTGACTTTTCAGGGTTTGCTGCGCTGGAGCGCGGGACACGGGGACTTGGAAACGCGGAAAGGCAGAGACGGCTAAAGGCAGCCATGGCCGTTGGCCATGCCCCAGCCTAGTGACGCCCTGAGACCCCGCCCCACACATTCTACAAACCCGCCCAGGCTCCACACAGCGGCCTTTACATATAAATGGCCTGTTCTGTGGCAGCTCAACCAAATTAACTGCAGCTCCAGTCAGACTGCTCCAAAACTGCCCAAGCAAAGAGGAGAAAACTGTAGCTCTTGCTGTAGCTCCTGCTGGGAGGCCTCAGACCTGCACCCCATTGGAGATCCAGACACTAGGGTATCTAGTGGTCGGTATGGACGACACCAGATTTCAGCCACTCTCATAAGGGACACATTCAAGAGGCAGACTCAGTGAGCACCAAAGCCCTACTGTGTCTCCAACACAGCAATTCTTCCATTATAGACACAGCAGGTTCTCACAGCCAATTGGCCTGGAGGTCAATTCCTCCCAGTGTACCAACAGCAATCAAGGCTTTTAACTACACCAAGATTTTCCACTCAGCCCACAAAGGGGTGTACCAAGAGCGACCATCTAGAGTGATTGGGGAAGCTGAGCTACCAGCCCCTATAGGTCACTGACCATAAAAAGCCACTCCATCAACACAGGGAGGGAGCCAAAATGCGGAGACACCGAAGTATGTCACGAGTAGGAGAGATAGAGGAAAGCAAACTAATGGATGACACAGTGTTCAGAACCACATTTATAAGGTTACTCAAGAATCTTCTAAAAACCGCTTAGAAACTTGAAGAGACCTTCAAGGACCTTAATGAGAATACCAAAAAAAAAAAAAAAAAAATGGAAAAGGACCAGTCAGAAATTATGCATACACTGTCTGAAATAAAGAATATACAGACACTCAACTGTAGACCACCATACCCGAAGAGTCAAACCAAAGATCTGGAATATGAGGAAGAAAAAAACACCCAACCAGAGAGGTGGAAAGAAAGAAGAATCCAAAAATGTGAGGATAGCGTAAGGAGCCTCTGGGACGGCTTTAAGTATACCAACATCCGAATTTTTGGGGTGACAGAAGAAGAGAGAGAGAGCAAGATACTGAAAACCTATTTGAAGAAATAATGACAGAAAACTTCCCCCACCTGGTGAAAGAAATAGACTTACAAGTTTAGGAAGCGCACAGAACCCCAAACAAAAGGAATCCAAAGAGGACCACACCAAGACACATCATAATTAAAATGCCAAGGGCAAAAGACAAAGAGAGAATCTTACAAGCAGCAAGAGAAAAAGTTAGTTACCTGCAAGGGAGCACCCATATGACTGTCAGCTGATTTCTCAACAGAAACTATGCAGGCCAGATGGGAGTGGCAAGAAATATTCAAAGTGATGAATAGCAAGAACCTACAACCAAGACTACTCTACCCAGCAAAGTTATCATTCAGAATTGAAGGGCAGATAAAGAGCTTCACAGATAAGAAAAATCTAAAGGAGTTCACCACCACCAAACCAGTATTATATGAAATGCTGAAAGGTATTCTTTAAAAAGAGGAAAAAGAAGAAAAAAGTAAAGATAAAAATTATGAACAACAAATACATATCTATCAACAAGTGATCCTAAAAATCAAGTGAATTAAAAATCTGAGGAACAGAATAAACTGGTGAACATAATAGAATCAGAGGCATAGAATGGGAGTGGATTGATAATTCTCAGGGGGAAAGGGGTGTCTGTGTGGGGGTTATGGGAAGAGACTGGACAAAAATCATACACCTATGGATAAGGACAACGGGGGAGGAGTTAAGGGCAGAGGGGGGGTGGGAACCGGGTGGTGGGGAGATATGGGGGGAAAAAAGGAGAAACAATTGTAATAATCTGAACAATAAAGATTTATTTAAAAAAAAAAGATTGGACAGCAATATACATAAAAAGATAATAAAATCTCTTCCTTTGTTTAGAGAAAAAAAAATTGGGGGGTAAACTTATCAAGATCTTTTTTTAAATTGGTTTTTTATTGGTAATGTATCAAATAATAAATTTCCCTCGGGACAACTGATATCTTTGTAATGATTTATTCAGGTCATCTTCTATGTACCTTATTAGAAATAAAAGGATTTTTTTCCCATCAAAATAAATAAATAAATAAAATAAACAGTAAAAATATCCTATATAATAAAAGTGTAGTGTACAAATTGTCCCCTGGACCGAGATTCATCTGAGAGTTTGAGCAGGGGTTGGAGCTGCCTGGGGGGACGGAGGTGGACCTCCCAACTCACCCCCCTCACGCCCCTTACGATGGCGGCAGCAGGTGCCAAGGAAGGAAAGGAGGCCCCAAATTTGATAGGCACCCGGAGGAAGGGAGGAGGTACTCGGCCGGCTGTTGGCATCAACCCACTAGGGACCCTACCCTATCATGCACTGGGCCTCTAGTTATGTCATAAAATTGTTTACTTAAGAAAGCAGATCATGTACCTCTCTCTAAACATAATTTTGTAAATTCATGATGTACAATACATTTTTATAATAACCCCTTGATTGTGGCTTCAGGTATTTCTTAGCTGGTGCAGAAAGTGAGTGGAGATTGTTTTGTGGCTTAGCAAACACTACAATTGAAAAGAGAGAGTCAGTCACCATATAAATTTATTCTGAATTTGTTGACTTTCCTTTGATTGTTACATTTTTCCAAGGCGTCTCATCATTTCCACTAAAACAACTTCCCACCCACAGGAGCTGTATTTCTTCTCTTTCAGGTACTTATAGATTCCTTGGAAGTACTTCCGGATGAGCCGTCCCAAATTGGGACAAGCCAAATTATTTCCTTCCTTCTTCGCCTCGTCCTCCAGGTCCCCCAGCCTCTGATGAAGGCTGGAGATTAGTTCAGAGAGGCGGCTGTGGTCCCATTCAGCAAAGCTGCGCCTTGTTGCGAAGACATACAAGATCTGCGTGAGAATCACATGGCGGAAACAGGTGCGTTGTGTCTTCTTCATTTTGAGGATTGTCTCCAAATTCCAAGGAAAGTTGAAGTTGTTTCTGTCATCCAGGCATAAGTAAGGGGGTGTCCTTTGTAGGTGATACAAAAGAATTAAGACTTCCTTGTTGTTTCTTATATCGAGCCAACGTATGTCCTCCTCAAGAGAACCAGCAGGGATGGAGCAGAGCATGACCCCTGCCACCAGCCACACAGAGATCTGGGCCATTGCGAATTGCGGTGATTCAGGAGACTACCGCCAGAGGGAGTCGCGGGCACAACCAGCAGCAACTTTCCTTCTTGGGATTTCTAGAAAGCGCGATTCTCTAGCTGGCCGCCAGAGGGCGCGCAGGAGGCCTTTTGTGACGTTGCCTTTGTGAAAACCTGAGCTGTGAACGTTCGTTTTCAATCAGTCTGGTCTGAGAGCAGAGAAGCTGGCCGGCCCTGCAGAGCCGCTCTGTGCGGCTTTAATAGTGAAGGCAAAGCCTCCATTGGGAGGCCGCCGCTGCTGCAGACGGAGCTCTGCCTGCGCCTCGCCGCTAACATTATTCTGAGGAAGCCCGCACCGAACCTGGCCTTGGCTGTGCTTCCCCAGGAGTTTGGGGCTTTCCTTTTTTTTTTTTTTTTTTTTTACCTTGGGAATATATGTTTTTTATTGTTTAAAGTATTACATATATTAGTACATATATCTCCTTTTTTTTTCTCCCATTGACCTTCCCCCAGCCTTCTACCCACTGTCACATGCCCTCCTCCCACCACCCCAGTGTCCATTGGTGTGCTTATATGCATGCATACGAGTCCTTTGGTTGATCTCTTTCCCTCCCTCCCCAACACTCCAGCCTTCCCACTGTAATTTGACAGTCTGTTTGGTGCTTTACTGCCTCTGTCTCTATCTTTTTATTCATCGGGTTATAATGTTCTTTATTTTCCATCAATGAGGGAGATCATGTGATATTTATCTTTCTCAACTGGCTTATTTCACTTAACATAATGTCTCCAGGTCCATCCATGCTGCTGCAAATGGTAAGAGCGCCTTCTTTTTTTACAGCAGCGTAGTATTCCATTGTGTAGATGTACCACAGTTTTTTAATCCACTCATCTACTGATGGGCATTTAGGCTGTTTCCAAATCTTAGCTATGGTGAATTGTGCTGCTATGAACATAGGGGTGCATGTATCCTTTCTGATTGGTGTTTCTAGTTTCTTGGGATATATTCCTAGAAGTGGGATTACTGGGTCAAATGGAAGCTCCATTTTTAGTTTTTTGAGGAATCCAGATATCAACCCAAACCACTATGCTCAATTAATATTCGACAAAGGAGGCATGAACATACAATGGAGTCAAGACAGTCTCTTCAATAAATGGTGTTGGGAAAATTGGACAGATACATGCAAAAAAATGAAACTAGACCACCAACTTACACCCTACACAAAAATAAACTCAAAATGGATACAGGACTTAAACATAAGATGGGAAACCATAAAAATACTAGAGGAATCTACAGGCAGAGAAATCTCAGACATACACCGAAGCAATTTCTTCACCGATACTGCCCCTAGGGCAATGGAAGCTAAAGAGAAAATAAGCAAATGGGATTACATCAAAATAAAAAGCTTTTGCACAGCAAAAGTAACCATCAACAAAACAAGAAAGCCCACTGCACGGGAGAACATATTTGCCAATATTGTCACTGATAAAGGTTTAATCTCCAATGTCTACGGGGAACTTATACAACTTAATAAAGGAATATAAATGATCCAATAAAAAAATGGGCAACGGACCTAAATAGAATCTTTTCGAAAGAAGGAAGGCCAAGAGACACATGAAAACATGCTCAAAGTCACTAATTATCCAAGAGATACAAATCAAAAGGACAATGCGGTACCATCTCACACCTGTCAGAATGGCTATCATCAACAAATCAACAAACGACAAGTGTTGGCGAGGATGCAGAGAAAAAGGAACCCTCATGCACTGCTGGTGGGAATGCAGACTGGTGCAGCCACTGTGGAGAACTGTAAGGAGTTTCCTCAAAAAACTGAAAATGGGGCTTTCCTTGTGCGCGGAAGCTCCAGCGAGGCCATTGGTACCGAGAACCCGTGTGCTGCGGGCCCAGAGGCTGGAACCAGAGCGCGTTGGGCGGTTTGTGGGGAATCGGGGCACTTTCTGCGCGGAATGCACCCGGATTCGGAGCCGGGACCGCGGGGAGGACCGGCGGCGGCCCCGCGCTGGGGAGGCTGCGGGGGGAGCTGGGCCGGGAGAGGCGGCTCCGTGGGGCTCTGGGGCTTTGGGGTGATGTGTCCGCGTTACAGCGTTAGAGAGCCGTGGAAGGAAGTTAAACTGGGAAGTGCGAGCATTAACACGGCTTTTTCTGAAGCTAACTCAAAATATTAAAATACTTTAATTATAAATATGAAGCCTAATATTTAAAAAATATTTTATACTAAAGCATCACTTATTTAAACTTGAAATAAATAGTTTAGTATTAAAAAATCCTGTAAAATTTTTAATGCATTTTAAACGTAAAAACTATTCAAACATTCTCTTAAACTGTAAAAAAAATATTTAGATATTGATTTTAAATTAACTTAAAATTTTAAAAAATGTTAACATGAAAATATTCTATTGGAATTTTTAAAATACTTATATACTGACTCTTAAGTAAATATTAACTGAAATTTTTTAATGTTTTAATTTTTACATTCAGGCTATAAAAACTGCATGTATGAAACTTCCACTTTATTTCAGCTGTATTTTATTTGTACCAAAACAAGGATTTAATGTAATTTTACTGTCTTGGCTGGAAAGGAAGCAAACACTTGAGTGTTTTCACGATGACTTGTTGTCAGCCTGGCCTGCCTGGCTCAGCGCTGGAGCATCAGCCTGTGAAGCAGGAAGTGCTGGGTTCATTCCTGGTCTGGGCACAGGTCCTGGTTGCAGCTAGATCCCTGGGTGGGGCTTGCAGGAGGCAGCCAATCAATGATTCTCTCTCATCATTGATGTTTTACTCTCTCCCTCCACCTTCCTCTCTGAAATCAATACAAGTGTTTTATTTAAGATGTTATTTTTAATAAAAGGGATTACTTGTTTTCAGTTGAGAAGTTGCCATGTTGGACAGTTTCTTGTAACCACGTGACAATAGTGAGTCATTTTTAGTTAACTTAAAACTGTATGTGGGCCTTTCTGGCTGGTTTGGCCCAGTGGCTAGAGCGTCAGCCTGCAGACTGAAGGGTCCCAGGTTCAATTCCGGTCAAGGGCACGTGCCAGGCTTGTGGGCTCCATAGGTCACTAGTACGTGGCATGCAGGAGGACGCCGATCAGTGATTCTTTCTCATCAGTGATGTTTCTCTCTCTCTCTCTCTCTCTCTCTCTCTCTCTCTCTCTCTCTCTCTCTCTCTCTCATCTATCTATCTATCTATCTATCTATCTATCTATCTATCTATCATCTATTTATCTATCTATCTCTCCCCTCCTCTCTGAAATCAACAAAAATATATTTAAAAATAATGTATTTGGGCCAACAAGCTGTGGGAAACCAAACACCAGCTTATTCTTCTTCTAGCCTCATCATACTTCTTGCTGTTTCCTTTGTCATTAATACTCTATGCCGCTTAGCTGGGGCCACCATTCCCCTTCTCCTTGATGCTGACTCGGTGTTTCTTACCTATGAGCACAGGTATCAGGTCTTCTTTGAAAGAAAGGAGTTGAGAGTAATTGTACACGCCAGTTTCCTCTCTGTCATGTCGGATTTCAACTTGAAATATTCAGGCCTGGTCTCAACTAGTGTATTGTAGGTGCTAAATGAATGATGCCACGTGTCTTAGTAGAGGCTGCAATAGAATTCAGAGAAAGGGGAAACATCTGCAATATGGACAGGATCCCCAGAAATATTAGGAACCTCCATGGAATGTCTTGGCGGCATGGCTGAGACCGAAAGGAGCTATGGACTTATGGGAGAATGTGTGTGTGTGTGTGTGTGTGTGTGTGTGTGTGCAGTATATACTGCTTTCCACGTTAATGGCTAGTTTCACCACAGTGTTAAAGTGGTAAAAATGTATCTTAAAGATTAAAAGTAAGTCTTAAAATTTTGTAATAATTTGAAATAATTACTTTTTGACACAACCAGACTTTATTGTGACTTTATTTCTTGGCTTTAAGGTCAGCAAACTCATCGGTAATATTTTCAAAATTACTATTTCCCTGCTTATCTTATGTTCAATGGAAAGAATAGCCATATTTGGTAATATCTATTTTTTAAGTTTAATAACATGTATACCTCCTGTATACTGTATATGGTAGATACTGAAGAGTAGAAGAGTTTACTACCCCCAAGCATGCTTTTTGGGATATTAACTATTTTACGCAGGTTATTATTATTTTGTGTTAATATTTATTTTATTTTATTTTTATTTTTTTTACAGAGAGGAAGGTAGTGGGATAGAGAGTTAGAAACATTGATGAGAGAGAAACATCAATCAGCTGCCTCTTGCACAACCTCTACTGGGGATGTGTCTGCAACCAAGGTACATGCCCTTGACTGCAATTGAACCCAGGACCCTTCAGTCCTCCAGCTGATGCTCTATCTACTGAGCCAAACCGATTAGGGCTTGGTAATATCTCATGACCTAGTGTCTGTCTTCATTTCACCTTACACCATCATTTTCCCGCCAATTGTTTTAAGCCAAGATTTTGTGTTAAGCATTCCGCTACGTATACAGTCATGGTTTCTCATTGGAGAGTGTTACTAACTTTTTGAAAATGTCATCTCTTATGGATGAGTAGCATAAAAGTTTGTAATCTATTTGTGTGAAGTGCCTTCTAGGTGAGCTCTCCAACCTGGGAACAGGGGAGCCTGGGGGTGACAAGTGGCAGGAGGAGCAGAGAGTCTGTAGGGGGCTGGGTGAAAGGTTCCATTGGGAACAGACCCATTCAAGACTGGTGTCCAGGAATTAAAATTCAAGGTCAAAGGAAGCAGAACAATAACAGTGAGAGCCACATCCGCACAGAGCCATTCCATTTTAAAGTGTTTCGCACACATTGTCCCAGGTGATCATGACAGCTCCCAGAGGTTTGTGGGTCAGGTTCTCTCTGAAGGAGTCTGAAACTTAGAGAATTTAACTTGTCCAAAGGTATTACCTCCCCATTTTGCCACCAAAATAATCATTCTTCCACCACATCTCACACTGACACCTGCGGGTAAGGCCCATAGCTCCTCATCCTCTCCTCCAGGGGGAGGAGCAGAGGGAGGATCCGGAGGGAGGGGCCCAGTCTGATTCCTTTGCTTTCCTGCTGTGAGTCTGTCCCCTCAGCACCACTGAGAAGGGCCTGCTCTAGGAGGTGACACGTCTGTCAGCAGCTGTGTCCCTGGGACTTTCTGGAAAAGAGCAATACGATCAACGCTGGGGGAGCCCCGGGTTGAAGAGCAGAACCTGACCTGTTGGAGCTCGTGTCCTTCTTGCCTCTGCATGGCTGCCGAGAGACCCACAAAGAGCCCAAAAGCTGCTTTGTGCTGCTCTCATTCTTAAGAAGCAACGAACATGATTAATAATCATGTGACTTCCTGCATTGATCCATGGACACCTCTTGTACCTTAATTTTATTCAGTTTTAAAGTCAATCATAACATTTTCAATTAAAGTTTGTTTGTTAAAGTCAAACACCAAGGGTTTTATGCACGTGGTCCTCTATTTATGTTTCAGACAGCGGTCCTTTCCTGACAAAGGCACAGACTCTGAGATTCTCACTGACACGGATGCTCCATCCCAGAGGATTCTGCTCCCTGAGGGCAAATGTACTCATGTCTGATCAGAGTATTTCAGAGGCTCAGTGTGGCTCTTTATGTGTCAGATCCAACCCAAGGGAGAGGCCTGGCCCAGAGGCCACGAGACGGGAAAGTGGGAGGTGAAGAGTGGAGGGACTCTGGCCCTCAGGTGACCTGAACTCTCTCAGGAAGCCATTCCATGGCCCGGAATCATTGGCTGGGATTTTTAGGCTGGAATCTTCTACCACAGCCAAGTTTGTGGTCTCTGGTTTTCAGTTGAAGCCCTGGTGTCTACCCTGTGCTCTGACCTTCCAGGTCTCACAGATGGATAATGGTCTCATCTCTCCTGAGAATTCCCATTCCTGATGGCTCCTTTCTAACCGTTGGTTTGGAATAGTGGGAAGAAGAGAAGGAAAAGCAAGATTCAGTCTTTTGGGGGCTGAATATTTGGTTCCCTAGCCTGATCTTTTTAAAAAGAAAATTGCTACACATGGGCGTCACTGAATGTAGTAATTCCCAAAGATGATTCCAATTCCATAGAAATGAAACGAAGTTAGAAGCACAATAAACCCGGCAAAGTTCTCCATCTGCAGCACAGCGCTGCCCAAGGAAACTGAGCAGAGAAGAAGCCTGTGCCCCCAGGGTTCCAGGCCCCGTCCCAGTTCTGGAACACTCCCTCATCCAGCCTAGCAGATGCCACCACACTTCATGGCCACTGGACTGAGTTCACGGGTCCAAACTCCTTTCAAACCACAACCAATGAGCATCTCAGATATGTATGTGGCATCTATAACATGTACCTGCATCTAAGACATCTTTGGCATGCTTACAGTGTAGGTGTGTGTGAGTTCAAAGGTTATATGTGGAAAGTAGTCAAGACCATCAAAGAGAAGAGGGAAATTCATTTTGCTTTGCTGCAGTTTTAACTCCACATACTGGATGAGTTTCCCTTTTTGCCTTCAATCAGCCTGGACCCCCTCACCACTCAGATTAGGGAAGCACAAAATCCACCAACAATTTCTACTAATTCCCAGGAACCCTTTTAGAAGGATAGTGCACAGAAATTGCACGTATCTCCAGCAAACAGGACAAAGAATGTTCATTCATTGAATGTACTGTGACTAATACCCGCGTTAAAACACAGGAACGAGACGGGTTATCCAGGGCCACGCAGCCTCCCCAGTGTGGCCTTCAAGGCCCTACCTCACCAGCTCACCGGGCTCCTGCCTGAGGATCACCCCTCTGCCGTGATTATGTTTGCCAGGCACTGCTTTATGCTTTTTGTGTGTATTTGCTCCTTTCATCCTAGCAAAACTCCTATGAAAAACTACTGTAATTGTCCCCACATTAAAGGGAGGAAACACAGGACCATGAGCGTTTACATTGATTATCAAGGTGCCGCTGCTGTTAAGTTACAGTTAGGATCCAGCCCAGAGCTCTGGCTGCAGAACCACTTTAACCAGTAAACAACGCTGTGGAAAAGGGGTCAAGCTGGAGACACAGTCCCATTCCACAGGGTTAGGTGTGTTGACAAATGCCCACTAACCTCCACATCTCACTTCTCAGATGTTTCCGCACGTACCTTTAAAGATCTTATTTCCCGCCAACAAAGACCAAATGTCTTTCCCACTCCACTCTAGGTGACTCCTCTCAGGTGGTTCCACCGACTGCTCCTTGCTGACGGAATGGAAATCAGCTACAGCTCAGACATAACCCGTGAACATCTCCCATACTTTCCAGTGGTGTAACTGTTCTAGAGGACTTAATAGACAAGTAGTATGTTGAAATCAATCTATGTAGCAAAAAATAAATATATTTAGTTCTTCAGAATAAAACAACTCAGGAAATTATTTTGATAAGAATTTAATAAAGAAAAATGCAAGTTTAATGCCAAAACAGTAAACATGTTTTGTAAATTATAATACAAAGTAGGGGCAAATGTTAGTTATGTAAATATATCAATATGATAACGTGAAAAAATAAATAGTAAGTGAAGAAACAATAAATAAATAAATAAATAAATAAATAAATAAATAAATAAATAGCATCGCCACAGTTACATATTAGGGACTGATATCCCAGGAGCTAAATTTCCTAACATTTTCATGTGTAAGAGCCTGACAACATAAAACATAATAAATTCTGTGACTGAAGCAGATAGAAGAGCCTTTGCACATGACCCAGGACATATGGGCAAAGGTGAGGTGGCGCATTCACCCGTGAGAATCCTCTCAGGGCGATCCCACGTCTCCGTCCTTATTTCTCAGCCTTTCTTGCAAGGCTCTTGTTGAGGAGAAGGATCTCATGATTTCCACTCTGACAACTTCCCAGGCGCAGTCACTGTATTTCTTCTCCTTCAGGTAGAGACGGAGGCCCTGGAAGTACCTCTTCAAGGCCAGGGTCGGGCCCTGCGTGGCCAGGGCAGATCCCTCCTCTCCCATCTCCCGCGCCCAACAGGTGTCCAGGTCTTCCAGCTGCCGATGGAGTCCTGTGCGCAGTTGGTCCACGAGGGTCGTGTTCCAGGTGACAGAGGAGTTCTCTGTGGGCAGGAGGTCGGAGATCTGCTGGAGCATCTCGTGGAGGACAGAGAGGGCCTGGGCCTTCTGGACCTGGCTGCCATCCACCGTTGCCCGAGGGAATCTGAAGTGCTTTCTGTCCTTCAGACAGAAGAGAGGGGAGATGGTGCTCATTTGGCTCAGAAGCACTAAGTTCTCCCTGCTGAGCAGGACGTGGTCCTGAGGCGGGTCACAGCCCAGAGCTCCACCGGGGCCAGAGCTGAACAGCACCAGGGCCGTGACTAGCAGGAGGGCCATGGGCAAAGGAGGGTGCTGCTGGCCTGGCTGAGCTGGGCGTCTGGTGAACAACCTTGGGCCAGAAGTTCTCCAATGACCTTCTTTCTAGGCAGGGCCCTTAAATAGGGAACACCACAGTTTTCATTTTCTAAACATTTCTTTCCACTTTCACTTCCTTTTTTGTTTTCTTTTAGGTGGTCTAAGAAGATGTCATCAATCTGCAATATTAATTTTCTATTTTAAATTCCCAACTTTTAAAACATATATATTTTACTGATTTTTTACAGAGAGGAATGGAGAGGGACAGAGAGTTAGAAACATCTGTGAGAGAGAAATATTGATCAGCTGCCTCCTGCGGACCTCCCACTGGGGATGTGCCGGAAACCAAGGTACATGCTCTTGATGGGATTCGAACCTGGGACCTTTCAGTCCACAGGCTGACGCTCTATCCACTGAGCCAAACCGGTTAGGGCTCCCAACAAACTTTAGATGTGTCTTCTGTGCCCCATGTTGCCCTCCTTACTTTTCACAGGGAGTCAGGCTCCCTCATCCGTGTGGGCTTGTGTGTTTTGTCAGGTCCTGCTGGCCCACATGTAGTCCATAAGCTCTTTAGAACCAAGGGCTGAATTTTATTTACTGTTGTGTTCCCTGCAGAGGCTGAGGTTTTTAGTGACTGCGTTTGGGGTGTTTCTCCTCTAGAACCCATTCCTGCAGGGCCACGTGGTTATGCTTCACGGGGGCCACTGGCTCAGGACTTGTGTAGACATTGCCGTTTCCTTCCAGCGTTTGTAACCGGTTGTCAGTGCTCCTCAGGCTGTGCCGATACCCCCAGCAGCAATCCGGGTTCTTTGCTGGTGGCTGTAGGTGTGGAGATTCTCATCACAGGATGGTAATATTTTCCCAGCCCCACCCCATTCCCGAGGCCAAGATCTGCTCTAGTAACCCTGTGCCTCTGAGTGACAGTGTCCTCAACTATAACTCTCCTGGACTCCCCGCTGAGGGCAGGCTCACCCCATCCTGAGGTCCTTAGATTCTCCCCAGGAGGAGGGGCTTGTGTCTTTGTGACAAATGATGGGTCAGCATCCTCCTGCTTCCCCCGGAGGGTGTGTGTGAAGGACCCTTGTTCTCGGTGGTGACCTGCTCCTCTCCTGAGCCAGGACCCAGGTGTCAGTGGTGTCCGCAGCCCTAACGCTGACAGCAAACGTTTGTTTTGTCTAAGTGGGTGGAGGCATTCGTTATCCGTTTGCAATCATTGATCTTCAGTGGGCCAATAATTTGTTTTGGCAAGTGCAGCTTTATTATTGAATTCTCTTTTTAAATTATTGAACACATTGAACTCAGAATTTCTGAGCTGGGCACGGGAGTTTCAATGACGACGTCTGTCAGTAGAAACTTGTAGAACAGAAACTGGTGAACTTCAGCTGCTCATTCAGTCTGTGCGTTTCTATTGGGCTTCTCTGTTCATCCCTGTGTCTCCTGCTCAGGATGCAGGGCAGTGAGGCTCAGACTGCTAACTCAGAGAGAAACAGCCTTCTTCCCTTAATTATTCCTGGTGCTTCATTCTAAAGGTAAATAACCACATAGTCATTACATAGTGTTTTACGGGGCATAGTTTGTGTTGCTCCTCTGACATGATTTTCTACTTCATCCTGAGGTTCATATAAAGGGAGTAAAGAAAATCAAAGGGACTTCACCATTTTTCTCTCTAATTATCATGACGTCAGACTTTTCATTTCTCATTTCAACTTTCCTAGAAAGCAAAATTGACAGTTGTTTGTGGCAAAAATGAAAGAAACAGAATTCTGCATGTCATAAAAGAGAAAGGAGGGAAGTGGTTCTGACGACGAGAGGACAAAGTGTAAGTGGGCACAATGGACTGCAGCCCCACGGGAGCTGGTGCTGTGGCAGAGGGAGGATGGAGCCAGGCCTGAGCTACACCAATGGTGAATTCAACCTTCTCAGTAATCCTATTTGCATTAAACTTGTTTATACCACTATATGCAGTATAAATCTGAAGCGATGAATTATTTGGGAGGTATCACAAATACAAGGTCAAACCCTTAAGGAGTTTAAGACAAAGGCTGGTCTGGAAGGGCCCGTTAAAAGACAAGGATAGAATTGGAAATGGGGTTTATGAACCAAGGAGAGGCAACGCCATGCTAGCTCTGAGCAGAGAGGGTGGGGTGACAACGGATTCCAAGTTCCACTTCAAATGCCAGTGGATTGCTGTCTGTTGTTCTGTATGACATCACCAGTGTGGTCTGAGTCTATAGAACTGACTGACTTTAAATTATAAGGAGAAATAGACAACATTCCTTTTAAATGGTTGTAATGAGTAGAATTTTCTGACAATTGAAACAGGTTTGTCGCTGGCACTGGAGTAACCGTGGTCCCTCCAATTCCCAGCGGGCTGCTTGGGGGTCAATGTCCCCTGGGCTGGGGACACTGCTGTTGGCCACGTCTCTGTGGGAGAGCTCTGCTCTCAGCATCCACTTCCATCTCCTCCCCCTCGGAACCAGAATGATCTGCAGAAGCAGGTGACTCAGTGCAGGCCCTTCCCATTGTTCCCCTCCTGAGGGCCTGCCTGTTCCAGTCCAGGCTTTACCTGCCTCTGTTCTGCCCAGTTCTCACACTGCTGCTGACTTTCACCTCCTTCCTGCTCCTAGGTGTGCTCTGTGTTCTGTTCCATGATCACCAGATCCGAGTCTGCTTCTCACCTCTTTGCACTGAGTGCATCACCTAAGGTAGGTTTAGCCCCACTGCTGGGAGCATCAATGATACTGCCCTGTACAGTCGTGGAAACGTCCCAGGTGATCCACCTTCATTTCTCTCTGTACAACTGGGTAGAAGAGAATCAAGTTCCCAGAAAACTTTAGCTACACACGCTGAGTTGGTAAAGTTCCCAAATAGAAGGTGCCCATGACCTATAATCATTGTTTACACAAGAGCCAAACTTAAGAGTCTTCTGATCAGAAATGCTTGCATTGTGCTCTTCTACAAACCCAAGATAAAGTTCTCTGCTGACCAACGAACGTCCGTATAGGTTTCTGTTGATCAGTTACAAGAGCCAGCGTGAAATTAACTGGCAAATGTCTTTAACCAAACATTATCCTGAAGAATCTTTTCATTAAAAAAAATATTGGAATGTATAGTTTGGAAACAGCAAATAGCCGCTACCCCCTCCACCACCACTGTCCCAAAAAATTAAACAGTAAAAAAATTATGTGATAAAATTATTTATTTAAGAGGCAGATCATGTACCTCTCTAAACATAATTTTGTAAATTCAGGATGTACAAGATATTTTTAAAATAACCCCTTGATTTTGGAGTCAGGTATTTCTCAACTGGTGCAGAAATCTGAGTGGAGATTATTCAGGGGCTTGGCAAACAATGCAGTTAATGAGAGAGTCAGTCACCATAGACATTTATTGTGAATTTGCTGACTTTAAGGATGGTTACATGATTCCAACGCGTAGTGTAATTTCCACTCTAACGACCTCCCAGGCACAGGCGCTGTATTTCTTCTCTCTGAAGTAGTTATGGATGCTTTGGAAGTACTTCCGGACGAGAATTCCCAAATTGGAACAATCCCGATTTTCTCCTTCCCTCTGCTCCAGGTCCTCCAGGTCCTCCAGGCTGTGATGAAGGCTGGAGAGGAGTTGAGAGAGGAGGGTGTGGTCCCATGTGAGGCTGCGCTGTGTTGTAAAGAGGTTGATGATGTGCGTGATCATCGGATGTTGGAAACAGGTGCGTTGTGTCTTCTGCATCTGTGTGATTGTCCCCCTATTCCAAGGAAATTTGAAGTCGTTTCTGTGATCCAGGCATAGGTGAGGGGGGGTCCTTTGCAGTTGTCTCAAAAGATTGAAAACTCTCAGGTTGTCTCCTCTATGGATCCAAAGTATGTCCTTCTCAAGGGAACCAGCAGGGCTGGAGCAGAGCATCACCCCTGCCACCAGCCACAGATGGATCTGGGCCATTGGGAATTGCAGTGATTCAGGGCACTACCGCCAGGGGGAGTCGCGGGCACAATTGGCAGCAACTTTCCTTCTTGGGATTTCTAGAAATCGCGGTTCTCCAACTGGCCGCCAGAGGGCGCGCAGAAGGCCTTTTTGAAGCTGCTTTTGGGGAAGTTCCGTCAGCCGCTCTGTGCGGCTTTAATAGTGAAGGCAGAGCCTCCATGGGGAGGCCGCCGCCGCTGCAGACGGGGCTCTGCCTGCGCCCGGCCATGGACGCTGCTCCGAGGGAGCCCGCACGGAACCCGGCCTGGGCTGCGCTTCCCCGGGAGCTCGGGGCTTTCCTTGTGCGCGGAAGCTCCAGCGAGGCCATTGGAACCGAGAACCCGTGTGCTGCGGGCCCGGCGGCGGGGACCAGAGCGTGTTGGGCGGTTTGTGGGGAATCGGGGCACTTTCTGCGCGGGATGCGCCCGGATCCGGAGCCGGGACCGCGGGGAGGTCGGGCTGCGGGGGGAGCTGGGCCGGGAGTGGCGGCTCCGTAGGGCTCTGGGGCTTTGGGGTGATGTGTCCCCGTTACAGCGTTAGAGAGCCGTGGAGGGAAGTTAAACTGGGAAGTGCGAGCATTACAACGGCTTTTCCTGAAGCTACTCAAAATATTACAATATTTCAATATTAAATATTAATATGAAGCCAATATTTAAAATATATTTTATATTAAAGCATCACTTAATTAAACTTTTTAAATAGTTTAAAAGTTTAGTATTAAATAAATATCGCTGTAAATCTTTAAATATATTTTAAACGTAGAAACTAACATATTCTTTTAAACTTTAAAAAATATTTAAATATTAATTTGAATATCTACATAAAATTTAAAATATTTTAATCTTAAGACATCCTTCTATTAGAATTTTAAAAATACTTATATATTGAATATTAACTAAGTATTAACTGAAAATTTAAAATGTTTTAATTTTTTACATTGAGGCTATAAAAGTTGCATGTATGAAACTTGCACTTTATTTCAGCTGTGTTTTATTTGTACCAAAACAAGAATTTAATGTAATTTTACTGTCTTGGCTGGAAAGGAAGCAAACACTTGAGTGTTTTCTCGATTACTTGTTGTCAGCCTGGCCTGCCTGGCTCAGCGCTGGAGCATCAGCCTGTGAAGCAGGAAGTGCTGGGTTCATTCCTGGTCTGGGCACAGGTCCTGGTTGCAGCTAGATCCCTGGGTGGGGCTTGCAGGAGGCAGCCGATCAGTGTTTCTCTCTCATCATGGACATTTCTCTCTCTCCCTCCACCTTCCTCTCTGAAATCTATTCAAGTGTTTTATTTAAGATGTTATTTTTAATAAAAGGGATTACTTGTGTTCAGTTGAGAGTATTGCCCTGTTGGACAGTTTCTTGTTACCACGTGACAATGGTGAGTCATTTTTCTTTCATTTCACTTTACTGAAACGTCATCACAGGACCTCACATTGAATGAATTGTTAAAAGTATAAATTGGTGTTGTGTGCAGGCTGGAGAGGACAGTTAGCAGGACCGATCTTTTCCTTTTCTTTGGTTAGCATTTTGTAGACTGGATGGAACTTCCTAACCTTATATTTGCACCGTGCCCCCTTCCTTCATAAGCCTCTCAGGGACTTGCATGTGGAAGGTCATTTCGTGTCTCTAAAATGTTGATATTTTGTTCATCATGGATGTCCTTGCCTACTTCATTATTTCGTATTGCCTGGAAGTATTGTGTATCTTGATGACTCAGATGTGAGTCCTTCTTAAACTCTGTGCTTGAGGGAAGTACTCTGCCCTTCTACTACCCCAGGAAGGAGCTTTTGAATTAGTGTTATGATCTTCAAGGGCTGAAAACCTAGGTATGTCCCCTTTCATATCAGCACCACCCTCTGCCTCTGTCTTGCCTGTTTATGTTTATGTTTTCCTGTTCCTGTGCGAGTCCCAGGCAGTTAAGATTACAGTGGCTTTGCAGTATAACTTGATAGCTGGTATTGTGATTCCTCCAAGTGTGTTCTTTCTCAAAATTGCTGCGGCTATTTGAGATCTTCTTTTGTTCCATATAAATGTTTGGAGTATTTCTTCTAGATCTGTGAAATATGCTGTTGGTATTTTAATAGGAATTGCATTGAATCTATAGATTACTTTGAGTAGAATGGACATTTTAATTCTACGAATCCGTGAACACTGTATGTTCTTCCACTTATTTATACATTCCTCTATCTCTTTTGTTCAACGTCCTGTGATTTTTCTGAGTACAAGTCTTTTACCTCCCCGGTTAAGTTTATTCCTAGGTATCTTACTTTTTTTGGGCACTATGGTAAATTGGATTGTTTGTTTAGTTTTTCTTGCTGAGAATTCATTATTGGTATATAATGCCATAGAGTAAGGAAAACCTGTTCAATAAATGGTTCTGGAATGATTGCAAAGCCACATGCAAAAGAATGGACTGGGTTACAGTTTGTCCCCATGAATAAAACTTTACTCACAAGGGATCAAATAAATAAACACAAGTTCTCACACAATAAAATCAATAGAAAAAAGCATAGGTACTAAATTTTTGGGCCTTGGCTGTAGAGAACATTTTATGAACTTGACTCCAAAGGCAAGTGAAGGAACGGCAGAAATAAATGAATGGGACCATATCCAACTAACCAGCTTCTGCACAGCAATAGAGACTGACAACAAAACAAAGAGGCAACCAATGAAAGGGAGAGAATATTTGCAAAAAATAGCTCCGACAAAGGTTTGTTTTTTTTCTTCTTATTTTCCGACAGAGGTTTAATACCCAAACTATGTAAAGAACTCATAAAACTCAACACTAAACAAACAACCCAATTAGAACTTGGGCACAGAACCTGAGGAAACATCTCTCCCAAGAAAAGATACAAACATCAAACCGATACATGTAAAGATGTTCAATATCATTAGCAATTAGGGAAATGCAAATCACAACTACAATGAGACACCACCTCACACCTGTTAGAATGGCTATAATCAACCAGACGAGTAATAAGTGTTGGAGAGGTAGTGGAAAAGGGGGAACCCTCATTCACTGCTGGTGGGAATATAGACTTTGCAGCCACTATGGAAAACAGTCTGGCAATTTCCCCAAAAATTTAAGAATAGAGCTACCTCCTATATGACCCAGCAATACCTCTCTTGCATGTATACCCAAAAAATCGAAAACTTGTACACACAAAGATATATGCACCCCTCTGTTCATTGCAGCATTATTCACTGTGGCCAACACATGGAGACAACCAAGGTGTCCATCAATAGAGAATTGGCTAAAGAAGACGTGGTACGTAGAGACAATGGAATAGAAATAAGAAAAGATCAAATACTGCCATTTGGCACAACGTAGACGGGTCCTGAGAATATTAAGCTACGTGAAATAAGTGAGGCGGAAAAAGCTGAGCACCACGTGATCTCATCTGTGGGATGTCACACTAAACTCGTGCCCACAAACAGTTGTGTGGGGTTGTCAGAGGGAAGGGTGTGGAAGGCGGGGAAGGAAGGAGGACTAATATATAGTGACAGAAGAGAATTTGCTTTGGGTGGTGTGCATACCGTACAGTATACAGATCTTGTAACAAATCCACACCTGAAACCTATATGATCCTATGAACCAATGACACCCCCAATACATTTTTAATCAAAAAGAAAAATAAATAAATAAACAAACCCTTAAATCACGCGGTGTTGCAGAGAATGTTCACACGTGGCTTTATGTCCGGTAGAAATGAAGTAACCCAATTGAACAGAGTATCTGGGGTTATAGAGATACAGGTTTAGAAATCCACTAGGAGCCACAGTATTTTATCTTAGATCCTTGTGATGATTAATTTTAGGTTTCAATTGGATTGGACTATGAGGAGCCCAGACACTTGGCCAAACTTTCTGAATGTGTCTGTGAAGGTGTTTTGGTCTGAGATTGAGAGTTAAGTAGATGGACTGGGAAAAGCTATTGTTCTCCCTAATATGAGTCCACCTCATCTCACCAGTTGAAGGCCTTGAATAGAACATAATGGCTGACCTTGGAGTAAGAAAACGGTAATTTAGCTAAATCCTATGTAACAAAACTTACAGCAAAGGGGAGGATGAAGGGCACAGTAGGGGTAAGGAGAGGGCACAAGCTCTCTGCCCTGGCTGGGGGATAAAGGAGAGGAACTTTTGTCCCCTGGCCAACCTCCAGCTCTGCAAAACCAGCCACATGATTATTGTTTCATTTTTCCCCAGATGTAATCATTTGGGAACCACACCAATCAACTCACAAAAGACTCACTTTAACTAAGAACACCAAATTGCTAATACTATCTAGCAAAATCATGGATGTTACTCATTCTCAATGTGCATTTCATATGATTAGTGAATCCATCAGACACTTGGGTCATCTACTAGTAAATATCATTACTACTCAAGATGACATAGAAGTGGTCGATGTCTCTTAGAGGTTAGTGTTGACCCACCCATGGAAAGGTCAAAGGTTTACTTCCATCTAAAGGGTATGTACCTAGGTTGCAAGTTCAGTTCCCGGCCTAGTCAGCTTGCAAGTAGAACCCAACCATTCATGCAGTAACCTATCATATCTCTCTCTCACATTGATGTTGTCCTCTGTCTCCCTTTGTTTCTGAAAATCAGTTTAAATAATCAATATAAGAATGACATTTTTGAGCACCTCCTATGGTCTAGGCACTCTTCTAAGCATATTAATTCATGGTTCATTCCTTGAGCACTCGTGGAAAACATGCATTTATAAAACAGGAGTTTCTCAAGCACCTTCATGTGTCAGTCTTGTTCTTCTCACTTAGTACACATGAGTTAACAAAAGAGGCAGAAGTCGTTCCATTCCTTATCCCTTTTTTATGAAGAAGAAGACAAAGCCACAGGAAGATGAACTTTCCCAAGTTCATAGCGGTACTTGAAAATCTAGGAGTTCTGACTCCACAGTCTAAGCTCTTAACATTCTAGGAATTTCCCTCTTCACAGGAGCAAAGAGGCTGCTGAGAATCAGAGCATCCTATCTCCAGGACATGGGTTGTGATGGTTAATTCTATGTGTCAACTTGCCTAGGTCAACCACCGGTCATCCTGAATTTTGCCTTAAAATGTACCTGGAGGTAGAGAAGCATAAATGCAGCAGCCCAGGTGGTCACTAGACCAGCAGAACTCAAATGGCCAAACAACCTATTTGTAACTTAAGAGTAACACAGTTGACTTCCATTAAATCTGCAAAGCAAGTAGCAAGGATGCTACCATTCAACAGGTGATAGGCAAAGAAAGAATGGAAAAAGTACAGAATTGGCAAGTTTTTCTTCTAATCTGGTCCATGAAATGGAGTAGTAGAGGAGAGAAAGATAAAGGATAAAAATGTATTAAAGTATTACCCACAATTTATTCACAAGTGAATTGAAGCATTGGCTAGGTTATCTGAGTCACAGATTCGAGAAATCCTCCCAAACTGGTCTCTCTCCCTGCTCTCTGAGATAGTCACACAGCACACACGCAGTTATGTGCATTTGGCTGACTCCCTTCCCTGCCATCATTGGAACACTGGCATTTGCTCAGGGCCCAGAACATCCGTCAGCACACTCCTAGAAGCAGAACTGTCCACAACAGTTGTGAAGAACATAGAGCGGCCACTCCACAGTTGCTCTCTCCCTGTGGCTTTTCTTCTGATTAGAAACCTTGAAGGGGAAACAACCACAGACCTAGAGGCGGTGAGGGCGGGGCGGGAAAGGAGTGAATACATCCAGTGAAGCAGGACTGGGAGACTGTGGTAGGAGGAGGCCCAGATGCCAATATCAGCCAACAAATCACGTATATCCTTTCCACTTCCCTCTAAAGACTCCTCTCTGATATCCCTACACTCTCCGCCTCGCTGACGGAATGGAAACTGGCTACAGTTCTGACATAAGCACCGAATATCCTCCATGTTTCCAGGGCTCTCCTCAATTCCATGCGTTTCCAGCTTTCCATAGGCACTTTCTGAGAAGTGGGGGACTGTTCTAAAGGACTTAAAAAGAGAGTGCTATTTTGAGATAGATTCAAAAAATAAGGATTTAAGTTTTCAGAAGTAAAACACTCACGAAATTTTCTTTGATAAGAATTGAATAAATAAAGCAAAATGCAAATTTAATAATTTTAAAAAGTTACATGTTTTGTAAATTTTAATACCAGGTAAGAGCAAATATTGGTTATATAAATACATAAATATGATAAGATGAAAGAATAAATAACAAATAAATAAATAACCATTTATGACCATTTATAACCAAAAATAATAAATAACAATTAATCAAGAATAAATAATTAATAAATAAATAACAATAGATAACCATTCAGGCAGTAACCTATCAGGGACTATTGACCCAGGAGCTGAATTGTGTAACATTTTCTCGCTTAACATTCTGACAACCGATTTACTGAGTAAAATTCAATACATTCTGTGACTGAAGCAGATAGAAGAGCCTTTGCACATGACCCTGGACATATGGGCAAAGGTGAGGTGGCGCATTCACCCATGAGAATCCTCTCAGGGCGATCCCACGTCTCCGTCCTTATTTCTCAGCCTTTCTTGCAAGGCTCTTGTTGAGGAGAAGGATCTCATGATTTCCACTCTGACAACTTCCCAGGCGCAGTCACTGTATTTCTTCTCCTTCAGGTAGAGACGGAGGCCCTGGAAGTACCTCTTCAAGGCCAGGGTCGGGCCCTGCGTGGCCAGGGCAGATCCCTCCTCTCCCATCTCCTGCGCCCAACAGGTATCCAGGTCTTCCAGCTGCCGATGGAGTCCTGTGCGCAGTTGGTCCACGAGGGTCATGTTCCAGGTGACAGAGGAGTTCTCTGAAGGCAAGAGGTCAAAGATCTGCTGCAGCATCTCATGGAGGATAGAGATGGCCTGGGCCTTCTGGACCTGGCTGCCATCCACCGTTGCCCGGGGGAATCTGAAGTGCTTTCTGTCCTTCAGACAGAAGAGAGGGGAGATGGTGCTCATTTGGCTCAGAAGCACTAAGTTCTCCCTGCTGAGCAGGACGTGGTCCTGAGGCAAGTCACAGCCCAGAGCTGCACCGGGGCCAGAGCTGAACAGCACCAGGGCCGTGAGTAGCGAGAGCAGGAGGGCCATGGGCAAAGGAGGGTGCTGCTGGCCTGGCTGAGCTGGGCGTCTGGTGAACAACCTTGGGCCAGAAGTTCTCCAATGACCTTCTTTCTAGGCAGGGCCCTTAAATAGGGAACACCACAGTTTTCATTTTCTAAGCATTTCTTTCCACTTTCACTTCCTTTTTTGTTTTCTTTTAGGTGGTCTAAGAAGATGTCATCAATCTGCAATATTAATTTTCTATTTTAAATCCCCAACAAATTTTTTAAAAATATATTTTATTGATTTTTTTAAGAGAGGAATGGAGTGGGACAGAGAGTTAGAAACATCGGTGAGAGAGAAACATCCATCAGCTGCCTCCTGCACACCTCCCACTGGGGATGTGCCCGCAACCAAGGTATATGCCCTTGACCGGAATGAAACCTGGGACCTTTCAGTCCACAGGCTGACCCTCTACCCACTGAGTCAAACCGGTTAGGGCTCCCAACAAACTTTAGATGTGTCGTCTGGGCACCATGTTGCCCTCCTTACTCTGCCCAGGAAGTCAGGCTCCCTCATCCGTGTGGGCTTGTGTGTTTTGTCAGGTCCTTGCTGGCTTATGTAGTCCATAAGCTCTTTAGAACCAAGGGCTGAGTTTTATTTACTGTTGTGTTCCCTGCAGAGGCTGAGATTTTTAGTGACTGCGTTTGGGGATGTTTCTCCTCTAGAACCCATTCCTGCAGGGCCACGTGGTTATGCTTCACGGGGGCCACTGGCTCAGGACATGTGTAGACATTGCCGTTTCCTTCCAGCGTTTGTAACCGGTTGTTAGTGCTCCTCAGGCTGTGCCAATACCCCCAGCAGCAATCCGGGTTCTTTGCTGGTGGCTGTAGGTAGGTGTGGAGATTCTCATCACAAGATGGTAATATTTTCCCAGCGCCACCCCATTCCCGAGGCCAAGATCTGCTCTAGTAACCCTGTGCCTCTGAGTGACAGTGTCCTCAATTATAACTCTCCTGTACTCCCTGCTGAGGGCAGGCTCACCCCATCCTGAGGTCCTTAGATTCTCCCCAGGAGGAGGGGCTTATGTCTTTGTGGCAAATGATGGGTCAGCATCCTCCTGCTTCCCCCGGGAGGGTGTGTGTGAAGGACCCTTGTTCTCGGTGGTGACCTGCTCCTCTCCTGAACCAGGACCCAGGTGTCAGTGGTGTCCGCAGCCCTAACGCTGACAGCAAATGTTAGTTTTGTCCAAGTGGGTGGAGGCATTCGTTATCCGTTTGCAATCATTGATCTTCAGTGGGCCAATAATTTGCTTTGGCAAGTGCAGCTTTATAATTGAATTTTCTTTTTAAATTATTGAACACATTGAACTCAGAATTTCTGAGCTGGGCACGGGAGATTCAATGACGACGTCTCTCAGTAGAAACTTGTAGAACAGAAACTGGTGAACTTCAGCTGCTCATTCAGTCTGTGCGTTTCTATTGGGCTTCTCTGTTCATCCCTCTGTCTCCTGCTCAGGATGCAGGGCAGTGAGGCTCAGGCTGCTAACTCAGGGAGAAACAGCCTTCTTCCCTTAATTATTCCTGGTGCTTCATTCTAAAGGTAAATAACCACATAGTTATTACATAGTGTTTTGCGGGGCATAGTCTGTGTTGCTCCTCTGACATGATTTTCTACTTCATCCCGAGGATCATATAAAGGGAAGTAAAGAAAGTCAAAGGGACTTCACCATTTTTCTCTCTAATTATCATGACGTCAGACTTTTCATTTCTCATTTCAACTTTCCTAGAAAGCAAAATTGACAGTTGTTTGTGGCAAAAATGAAAGAAATAGAATTCTGCGTGTCCTGAAAGAGAAAGGAGGGAAGTGACTTCTGATGACGAGAGGACAAAGTGTAAGTGGGCAGAATGGACTGCAGCCCCACGGGAGCTGGTGCTGTGGCAGAGGGAGGATGGAGCCAGGCCTGAGCTACACCAACGGTGAATTCAACCTTCTCAGTAATCCTATTTGCATTAAACGTGTTTATACCACTATTATGCAGTATAAATCTGAAGCAATGAATTATTTGGAAGGTACCACAAATCCAAGGTCAAACTCTTAAGGAGTTTAAGATACGGGCTGGTGTGGAAGAGCCCATTAAAAGACAAGGATAGAATTGGACATGGGATTTATGAACCAAGGAGTGGCCACGCCATGCTAGCTCTGAGCAGGGAGGGTGGGGTGACAACGGATTCCAAGTTCCACTTCAAATGCCAATGGATTGCTGTCTGGCTCTGTATGACATCACCAGTGTGGTCTGAGTCTATAGAACTGACTGACTTTAAATTCTAAGGAAAAATAGACAACATTCCTTTTAAATCGTTTTAAAGAGTAGAATTTTCTGACAATTGAAACAGGTTTGTCGCTGGCACTGGAGTAACTGTGGTCCCTCCAATTCCCAGCAGGCTTCTGTGGGGTCAGTGTCCCCTGGGCTGGGGACACTGCTGTTGGCCACGTCTCTGTGGGAGAGCTCTGCTCTCAGCATCCACTTCCATCTTCTCCCCCTCGGAACCAGAATGATCTGCAGAAGCAGGTGACTCAGTGCAGGCCCTTCCCATTGTTCCCCTCCTGAGGGCCTGCCTGTTCCCGTCCAGGCTTTACCTGCCTCTGTTCTGCCCAGTTCTCACACTGCTGCTGACTTTCACCTCCTTCCTGCTCCTAGGTGTGCTCTGTGTCCTGTTCCGTGATCACCAGATCCGAGTCTGCTTCTCAGCTCTTTGCACTGAGTGCATCACCTGAGACAGGTGCAGCCCCACTGCTGGGAGCATCAGTGATACTGCCCTGTACAGTCGTGGAAACGTCCCAGGTGATCCACCTTCATTTCTCTCTGTACAACTGGGTAGAATAGAATCAAGTTCCCAGAAAACTTTAGCTACACACGCTGAGTTGGTAAAGTTCCCAAATAGAAGGTGCCCATGACCTACAATCATTGTTTACACAAGAACCAAACTTAAGAGTCTTCTGATCAGAAATGCTTGCATTGTGCTCTTCTACAAACCCAAGATAAAGTTCTCTACTGACCAACGAACGTCCGTATAGGTTTCTGTTGATCAGTTACAAGAGCCAGCGTGAAATTAACTGGCAAATGTCTTTAACCAAACATTATCCTGAAGAATCTTTTCATTAAAAAAATATTGGAATGTATAGTTTGGAAACAGCAAATAGCCCCTACCCTCTCCACCACCACTGTCCCAAAAAATTAAACAGTAAAAAAATTATGTGATAAAATTATTTATTTAAGAGGCAGATCATGTACCTCTCTAAACATAATTTTGTAAATTCATGATGTACAAGATATTTTTAAAATAACCCCTTGATTTTGGAGTCAGGTATTTCTCAACTGGTGCAGAAATGTGAGTGGAGATTATTTAGGGGCTTGGCAAACAATGCAGTTAATGCGAGAGTCAGTCAACATAGACATTTATTGTGAATTTGCTGACTTTAAGGATGGTTACATGATTCCAACGCGTAGTGTAATTTCCACTCTAACGACCTCCCAGGCACAGGCGCTGTATTTCTTCTCTCTGAGGTAGTTATGGATTCTTTGGAAGTACTTCCGGACGAGAATTCCCAAATTGGAACAATCCCGATTTTCTCCTTCCCTCTGCTCCAGGTCCTCCAGGTGCTCCAGGCTGTGATGAAGGCTGGAGAGGAGTTGAGAGAGGAGGGTGTGGTCCCATGCAGCGAGGCTGCGCTGTGTTGTAAACAGGTTGACGATGTGCGTTATCATGGGATGTGTGAAACAGGTGCGTTGTGTCTTCTGCATCTGGGTGATTGTCCCCCTATTCCAAGGAAATTTGAAGTCGTTTCTGTGATCCAGGCATAGGTGAGGCGGGGTCCTTTGCAGTTGTCTCAAAAGATTGAAAACTCTCAGGTTGTCTCCTCTATGGATCCAAAGTATGTCCTTCTCAAGGGAACCAGCAGGGCTGGAGCAGAGCATCACCCCTGCCACCAGCCACAGATGGATCTGGGCCATTGGGAATTGCAGTGATTCAGGGCACTACCGCCAGGGGGAGTCGCGGGCACAATTGGCAGCAACTTTCCTTCCAGGGATTTCTAGAAAGCGCGATTCTCCAGCTGGCCGCCAGATGGCGCGCAGGAGGCCGTTTTGAAGCTGCTTTTGGGGAAGTTCGGTCAGCCGCTCTGTGCGGCTTTAATAGTGAAGGCAGAGCCTCCATGGGGAGGCCGCCGCCGCTGCGGACGGGGCTCTGCCTGCGCCCGGCCGCGGACGCTGCTCCGAGGAAGCCCGCCCGGAACCCGGCCTCGGCTGAGCTTCCCCGGGAGCTCGGGGCTTTCCTTGTGCGCGGAAGCTCCAGCGAGGCCATTGGTACCGAGAACCCGTGTGCTGCGGGCCCAGAGGCGGGGACCAGAGCGCGTTGGGCGGTTTGCGGGGAATCGGGGCACTTTCTGCGCGGGATGCGCCCGGATCCGGAGCCGGGACCGCGGGGTGGACGGGCGGCGGCCCCGCGCTGGGGACGCTGCGGGCGGAGCTGGGCCGGGAGTGGCGGCTCCGTAGGGCTCTGGGGCTTTGGGGTGCTGTGTCCGCGTTACAGCGTTAGAGAGCCGTGGAGGGAAGTTACACAAACTGGGAAGTGCGAGCATTAAAACGGCTCTTCCTGAAGCTACTCAATATATTAAAATAATTTAATATTAAATAGTAATATGAAGCCCAGTATTAAAATATATTTTGTATTAAAGCATCACTTAATTAAACTTTTAAAATAGTTTAAAAGTTTAGTATGAAATAAATATCGCTGTAAATCTTTAAATATATTTTAAACCTTGAGACTATTAACACATTCTCTTAAACTTTAAAAATTATTTAAATATTAATTTAAATATCTACATAAAATTTAAAATACTTCAATCTTAAGACATCCTTCTATTAGAATTTTAAAATACTTATATATTGATTATTAACTAAGTATTAACTAAAAATTTTTAATTTTTCACTTTTTACATTCAGGCTATGAAAACTGCATGTATGAAACTTGCACTTTATTTCAGCTGTATCTTACTTGTACCAAAACAAGGATTTAGTGTAATTTTACTGTCTTGGCTGGAAAGGAAGCAAACACTTGAGTGTTTTCACGAAGACTTGTTGTCAGCCTGGCCTGCCCGGCTCAGGGCTGGAGCATCAGCCTGTGAAGCAGGAAGTGCTGGGCTCATTCCTGGTCTGGGCACAGGTCCTGGTTGCAGCTAGATCTCTGGGTGGGGCTTGCAGGAGGCAGCCAATCAGTGATTCTCTCTCATCATTGATGTTTCTATCTTTCTCTCCCTCACCTTCCTCTCAGAAATCAGTACAAGTGTTTTATTTAAGATGTTATTTTTAATAAAAGGGATTACTGTGTTCAGTTGAGAGTATTGCCCTGTTGGACAGTTTCTTGTTACCACGTGACAATGGTGAGTCATTTTTCTTTCATTTCACTTTACTGAAACGTCATCACAGGACCTCACATTGAATGAATCGTTAAAAGTAAAAACTGGTGTTGTGTGCAGGCTGGAGAGGACAGTTAGCAGGACCGATCTTTTCCTTTTCTTTGGTTAGCATTTTGTAGACTGGGTGGAACTTGCTAACATTATATTTGCACCGTGCCTCGCCCCTTCCCTTCGTAACCCTCTCGGGGACTTGAAAGTGGAAGGTCATTTCGTGTCTCTAAAATGTTTGTATTTTGTTAATCATGGATTTCCTGGCATTAATTCACTTTTTTTTATTTAAAAAAAATATATATTTTATTGATTTTTTTATACAGATGAAGGGAGAGGGATAGAGAGTTAAGAACACCAATGAGAGAGAAACATCAATCAGCTGCCTCCTGAACACCCCCTACTGGGAATGTACCCACAACCAAGGTACATGCCCTTGACTGGAATTGAACCTGGGACCCTTCAGTCCGAAGGCCGACGCTCTATCCACTGAGCCAAACTGGTTAGGGCAATTCATTTTTTAGTATTGCCTGGAAGTATTGTGTATCTTGATGACTCAGATGTGAGTCCTTCTTAAACTCTGTGCTTGAGGGAAGTACTCTGCCCTTCTACTAACCCAGCAAGGAGCTTTTGAATTAGTGTTGTGATCTTCAAGGGCTGAAAACCTAGGTATGTCCCATTTCTTATCAGCAGCACCCTCTGCCTGGTTCTTGCCTGTTTGTTTTCCTGTGCCTCAGGTAACATCCCCAGAGGTGGTCTGCCTCTGAGGCTGAAAGGAGGGATTATTTAGCTCATTGTTACCACTCACAGAACAGCAGTGCTTTGTCAGGAACCTTTCCTCAGAGCTGGTTCTCTGCAGAGTGGGCTCTGAGATGCCTCTTGTTCGAAGTGCCAGGCACTGATCTCTGTGTAACTCAGTGCTGTCCAATTTCCCATCGCCATCTATTGAAGAGCCTGTCTTACTCTGTTGTATGCTCTTGCCTCCTTTGTCAAATATTTATTGTGCGTAATATCATGGGTTTACTTCTGGGGTCTCTGTTCTGTTCCGTTGATCTATCTGCCTGTTCCTGTGCCAGTCCCAGGCTGTTGAGATTACAGTGGCTTTGCAGTATAACTTGATATCTGGTATTGTGATTCCTCCAAGTTTTTCTTCTTTCTCAAGATTGCTGTGGCTGCTTGAGGTCTTCTTTTGTTCCATATAAATGTTTGGAGTTTTTGTTCTGTTTCTGTGAAATATGCTGTTGGTAACATAATAGGGATTGCATTGAATCTATAGATTGCTTTGGGTAGTATGGACATTTTAGTGATGTTAATTCTAAAGTCCATGAACACTGTTTGTTCTTCCAGTTATTTATATCTTCCTCTATTTCTTTTGTTCAACGTCCTGTGATTTTCTGAGTACAAGTCTTTTACCTCCCCGGTTAAGTTTATTCCTAGGTATCTTAATTTTATGGGCACTATGGTAAATTGAAATGTTTGTTTAGTTTTTCTTTCTGAGAATTCATTATTGGTATATAACGCCATAGAGTAAAGAAAACCTGTTCAATAAATGGTTCTGGGATCAATGGAAAGCCACATGCAAAAGAATGGACTGGGTTACAGTTTGTCCCCATGAATAAAACTTAACTCAAAGGGGATCAAGTACATAAATAGAAGGTCTCAAACAATGAAATCAGTAGAAGAAAGCATAGGTACTAAATGCATGGGCCTTGGCTGTAGAGAACATTTTATGAACTTGACTTTAAAGGCAGGTGAAGGAACGGCAGAAATAAATGAATGGGACCATATCAAACTAACCAGCTTCTGCACAGCAATAGAGACTGACAACAAAACGAAGAGGCAACCAATGAATGGAAGATAATATTTGCAAACAATAGCTCCGACAAAGGTTTAATCCCCAAACTATATAAAGAACTCACAAAACTCAACACTGAACCAACTACCCAATTAGAACGTGGCCAGAGAACCTGAGTAAACCTCTCTCCCAAGAGGAGATACAAACATCAAACAGATCTATGAAAAGATGTTCAATGACATTAGCAATTAGGGAAATGCAAATCACAACTACAATGAGACACCACCTCACACCTGTTAGAATGGCTATTATCAACAAGACGAGTAATAAGTGTTGGAGAAGTTGTGGAAATAGGGGAACACTCATTCACTGCTGGTGGGAATATACACTTTGCAGCCACTATGGAAAAGAGTCTGGCAATTTCCCCAAAAATTTAAAAATAGAGCTACCTGCCATATGACCCAGGAATCCCTCTCTTGCATGTATACCCGAGAAATCGAAAACTTGTACACACAAAGATATATGCACCCCTCGTTCATTATTCACTGTGGCCAACACATGGAGACAACCAAGGTGTCCATCAATAGAGAATTGGCTAAAGAAGACGTGGTACGTAGACACAATGAAATAGAAATAAGAAAAGATGAAATACTGCCATTTGGGACGACGTGGACGGGTCCTGAGAATATTAAGCTACGTGAAATAAGTGAGGCGGAAAAAGCTGAGCACCACTTGATCTCATCTGTGGGATGTCACACTAAACTCGTGCACACAAACAGTAGTGTGGGGTTGTCAGAGGGAAGGGTGTGGAAGGCGGGGAGGGAAGGGGGACTAATATATAGTGACAGAAGAGGATTTGACTTTGGGTGGTGTGCATACCGTACAATATACAGATCTTGTAACAAATCCACACCTGAAACCTGTATGATCCTATGAACCAATGTCACCCCAATATATTTTTCAAACAAAAAGAAAAATAAATAAATAAATAAACCCTTAAATCACGCGGTGTTGCAGAGAATGTTCACACGTGGCTTTATGTCAGGTGAAAATGATATAACCCAATTGAACAGAGTATCTGCGGTTATAGAGATACAGTTTTAGAAATCCAGTAGGTGCCACAGTATTTTATCTTAGATCCTTGTGATGATTAATTTTATGTTTCAATTGGATTGGACCATGAGGAGCCCAGATACTTGGCCAAACTTTCTGAATGTGTCTGTGAAGGTGTTTTGGTCTGAGATTGACAGTTAAGTAGATGGACTGGGGAAAGCTATTGTTCTCCCTAATATGAGTCTACCTCATCTCACCAGTTGAAGGCCTTGAATAGAACATAATGGCTGACCTTGGAGTAAGAAAATGATAATTTAGCTAAATCCTATGTAACAAAACTTACAGCAAAGGGGAGGATGAAGGGCACAGTAGGGGTAAGGAGAGGGCACAAGCTCTCTGCCCTGGCTGGGGGATAAAGGAGAGGAACTTTTGTCCCCTGGCCAACCTCCAGCTCTGCAAAACCAGCCACAGGATTATTGTTTCATTTTTCCCCAGATGTAATCGTTTGGGAACGAGAAATGGGAATCACACCAATCAACTCACAAAAGACTCACTTTAACTAAGAACACCAAATTGCTAATACTATCTAGCAAAATCATGGATGTTACTCATTCTCAATGTGCATTTCATATGATTAGTGAATCCATCAGACACTTGGGTCATCTACTAGTAAATATCATTACTACTCAAGATGACATAGAAGTGGTCGATGTCTCTTAGAGGTTAGTGTTGACCCACCCATGGAAAGGTCAAAGGTTTACTTCCATCTAAAGGGCATGTACCTAGGTTGCACGTTAAGTTCCCGGCCTAGTCAGCTTGCAAGTAGAACCCAACCATTCATGCAGTAACCTATCATATCTCTCTCTCACATTGATGTTGTCCTCTCTCTCCCTTCCTTTGTTTCTGAAAATCAATTTAAATAATCAATATAAGAATGACATTATTGAGCAACTCCTATGGTGTAGGCACTCTTCTAAGCATATTAATTTATGGTTCATTCCTTGAGCACTCTTTGAAAACATGCATTTATAAAACAGGAGTTTCTCAAGCACCTTCATGTGTCAGTCTTGTTCTTCTCACTTAGTACACATGAGTTAACAAAAGAGGCAGATATGGTTCCATTCCTTATCCCTTTTTTATGAAGAAGAAGACAAAACCACAGCGAGATGAACTTTCCCAAGTTCATAGCAATACTTGAAAATCTAGGAGTTCTGACTCCACAGTCTAAGCTCTTAACATTCTAGGAATTTCCCTCTTCACAGGAGCAAAGAGGCTATTGAGAATCAGAGCATCCTATCTCCAGGACAGTGGTTGTGATGCTAAATTCTATGTGTCAACTTGCCTAGGTCAACCACCGGTCATCCTGAATTTTGCCTTAAAATGTACCTGGAGGTAGAGAAGCATAAATGCAGCAGCCCAGGTGATCACAGTTTAGACCAGCAGAACTCAAATGGCCAAACAACCTATTTGTAACTTAAGAGTAACACAGTTGAACTCCAGTAAATCTGCAAGCAAGTAGCAAGGATCCTACCATTCAACAGGTGATAGTCAAAGAAAGAATGGAAAAAGTCCAAAATTGGCAAGTTTCTCTCCTTCTAATCTGGTCTATGAAGTAGAGTAGGAGAGGAAAGATAAATAATAAAAATGTATTAAAGTATTATCCACAATTTATTTACAAGTGAATTGAAGCATTGGCTAGGTCATCTGAGGCACAGATTAGCAGTGATGGGCAACCTTTTGAGCTTGGTGTGTCAAACTTCGCCAAGAAACTGAGCATAACTCGGGTAGTGTGTCACTTTGAGGAAAAAACTAATTCCAAGACTCTAGTCGCAAATGTTTCATCCTCAGGAGCAGCAAATGTTTCATCCTCGGCATGCGGCCGCGTGTCATCAGAAATGGCTACGCGTGTCAGTGCTGACATGCGTGTCATAGGTTCGCCATCACTGGATTAGAGAAATCCTCCCAAATTGACCTCTCCCTGCTCTCTGAGATAGTCACACAGCACACACGCAGTTATGTGCATTTGGCTGACTCCCTTCCCTGCCCTCATTGGAACACTGGCATTTGCTCAGGGCCCAGAACACCCATCAGCACACTCCTAGAAGCAGAACTGTCCACAACAGTTGTGAAGAACATGGAGCGGCCACTCCACAGTTGCTCTCTCCCTGTGGCTTTTCTTCTGATTAGAAACCTTGAAGGGGAAACAACAACAGACCTGGAGGCGGTGAGGGCGGGGCGGGAAGGGAGTGAATACATCCAGTGAAGCAGGACTGGGAGACTGTGGTAGGAGGAGGACCAGATGCCAATATCAGCCAACAAATCCCGTTTATCCTTTTCACTTCACTCTAAAGACCCCTCCCCGATATCCCTACCCTCTCCTCCTGGCTGACGGAATGGAAACCGGCTACAGTTCTGACATAAGCACCGAACATCCTCCATGTTTCCAGGGCTCTTCTCCATTCCATGCGTTTCCAGCTTTCCATAGGCACTTTCTGAGAAGTGGGGGACTGTTCTAAAGGACTGTAAAAATGAGTGCTCGCCAAACCGGTTTGGCTCAGTGGATAGAGCGTCGGCCTGCGGACTCAAGGGTCCTGGGTTCGATTCTGGTCAAGGGCATGTACCTTGGTTGCGGGCACATCCCAGTAGGGGGTGTGCAGGAGTCAGCTGATCGATGTTTCTCTCTCATCGATGTTTCTAACTCTCTATCCCTCTGTCTTCCTCTCTGTAAAAAATCAATAAAATACATTTTTTAAAAAAAATAAAAAGGAGTGCTATTTTGAGATAGAGTCAAAAAATAAGTATTTAGGTTTTCAGAAGTAAAACACTCATGAAATTTTATTTGATAAGAATTGAATAAATAAAGCAAAATGCAAATTTAATAATTTTAAAAAGTTACATGTTTTGTAAATTTTAATACCAGGTAAGAGCAAATATTGGTTATATAAATACATAAATATGATAAGATGAAAGAATAAATAATAAATAACCATTTATAACCAAAAATAATAAATAACAATTAATCAAGAATAAATAATAAATAAATAAATAACAATAGGTAACCATTCAGGCAGTAACCTATCAGGGACTATTGACCCAGAAGCTGAATTTTGTAACATTTTCTCGCTTAACATTCTGACAACCGATTTACTGAGTAAAATTCAATACATTCTGTGACTGAAGCAGATAGAAGAGCCTTTGCACATGACCCTGGACATATGGGCAAAGGTGAGGTGGCGCATTCACCCATGAGAATCCTCTCAGGGCGATCCCACGTCTCCGTCCTTATTTCTCAGCCTTTCTTGCAGGGCTCTTGTTGAGGAGAAAGACCTCATGATTTCCACTCTGACAACTTCCCAGGCGCAGTCACTGTATTTCTTCTCCTTCAGGTAGAGACGGAGGCCCTGGAAGTACCTCTTCAAGGCCAGGGTAGGGTCCTGCGTGGCCAGGGCAGATCCCTCCTCTCCCATCTCCCGTGCCCAACAGGTGTCCAGGTCTTCCAGCTGCCGATGGAGTCCTGTGCGCAGTTGGTCCACGAGGGTCATGTTCCAGGTGACAGAGGAGTTCTCTGTGGGCAAGAGGTCGGAGATCTGCTGGAGCATCTCGTGGAGGACAGAGAGGGCCTGGGCCTTCTGGACCTGGCTGCCATCCACCGTTGCCCGGGGGAATCTGAAGTGCTTTCTGTCCTTCAGACAGAAGAGAGGGGAGATGGTGCTCATTTGGCTCAGAAGCACTAAGTTCTCCCTGCTGAGCAGGACGTGGTCCTGAGGCGGGTCACAGCCCAGAGCTCCCCCGGGGCCAGAGCTGAACAGCACCAGGGCCGTGAGTAGCGAGAGCAGGAGGGCCATGGGCAAAGGAGGGTGCTGCTGGCCTGGCTGAGCTGGGCGTCTGGTGAACAACCTTGGGCCAGAAGTTCTCCAATGACCTTCTTTCTAGGCAGGGCCCTTAAATAGGGAACACCACAGTTTTCATTTTCTAAGCATTTCTTTCCACTTTCACTTCCTTTTTTGTTTTCTTTTAGGCGGTCTAAGAAGATGTCATCAATCTGCAATATTAATTTTCTGATTTAAATTCCCAACAAACTTTTAAAAAATATATATTTTATTGATTTTTTACAGAAAGGAAGGGAGAGGGACAGAGAGTTAGAAACATCTGTGAGAGAGAAATATCGATCAGCTGCCTCCTGCGGACCCACCACTGGGGATGTGCCCGAAACCAAGGTACATGCTCTTGACCGGATTCGAACCTGGGACCTTTCAGTCCACAGACCGACACTCTATCCACTGAGCCAAACCGGTCAGGGCTCCCAACAAACTTTAGATGTGTCTTCTGTGCCCCATGTTGCCCTCCTCACTCTGCACAGGGAGTCAGGCTTCCTCATCCGTGTGGGCTTGTGTGTTTTGTCAGGTCCTGCTGGCCCACATGTAGTCCATAAGCTCTTTAGAACCAAGGGCTGAGTTTTATTTACTGTTGTGTTCCCTGCAGAGGCTGAGGTTTTTAGTGACTGCGTTTGGGGGTGTTTCTCCTCTAGAACCCATTCCTGCAGGGCCACGTGGTTATGCTTCACGGGGGCCACTGGCTCAGGACTTGTGTAGACATTGCCGTTTCCTTCCAGCGTTTGTAACCGGTTGTCAGTGCTCCTCAGGCTGTGCCGATACCCCCAGCAGGAATCCGGGTTCTTTGCTGGTGGCTGTAGGTGTGGAGATTCTCATCACAAGATGGTAATATTTTCCCAGCGCCACCCCATTCCCGAGGCCGAGATCTGCTCTAGTAACCCTGTGCCTCTGAGTGACAGTGTCCTCAACTATAACTCTCCTGGACTCCCCCCTGAGGGCAGGCTCACCCCATCCTGAGGTCCTTAGAATCCTCCCCAGGAGGAGGGGCTTGTGTCTTTTTGGCAAATGATGGGTCAGCATCCTCCTGCTCCCCCCGGAGGGTGTGTGTGAAGGACCCTTGTTCTCGGTGGTGACCTGCTCCTCTCCTGAGCCAGGACCCAGGTGTCAGTGGTGTCTGCAGCCCTAACGCTGACAGCAAATGTTTGTTTTGTCTAAGTGGGTGGAGGCATTCGTTATCCGTTTGCAATCATTGATCCTCAGTGGGCCAATAATTTGTTTTGGCAAGTGCAGCTTTATTATTGAATCCTCTTTTTAAATTATTGAACACATTGAACTCAGAATTTCTGAGCTGGGCACGGGAGATTCAATGACGACATCTGTCAGTAGAAACTTGTAGAACAGAAACGGGTGAACTTCAGCTGCTCATTGAGTCTGTGCGTTTCTATTGGGCTTCTCTGTTCATCCCTGTGTCTCCTGCTCAGGATGCAGGGCATTGAGGCTCAGGCTGCTAACTCAGGTAGTAAGAGCCTTCAATCCTTAATTATACATAGTGTTTCATTTAAGTGTAAATAACCACATAGTCATTACATAGTGTTTTACTGGGCATAGTCTGTGTTGCTCCTCTGATATGATTTTCTACTTCATCCTGAGGTTCATATAAAGGGAGTAAAGAAAATCAAAGGGACTTCACCATTTTTCTCTCTAAGTATCATGACGTCAGACTTTATTTCTCATTTCAACTTTCCTAGAAAGCAAAAATGACAGTTGTTTGTGGCAAAAATGAAAGAAATAGAATTCTGCATGTCCTGAAAGAGAAAGGAGGGAAGTGGCTTCTGATGACGAGAGGACAAAGTGTAAGTGGGCAGAATGGACTGCAGCCCTGTGGGGTGCTGGTGCTGTGGCAGAGGGAGGATGGAGCCGGCCCTGAGCTACACCAACGGTGAATTCAACCTTCTCAGTAATCCTATTTGCATTAAACGTGTTTATACCACTATTATGCAGTATAAATCTGAAGCGATGAATTATTTGGAAGGTACCACAAATCCAAGGTCAAACCCTTAAGGAGTTTAAGACAAAGGCTGGTCTGCAAGAGCCCATTAAAAGACAAGGATAGAATTGGACATGGGATTTATGAACAAAGGAGAGGCCACACCATGATAGCACTGAGCAGGGAGGGTGGGGTGACAACGGATTCCAAGTTCCACTTCACATGCCAGTGGACTGCTGTCTATGGTTCTGTATGACATCACCAGTGTGGTCTGAGTCCACAGAACTGACTGACTTTAAATTCTAAGGAAAAGTAGACAACATTCCTTTCAAATGGTTTTCATGAGTAGAATTTTCTGACAATTGAAACAAGTTTGTCGTTGGCACTGGAGTAACAGTGGTCCCTCCAATTCCCAGCGGGCTGCTGTGGGTTCAGTGTCCCCTGGGCTGGGGACACTGCTGTTGGCCACGTCTCTGTGGGAGAGCTCTGCTCTCAGCATCCACTTCCATCTTCTCCCCCTCGGAACCAGAATGATCTGCAGAAACAGGTGACTCAGTGCAGGCCCTTCCCATTGTTCGCCTACTGAGGGCCGGCCTGTTCCCGTCCAGGCTTTACCTGCCTCTGTTCTGCCCAGTTCTCACACTGCTGCTGACTTTCACCTCCTTCCTGCTCCTAGGTGTGCTCTGTGTCCTGTTCCGTGATCACCAGATCAGAGTCTGCTTCTCACCTCTTTGCACTGAGTGCATCACCTGAGACAGGTGCAGCCCCACTGCTGGGAGCATAAGTGATATTGCCCTGTCCAGTCGTGGAAACGTCCCAGGTGATCCACCCTCATTTCTCTCTGTACAACTAGGTAGAATAGAATCAAGTTCCCAGAAAACTTTAGCTACACACGCTGAGTTGGCAAAGTTTCCAAATAGAAGGTGCCCATGACCTACAATCATTGTTTACACAAGAGCCAAACTTAAGAGTCTTCTGATCAGAAATGCTTGCATTGTGCTCTTCTACAAACGCAAGATAAAGTTCTCTAATGACCAACCAAGGTTTCTGTTGATCGCTTACAAGAGCCAGCGTGAACTTATCTGGCAAATGTCTTTAACCAATCATTATCCTGAAGAACCTTTTCATTAAAAAAAGATTGAATTTATAGTTTGGAAACTGCAAATAGCTCCTACCCCCTCCACCACCACTGTCCCAAAAAATTAAACAGTAAAAAAAAAAAAAAGTGATAAAATTGTTTATTTAAGAGGCAGATCATGTACCTCTCTCTAAACATACTTTTGTAAATTCATGATGTAGAAGATATTTTTAAAATAACCCCTTGATTTTGGAGTCAGGTATTTCTCAGCTGGTGCAGAAATGTGAGTGGAGATTATTTAGGGGCTTGGCAAACAATGCAGTTGAAGAGAGAGAGTCAGTCACCATAGAAAGTTATTGTGAATGTGCTGACTTTCCTTTAAGGATGGTTACATGATTCCAACGCGTAGTGTAATTTCCACTCTAACGACCTCCCAGGCACAGGCGCTGTATTTCTTCTCTCTGAGGTAGTTATGGATGCTTTGGAAGTACTTCCGGACGAGAATTCCCAAATTGGAACAATCCCGATTTTCTCCTTCGCTCTGCTCCAGGTCCTCCAGGTCCTCCAGGCTGTGATGAAGGCTGGAGAGGAGTTGAGAGAGGAGGGTGTGGTCCCATGCAGCGAGGCTGTGCTGTGTTGTAAAGAGGTTGGCGATGTGCGTGATCATCGGATGTTGGAAACAGGTGCGTTGTGTCTGCTGCATCTGGGTGATTGTCCCCCTATTCCAAGGAAATTTGAAGTCGTTTCTGTCATCCAGGCATAGGTGAGACGGGGTCCTTTGCAGTTGTCTCAAAAGATTGAAAACTCTCAGGTTGTCTCCTCTATGAATCCAAAGTACTTCCTTCTCAAGGGAACCAGCAGGGCTGGAGCAGAGCATGGCCCCTGCCACCAGCCACAGATGGATCTGGGCCATTGGGAATTGCAGTGATTCAGGGCACTACCGCCAGGGGGAGTCGCGGGCACAATTGGCAGCAACTTTCCTTCCAGGGATTTCTAGAAAGCGCGATTCTCCAACTGGCCGCCAGAGGGCGCGCAGGAGGCCTTTTTGAAGCTGCTTTTGGGGAAGTTCGGTCAGCCGCCCTGTGCGGCTTTAATAGTGAAGGCAGAGCCTCCATGGGGAGGCCGCCGCCACTGCGGACTGGGCTCTGCCTGCGCCCGGCCGCGGACGCTGCTCCGAGGAAGCCCGCAGGGAACCCGGCCTCGGCTGCGCTTCCCCGGGAGCTCGGGGCTTTCCTTGTGCGCGGAAGCTCCAGCGAGGCCATTGGTACCGAGAACCCGTGTGCTGCGGGCCCAGAGGCGGGGACCAGAGCGCGTTGGGCGGTTTGTGGGGAATCGGGGCACGTTCTGCGCGGGATGCGCCCGGATCCGGAGCCGGGACCGCGGGGAGGACGGGCGGCGGCCCCGCGCTGGGGACGCTGCGGGCGGAGCTGGGCCGGGAGTGGCGGCTCCCTAGGGCTCTGGGGCTTTGGGGTGCTGTGTCCGCGTTACAGCGTTAGAGAGCCGTGGAGGGAAGTTACACAAACTGGGAAGTGCGAGCATTAAAACGGCTCTTCCTGAAGCTACTCAAAATATTAAACGATTTTAATATGAAATATTAATATGAAGCCCAATATTAAAAAATATTTTGTATTAAAGCATCACTTAATTAAACTTTTAAAATAGTTTTAAAGTTTAGTATTAAATAAATATCGCTGTAAATCTTTAAATATATTTTAAACCTTGAGACTATTTAAACATTCTCCCAAACTTTAAAATATATTTAAATATTAATTTAAATATCTACAAAAAATTTAAAATATTTCAATCTTAAGACATCCTTCTATTAGAATTTTAAAATACGTATATATTGAATATTAACTAAGTATTAACTGAAAATTTAAAATGTTTTAATTTTTTACATTAACGCTATAAAAACTGCATGTATGAAACTTGCACTTTATTTCAGGTGTATTTTATTTGTACCAGAACTAGGATTTAATATAATTTTACTGTCTTGGCTGGAAAGGAAGCAAACACTTGAGTGTTTTCAGGATGACTTGTTGTCAGCCTGGCCTGCCTGGCTCAGCGCTGGAGCATCAGCCTGTGAAGCAGGAAGTGCTGGGCTCATTCCTGGTCTGGGCACAGGTCCTGGTTGCAGCTAGATCCCTGGGTGGGGCTTGCAGGAGGCAGCCAATCAGTGATTCTCTCTCATCATGGACATTTCTCTCTCTCCCTCCACCTTCCTCTCTGAAATCTATTCAAGTGTTTTATTTAAGATGTTATTTTTAATAAAAGGGATTACTTGTGTTCAGTTGAGAGTATTGCCATGTTGGACAGTTTCTTGTAACCACGTGACAATGGTGAGTCATTTTTCTTTACTTTCATTTTACTGAAACGTCTTCACAGGACCTCACCTTGAATGAATCGTTAAAGGTAAAAATTGGTGTTGTGTGCAGGCTGGAGAGGACAGTTAGCAGGACCGATCTTTTCCTTTTCTTTGGTTAGCATTTTGTAGACTGAATGGAACTTGCTAACATTATATTTGCACCGTGCCCCCTTGCTTCATAAGCCTCTCAGGGACTGAAAGTGGAAGGTCATTTCGTGTCTCTAAAATGTTGATATTTTGTTCATCATGGATGTCCTTGCCTAATTCATTATTTCCTATTGCCTGGAAGTATTGTGTATCTTGATGACTCAGATGTGAGTCCTTCTTAAACTCTGAGCTTGAGGGAAGTACTCTGCCCTTCTACTAACCCAGGAAGGAGCTTTTGAATTAGTGTTGTGATCTTCAAGGGCTGAAAACCTAGGTATGTCCTCTTTCTTATCAGCACCACCCTCTGCCTCTAGCTTGCCTGTTTATGTTTTCCTGTGCCTCAGATAACATCCCCAGAGGGGGTCTGCCTCTGAGGCTGAAAGAAGGGATTATTTAGCTCACTGTTACCACTCACAGAACAGCAGTGCTTTGTCAGGAACCTTTCCTCAGAGCCGGTTCTCTGCAGAGTGGGCTCTGAGATTCCTCTGGTTCATGTGCCAGGCACTGATCTCTGTGTTACTCAGTGCTGTCCAATTTCCCATCGCCATCTATTGAAGAGCCTGTCTTACTCTGTTGTATGCTTGTGCTCCTTTGTCAAATATTAATTGTGCGTAATATCATGGGTTTACCTGTGGGGTCTCTGTTCTTTTCCGTTGATCTATCTGCCTGTTCCTGTGCCAGTCCCAGGCTGTTTAGATTACAGTGGCTTTGCAGTATAACTTGATAGCTGGTATTGTGATTCCTCCAAGTTTGTTCTTCTTTCTCAAGATTGCTGTGGCTGCTTGAGGTCTTCTTTTGTTCCATATAAATGTTTGGAGTATTTCTTCCTGATCTGTGAAATATGCTGTTGGTATTTTCATAGGGATTACATTGAATCTAAGATTGCTTTCGGTAGTATGGATATTTTAATGATGTTAATTCTAAGAGTCAATGAACACTGTATGTTCTTCCACTTATTTATACATGCCTCTATCTCTTTTGTTCAATGTCCTGTGATTTTCTGAGTACAAGTCTTTTACCTCCCCGGTTAAGTTTATTCCTAGGTATCTTACTTTTTTTGGGCACTATGGTAAATTGGATTGTTTGTTTAGTTTTTCTTGCTGAGAATTCATTATGAGTATATAACACCATAGAGTAAGGAAAACCTGTTCAATAAATGGTTCTAGGGTCAATGGAAAGCCACATGAAAAAGAATGGACTGGGTTACAGTTTGTCCCATGAATAAAACTTTACTCAAAAGGGATCAAATAAATAAACACAAGTTCTCACACAATAAAATCAATAGAAGAAAGCATAGGTACTAAATGTTTGGGCCTTGGCTGTAGAGAACATTTTATGAACTTCACTCCAAAGGCAAGTGAAGGAACGGCAGAAATAAATGAATGGGACCATATCAAACTAACCAGCTTCTGCACAGCAATAGAGACTGACAACAAAACGAAGAGGCAACCAATGAATGGGAGAAAATATTTGCAAAGAATAGCCCCGACAAAGGTTTAATACTCAAGCTATATAAAGAACTCATAAAACTCAACACTAAACAAACAACCCAATTAAAATGTGGGCACAGAACCTGAATAGACACCTCTCCCAAGAAGGCAGACAAACGTCCAACAGATTTATGAAAACGTGCATGGTCACTAGCCATTAGGGAAATGCAAATCACAACTACAATGAGACACCACCTCACACCTGTTAGACAAGTAATAAGTGTTGGAGAGGCTGTGGAAAAGGGGGAACGCTCATTCACTGCTGGTGGGAATATAGACTTCTGCAGCCACTATGAAAAACAGTCTCTGAATTCCCCCCAAAATTAAACATAGAGCTACCTACCATATGACCCAGCAATCCCTCTCTTGCATATATATGGGAGAAATGAAAAACTTATTCATTGCAGCATTATTTTTAAAAATATATATTTTATTGATTTTTTGACTGAGAGGAAAGGAGAGGGACTGAGAGTCAGAAACATCGATGAGAGAGAAACATCGATTAGCTGCCTCCTGCACACCCCCTGCTGGGGATGTGCCCGTAACCAAGGTACATGCCCTTGACCAGAATCGAACCCGGGACCCTTCAGTCTGAAAGCCTATGCTCTATCCACTGAGCCAAACCGGTCAGGGCTCATTGCAGCATTATTCACTGTGGCCAACACATGGAGACAACCAAGGTGTTCGTCAATAGAGAATTGGCTAAAGAAGACGTGGTACATAGACACAATGGCATAGTAATAAGAAAAGATGAAATACTGCCATTTGGGATGATGTGGATGGGTCCTGAGAATATTATGCTACGTGAAAAAGCTAAGCACCATATGATCTCAAATGTGGGATGTCACACTAAACTCTTGCACACAAACAGTTGTGTGGTGGTTGTCAGAGGGAAGGGTGTGGAAGGCGGGGAGTGAAGGGGGACTAATATATAGTGACGGAAGAGGATTTGACTTTGGGTGGTGTGCATACCGTACAGTATACAGATCTTGTAACAAATCCACACCTGAAACCTGTATGATCCTATGAACCAATGTCACCCCAATAGATTTTTTAAACAAAAGAAAGAGAAAAATGAATAAATAAACAAAGCCTTAAATCACGCGGTGTTGCAGAGAATGTTCACACATGGCTTTATGTCAGGTGGAAATGATATAACCCAATTGAACAGAGTATCTGCGGTTATAGAGATACAGTTTTAGAAATCCAGTAGGTGCCACAGTATTTTATCTTAGATCCTTGTGATGATTAATTTTATGTTTCAATTGGATTGGACCATGAGGAGCCCAGATACTTGGCCAAACTTTCTGAATGTGTCTGTGAGGGTGTTTTGGTCTGAGATTGACAGTTAAGTAGATGGACTGGGAAAAGCTATTGTTCTCCCTAATATGAGTCCACCTCATCTCACCAGTTGAAGGCCTTGAATAGAACATAATGGCTGACCTTGGCTTGGAGTAAGAAAACGGTAATTTAGCTAAATCCTATGTAACAAAACTTATAGCAAAGGGGAGGATGAAGGGCACAGTAGGGGTAAGGAGCGGGCACAAGCTCTCTGCCCTGGCTGGGGGATAAAGGAGAGGAACTTTTGTCCCATGAACAACCTCCAGCTCTGCAAAACCAGCCACATGATTATTGTTTCATTTTTCCCCAGATGTAATCGTTTGGGAACGAGAAATGGGAATCACACCAATCAACTCACAAAAGACTCACCAAATTGCTAATACTATCTAGCAAAATCATGGATGTTACTCATTCTCAATGTGCATTTCATATGATTAGTGAATCCATCAGACACTTGGGTCATCTACTAGTAAATATCATTACTACTCAAGATGACATAGAAGTGGTCGATGTCTCTTAGAGGTTAGTGTTGACCCACCCATGGAAAGGTCAAAGGTTTACTTCCACCTCAAGGGCATGCACCTAGGTTGCAAGTTCAGTTCCCGGCCTAGTCAGCTTGCAAGTAGAACCCAACCATTCATGCAGTAACTTATATCTCTCTCTCACATTGATGTTGTCCTCTCTCTCCCTTCCTTAGTTTCTGAAAATCAGTTTAATCAATATAAGAATGACATTATTGAGCACCTCCTATGCTGTAGGCACTCTTCTAAGCATATTGATTCATGGTTCATTCCTTGAGCACTCGTGGAAAACATGCATTTATAAAACAGGAGTTTCTCAAGCACCTTCATGTGTCAGTCTTGTTCTTCTCACTTAGTCCACATGAGTTCACAAAAGAGGCAGATGTGGTTCCATTCCTTATCCCTTTTTTATGAAGAAGAAGACAAAGCCACAGGAAGATGAACTTTCCCAACTTCATAGCAGTACTTGAGAATCTAGGAGTTCTGACTCCACAGTCTAAGCTCTTAACATTCTAGGAATTTCCCTCTTCACAGGAGCAAAGAGGCTATTGAGAATCAGAGCATCCTATCTCCAGGACAGTGGTTGTGATGGTTAATTCTATGTGTCAACTTGGCTAGGACAAACACCTGTCATCCTGAATTTTGCCTTAAAATGTACCTGGAGGTAGAGAAGCATAAATGCAGCAGCCCAGGTGGTCACAGTTTAGACCAGCAGAACTCAAATGGCCAAACAACCTATTTGTAACTTAAAAGTAACACAGTTGAATTCCATTAAATCTGCAAGCAAGTAGCAAGGATCCTACCATTCAACAGGTAATAGGCAAAGAAAGAATGGAAAAAGTCCAGAATTGGCAAGTTTCTCTCCTTCTAAACTGGTCCATGAAGTAGAGTAGGAGAGGAAAGAGAAATAATAAAAATGTATTAAAGTATTACCCACAATTTATTTACAAGTAAATTGAAGCATTGGCTAGGTCATCTGAGGCACAGATTAGCAGTGATGGGCAACCTTTTGAGCTTGGTGTGTCAAACTTCGCCAAAAAACTGAGCATAACTCGGGTAGTGTGTCACTTTGAGGAAAAAACTAACTCCAAGATTCTAGTCGCAAATGTTTCATCCTCAGGAGCAGCAAATGTTTCATCCTCGGCATGCGGCCACGTGTCATCAGAAATGGCTACACCATAGGTTCGCCATCACTGGATTAGAGAAATCCTCCCAAATTGACCTCTCCCTGCGCTCTGAGATAGTCACACAGCACACACGCAGTTATGTGCATTTGGCTGACTCCCTTCCCTGCCCTCATTGGAACACTGGCATTTGCTCAGGGCCCAGAACACCCATCAGCACACTCCTAGAAGCAGAACTGTCCACAACAGTTGTGAAGAACATGGAGCGGCCACTCCACAGTTGCTCTCTCCCTGTGGCTTTTCTTCTGATTAGAAACCTTGAGGCTGAAACCACCACAGACCTAGAGGCGGTGAGGGCGGGGCGGGAAGGGAGTGAATACATCCAGTGAAGCAGGACTGGGAGACTGTGGTAGGAGGAGGCCCAGATGCCAATATCAGCCAACAAATCACTTCACTCAAAAGACTCCTCCCAGATATCCCTACCCTCTCCTCCTGGCTGACGGAATGGAAGCCGGCTACAGTTCTGACATAAGCACCGAACATCCTCCATGTTTCCAGGGCTCTTCTCCATTCCATGCGTTTCCAGCTTTCCATAGGCACTTTCTGAGAAGTGGGGGACTGTTCTAAAGGACTTTAAAAAGGAGTGCTCGCCAAAACCGGTTTGGCTCAGTGGATAGAGCGTAGGCCTGCAGACTCAAGGGTCCCGGGTTCAATTCCGGTCAAGGGCATGTACCTTGGTTGCGGGCACATCCCCAGTAGGGGATGTGCAAGAGGCAGCTGATCGATGTTTCTCTCTCATCGATGTTTCTAACTCTCTATCCCTCTGTCTTCCTCTCTGTAAAATATCAATAAAATATATTTTAAAAAAATAAAAAATAAATAAAAAGGAGTGCTATTTTGAGATAGATTCAAAAAATAAGGATTTAGGTTTTCAGAAGTAAAACATGAAATTTTATTTGACAAGAATTGAATAAATAAAGCAAAATGCAAATTTAATAACTTAAAAAAGTTCCATGTTTTGTAAATTTTAATACCAGGTAAGAGCAAATATTGGTTATATAAATACATAAATATGATAAGATGAAAGAATAAATAATAAATAGAAATAACCATTTATGACCATTTATAACAAAAAATAATAAATAACAATTAATCAAGAATAAATAATAAATAAATAAATAACAATAGATAACCATTCAGGCAGTAACCTATGAGGGACTATTGACCCAGGAGCTGAATTTTGTAACATTTTCTCACTTAACACTCTGACAACCGATTTACTGAGTAAAATTCAATGAATCCTGTGACTGAAGCAGATAGAAGAGCCTTTGCACATGACCCAGGACATATGGGCAAAGGTGAGGTGGCGCATTCACCCATGAGAATCCTCTCAGGGCGATCCCACGTCTCCGTCCTTATTTCTCAGCCTTTCTTGCAAGGCTCTTGTTGAGGAGAAGGACCTCATGATTTCCACTCTGACAACTTCCCAGGCGCAGTCACTGTATTTCTTCTCCTTCAGGTAGAGACGGAGGCCCTGGAAGTACCTCTTCAAGGCCAGGGTCGGGCCCTGCGTGGCCAGGCCAGATCCCTCCTCTCCCATCTCCCGCGCCCAACAGGTGTCCAGGTCTTCCAGCTGCCGATGGAGTCCTGTGCGCAGGTGGTCCACGAGGGTCATGTTCCAGGTGACAGAGGAGTTCTCTGTGGGCAGGAGGTCAAAGATCTGCTGGAGCATCTCGTGGAGGACAGAGAGGGCCTGGGCCTTCTGGACCTGGCTGCCATCCACCGTTGCCCGGGGGAATCTGAAGTGCTTTCTGTCCTTCAGACAGAAGAGAGGGGAGATGGTGCTCATTTGGCTCAGAAGCACTAAGTTCTCCCTGCTGAGCAGGACGTGGTCCTGAGGCGGGTCACAGCCCAGAGCTCCACCGGGGCCAGAGCTGAACAGCACCAGGGCCGTGAGTAGCGAGAGCAGGAGGGCCATGGGCAAAGGAGGGTGCTGCTGGCCTGGCTGAGCTGGGCGTCTGGTGAACAACCTTGGGCCAGAAGTTCTCCAATGACCTTCTTTCTAGGCAGGGCCCTTAAATAGGGAACACCACAGTTTTCATTTTCTAAGCATTTCTTTCCACTTTCACTTCCTTTTTTGTTTTCTTTTAGGTGGTCTAAGAAGATGTCATCAATCTGCAATATTAATTTTCTATTTTAAATTCCCAACAAATTTTTAAAATATATATATTTTACTGATTTTTTACAGAGAGGAATGGAGAGGGACAGAGAGTTAGAAACATCTGTGAGAGAGAAATACCGATCAGCTGCCTCCTGCGGACCTCCCACTGGGGATGTGCCCGAAACCAAGGTACATGCTCTTGACCGGATTCGAACCTGGGACCTTTCAGTCCACAGACCGACGCTCTATCCACTGAGCCAAACCGGTTTGGGCTCCCAACAAACTTTAGATGTGTCGTCTGGGCCCCATGTTGCCCTCCTTACTCTGCACAGGGAGTCAGGCTTCCTCATCCGTGTGGGATTGTGTGTTTTGTCAGGTCCTGCTGGCCCACATGTAGTCCATAAGCTCTTTAGAACCAAGGGCTGAGTTTTATTTACTGTTGTGTTCCCTGCAGAGGCTGAGGTTTTTAGTGACTGCGTTTGGGGGTGTTTCTCCTCTAGAACCCATTCCTGCAGGGCCACGTGGTTATGCTTCACGGGGGCCACTGGGTCAGGACTTGTGTAGACATTGCCGTTTCCTTCCAGCGTTTGTAACCGGTTGTCAGTGCTCCTCAGGCTGTGCCGATACCCCCAGCAGCAATCCGGGTTCTTTGCTGGTGGCTGTAGGTGTGGAGATTCTCATTACAAGATGGTAATATTTTCCCAGCGCCACCCCATTCCCGAGGCCAAGATCTGCTCTAGTAACCCTGTGCCTCTGAGTGACAGTGTCCTCAACTATAACTCTCCTGTACTCCCCGCTGAGGGCAGGCTCATCCCATCCTGAGGTCCTTAGAATCCTCCCCAGGAGGAGACGCTCGTGTCTTTGTGGCAAATGATGGGTCAGCATCCTCCTGCTTCCCCCGGAGGGTGTGTGTGAAGGACCCTTGCTCTCGGTGGTGACCTGCTCCTCTCCTGAGCCAGGACCCAGGTGTCAGTGGTGTCCGCAGCCCTAATGCTGACAGCAAACGTTAGTTTTGTCTAAGTGGGTGGAGGCATTCGTTATCCGTTTGCAATCATTGATCTTCAGTGGGCCAATAATTTGCTTTGGCTAGAGCAGCTTTATAATTGAATTTTCTTTTTAAATTATTGAACACATTGAACTCAGAATTTCTGAGCTGGGGACAGGAGATTCAATGATGACGTCTGTCAGTAGAAACTTGTAGAACAGAAACTGGTGAACTTCAGCTGCTCATTCAGTCTGTGCGTTTCTATTGGGCTTCTCTGTTCATCCCTCTGTCTCCTGCTCAGGATGCAGGGCAGTGAGGCTCAGGCTGCTAACTCAGGGAGAAACAGCCTTCTTCCCTTAATTATTCCTGGTGCTTCATTCTAAAGGTAAATAAACACATAGTTATTACATAGTATTTTGCGGGGCATAGTCTGTGTTGCTCCTCTGAAATGATTTTCTACTTTATCCTGAGGTTCATATAAAGGGAGTAAAGAAAATCAAAGGGACTTCACCTTTTTCTCTCTAATTATCATGACGTCAGACTTTTCATTTCTCATTTCAACTTTCCTAGAAAGCAAAATTGACAGTTGTTTGTGGCAAAAATGAAAGAAATAGAATTCTGCATGTCCTGAAAGAGAAAGGAGGGAAGTGACTTCTGATGACGAGAGGACAAAGTGTAAGTTGGCACAATGGACTGCAGCCCTGTGGGGTGCTGGTGCTGTGGCAGAGGGAGGATGGTGCCGGCCCTGAGCTACACCAACGGTGAATTCAACCATCTCACTAATCCTATTTGCATTAAACGTGTTTATACCACTATTATGCAGTATAAATCTGAAGCGATGAATTATTTGGAAGGTACCACAAATCCAAGGTCAAACCTTTAAGGAGTTTAAGACAAAGGCTGGTCTGGAAGGGCCCGTTAAAAGACAAGGATAGAATTGGACATGGGATTTATGAACAAAGGAGAGGCCACACCATGATAGCACTGAGCAGGGAGGGTGGGGTGACAAGCGGTTCCAAGTTCCACTTCAAATGCCAGTGGATTGCTGTCTGTTGTTCTGTATGACATCACCAGTGTGGTCTGAGTCTATAGAACTGACTGACTTTAAGTTCTAAGGAAAAGTAGACAACATTCCTTTTAAATGGTTTTCATGAGTAGAATTTTCTGACAATTGAAACAAGTTTGTCGCTGGCACTGGAGTAACCGTGGTCCCTCCAATTCCCAGCGGGCTGCTGTGGGTTCAGTGTCCCCTGGGCTGGGGACACTGCTGTTGGCCACGTCTCTGTGGGAGAGCTCTGCTCTCAGCATCCACTTCCATCTCCTCCCCCTCGGAACCAGAATGATCTGCAGAAGCAGGTGACTCAGTGCAGGCCCTTCCCATTGTTCCCCTCTGAGGGCCTGCCTGTTCCCGTCCAGGCTTTACCTGCCTCTGTTCTGCCCAGTTCTCACACTGCTGCTGACTTTCACCTCCTTCCTGCTCCTAGGTGTGCTCTGTGTCCTGATCCGTGATCACCAGATCCGAGTCTGCTTCTCACCTCTTTGCACTGAGTGCATCACCTGAGACAGGTGCAGCCCCACTGCTGGGAGCATCAGTGGTTTTGCCCTGTCCAGTCGTGGAAACGTCCCAGATGATACACCCTCATTTCTCTCTGTACAACTGGGTAGAATAGAATCAAGTTCCCAGAAAACTTTAGCTACACACGCTGAGTTGGCAAAGTCTCCAAATAGAAGGTGCCCATGACCTACAATCATTGTTTACACAAGAGCCAAACTTAAGAGTCTTCTGATCAGAAATGCTTGCATTGTTCTCTTCTGCAAACGCAAGACAAAGTTCTCTAATGACCAACCAACGTCTGGATATTTTTCTGTTGATCGCTTACAAGAGCCACCGTGAAATTAACTGGCAAATGTCTTTAACCAATCATTATCCTGAAGAACCTTTTCATTAAAAAAAGATTGAATTTATAGTTTGGAAACTGCAAATAGCTCCTACCCCCTCCACCACCACTGTCCCGTAAAATTAAACAGTAAAAAAAAAAAAAGTGATAAAATTATTTATTTAAGAGGCAGATCATGTACCTCTCTCTAAACATACTTTTGTAAATTCATGATGTAAAAGATATTTTTAAAATAACCCCTTGATTTTGGAGTCAGGTATTTCTCAGCTGGTGCAGAAATGTGAGTGGAGATTATTTAGGGGCTTGGCAAACAATGCAGTTGAAGAGAGAGAGTCAGTCACCATAGAAAGTTATTGTGAATTGGTTGACTTTCCTTTGAGGATTGTTACATGATTCCAACGCGTAGTGTAATTTCCACTCTAACGACCTCCCAGGCACAGGCGCTGTATTTCTTCTCTCTCAGGTAGTTATGGATTCTTTGGAAGTACTTCCGGACGAGAATTCCCAAATTGGAACAATCCCGATTTTCTCCTTCGCTCTGCTCCAGGTCCTCCAGGTGCTCCAGGCTTTGATGAAGGCTGGAGAGGAGTTGAGAGAGGAGGGTGTGGTCCCATGCAGCGAGGCTGTGCTGTGTTGTAAAGAGGTTGACGATGTGCGTGATCATCGGATGTTGGAAACAGGTGCGTTGTGTCTTCTGCATCTGGGTGATTGTCCCCCTATTCCAAGGAAATTTGAAGTCGTTTCTGTCATCCAGGCATAGGTGAGGGGGTGTCCTTTGCAGTTGCCTCAAAAGATTGAAAACTCGCAGGTTGTCTCCTCTATGGATCCAAAGTAAGTCCTCCTCAAGAGAAACAGCAGGGCTGGAGCAGAGCATGGCCCCTGCCACCAGCCACAGATGGATCTGGGCCATTGGGAATTGCAGTGATTCAGGGCACTACCGCCAGGGGGAGTCGCGGGCACAATTAGCAGCAACTTTCCTTCCAGGGATTTCTAGAAAGCGCGATTCTCCAAGGGGCCGCCAGAGGGCGCGCAGGAGGCCTTTTTGAAGCTGCTGTTGGGGAAGTTAGGTCAGCCGCCCTGTGCGGCTTTAATAGTGAAGGCAGAGCCTCCATGGGGAGGCCGCCGCCACTGCGGACTGGGCTCTGCCTGCGCCCGGCCGCGGACGCTGCTCCGAGGAAGCCCGCCCGGAACCCGGCCTCGGCTGCGCTTCCCCGGGAGCTCGGGGCTTTCCTTGTGCGCGGAAGCTCCAGCGAGGCCATTGGAACCAGAACCCGTGTGCTGCGGGCCCGGAGGCGGGGACCAGAGCGCGTTGGGCGGTTTGCGGGGAATCGGGGCACTTTCTGCGCGGGATGCGCCCGGATCCGGAGCCGGGACCGCGGGGAGGACGGGCGGCGGCCCCGCGCTGGGGAAGCTGCGCGGGGAGCTGGGCCGGGAGTGGCGGCTCCGTAGGGCTCTGGGGCTTTGGGGTGCTGTGTCCGCGTTACAGAGTTAGAGAGCCCTGGAGGGAAATTAAACTGGGAAGTGCGAGCATTACAACGGCTCTTCCTGAAGGTACTCAAAATATTAAACGATTTTAATATGAAATATTAATATGAAGCCCAATATTAAAAAATATTTTGTATTAAAGCATCACTTATTTAAATTATTAAAATAGTTTAAAAGTTTAGTATGAAATAAAATCGCTGTAAATCTTTAAATATATTTTAAACCTTGAGACTATTAACACATTCTCTTAAACTTTAAAAAATATTTAAATATCTACATAAAATTTAAAATATTTCAATCTTAAGACATCCTTCTATTAGAATTTTAAAATACTTATATATGGATTATTAACTAAGTATTAACTAAAAATTTTAAATGTTTCACTTTTTTACATTCAGGCTATGAAAACTGCATGTATGAAACTTGCACTTTATTTCAGGTGTATTTTATTTGTACCAAAACAAGGATTTAGTGTAATTTTACTGTCTTTGCTGGAAAGGAAGCAAACACTTGAGTGTTTTCACGATGACTTGTTGTCAGCCTGGCCTGCCCGGCTCAGCACTGGAGCATCAGCCTGTGAAGCAGGAAGTGCTGGGTTCATTCCTGGTCTGGGCACAGGTCCTGGTTGCAGCTAGATCCCTGGGTGGGGCTTGCAGGAGGCAGCCAATCAATGATTCTCTCTCATCATTGATGTTTCTATCTTTCTCTCCCTCACCTTCCTCTCGGAAATCAATACAAGTGTTTTATTTAAGATGTTATTTTTAATAAAAGGGATTACTGTGTTCAGTTGAGAGTATTGCCCTGTTGGACAGGTTCTTGTAACCACGTGACAATGGTGAGTCATTTTTCTTTCATTTCACTTTCCTGAAACGTCATCACAGGACCTCACATTGAATGAATCGTTAAAAGTAAAAACTGGTGTTGTGTGCAGGCTGGAGAGGACAGTTAGCAGGACCGATCTTTTCCTTTTCTTTGGTTAGCATTTTGTAGACTGGGTGGAACTTGCTAACATTATATTTGCACCGTGCCTCGCTCCTTCCCTTCGTAACCCTCTCGGGGACTTGAAAGTGGAAGGTCATTTCGTGTCTCTAAAATGTTTGTATTTTGTTAATCATGGATTTCCTGGCATTAATTCACTTTTTTTTATTTAAAAAAAAATATATTTTATTGATTTTTTTATACAGATGAAGGGAGAGGGATAGAGAGTTAAGAACACCAATGAGAGAGAAACATCAATCAGCTGCCTCCTGAACACCCCCTACTGGGAATGTACCCACAACCAAGGTACATGCCCTTGACTGGAATTGAACCTGGGACCCTTCAGTCCGAAGGCCGATGCTCTATCCACTGAGCCAAACTGGTTAGGGCAATTCATTTTTTAGTATTGCCTGGAAGTATTGTGTATCTTGATGACTCAGATGTGAGTCCTTCTTAAACTCTGTGCTTGAGGGAAGTACTCTGCCCTTCTACTAACCCAGGAAGGAGCTTTTGAATTAGTGTTGTGATCTTCAAGGGCTGAAAACCTAGGTATGTCCCCTTTCTTATCAGCAGCACCCTCTGCCTGGTTCTTGCCTGTTTGTTTTCCTGTGCCTCAGGTAACATCCCCAGAGGTGGTCTGCCTCTGAGGCTGAAAGGAGGGATTATTTAGCTCATTGTTACCACTCACAGAACAGCAGTGCTTTGTCAGGAACCTTTCCTCAGAGCTGGTTCTCTGCAGAGTGGGCTCTGAGATTCCTCTTGTTCATGTGCCAGGCACTGATCTCTGTGTAACTCAGTGCTGTCCAATTTCCCATCGCCATCTATTGAAGAGCCTGTCTTACTCTGTTGTATGCTCTTGCCTCCTTTGTCAAATATTTATTGTGCGTAATATCATGGGTTTACTTCTGGGGTCTCTGTTCTGTTCCGTTGATCTATCTGCCTGTTCCTGTGCCAGTCCCAGGCTGTTGAGATTACAGTGGCTTTGCAGTATAACTTGATATCTGGTATTGTGATTCCTCCAAGTTTGTTCTTCTTTCTCAAGATTGCTGTGGCTGCTTGAGGTCTTCTTTTGTTCCATATAAATGTTTGGAGTTTTTGTTCTGTTTCTGTGAAATATGCTGTTGGTAACATAATAGGGATTGCATTGAATCTATAGATTGCTTTGGGTAGTATGGACATTTTAGTGATGTTAATTCTAAAGTCCATGAACACTGTTTGTTCTTCCAGTTATTTATATCTTCTTCTATTTCTTTTGTTCAACGTTCTGTGATTTTCTGAGTACAAGTCTTTTACCTCCCCGGTTAAGTTTATTCCTAGGTATCTTAATTTTATGGGCACTATGGTAAATTGAAATGTTTGTTTAGTTTTTCTGTCTGAGAATTCATTATTGGTATATAACGCCATAGATTAAAGAAAACCTGTTCAATAAATGGTTCTGGGATCAATGGAAAACCACATGCAAAAGAATAGACTGGATTACAGTTTGTCCCCATGAATAAAACTTAACTCAAAGGGGATCAAGTACATAAATAGAAGGTCTCAAACAATGAAATCAGTAGAAGAAAGCATAGGTACTAAATGCATGGGCCTTGGCTGTAGAGAACATTTTATGAACTTGACTTTAAAGGCAGGTGAAGGAAAGGCAAAAATAAATGAATGGGACCATATCAAACTAACCAGCTTCTGCACAGCAATAGAGACTGACAACAAAACGAAGAGGCAACCAATGAATGGAAGGTAATATTTGCAAACAATAGCTCCGACAAAGGTTTAATCCCCAAACTATATAAAGAACTCACAAAACTCAACACTGAACGAACTACCCAATTAGAACGTGGCCAGAGAACCTGAGTAAACCTCTCTCCCAAGAGGAGATACAAACATCAAACAGATCTATGAAAAGATGTTCAATGTCATTAGCAATTAGGGAAATGCAAATCACAACTACAATGAGACACCACCTCACACCTGTTAGAATGGCTATTATCAACAAAACGAGTAATAAGTGTTGGAGAAGTTGTGGAAATAGGGGAACACTCATTCACTGCTGGTGGGAATATACACTTTGCAGCCACTATGGAAAAGAGTCTGGCAATTTCCCCAAAAATTTAAGAATAGAGCTACCTGCCATATGACCCAGGAATCCCTCTCTTGCATGTATACCCGAGAAATCGAAAACTTTTACACACAAAGATATATGCACCCCTCGTTCATTATTCACTGTGGCCAACACATCAAGACAGCCAAGGTGTCCATCAATAGAGAATTGGCTAAAGAAGATGTGGTACGCAGACACAATGGAATAGAAATAAGAAAAGATGAAATACTGCCATTTGGGACGACGTGGACGGGTCCTGAGAATATTAGGCTACGTGAAATAAGTGAGGCGGAAAAGCTGAGCACCACGTGATCTCATCTGTGGGATGTCACACTAAACTCATGCACACAAACAGTAGTGTGGGGTTGTCAGAGGGAAGGGTGTGGAAGGCGGGGAGGGAAGGGGGACTAATACATAGTGACGGAAGAGGATTTGACTTTGGGTGGTGTGCATACCGTACAATATACAGATCTTGTAACAAATCCACACCGGAAACCTGTATGATCCTATGAACCAGTGTCACCCCAATATATTTTTTAAACAAAAATAAAAATAAATAAATAAATAAACCCTTAAATCACGCGGTGTTGCAGAGAATGTTCACACGTGGCTTTATGTCAGGTGGAAGTGATATAACCCAATTGAACAGAGTATCTGCGGTTACAGAGATACAGTTTTAGAAATCCAGTAGGTGCCACAGTATTTTATCTTAGATCCTTGTGATGATTAATTTTATGTTTCAATTGGATTGGACCATGAGGAGCCCAGATACTTGGCCAAACTTTCTGAATGTGTCTGTGAGGGTGTTTTGGTCTGAGATTGACAGTTAAGTAGATGGACTGGGAAAAGCTATTGTTCTCCCTAATATGAATCCACCTCATCTCACCAGTTGAGGGCCTTGAATAGAACATAATGGCTGACCTTGGAGTAAGAAAACGGTAATTTAGCTAAATCCTATGTAACAAAACTTATAGCAAAGGGGAGGATGAAGGGCACAGTAGGGATAAGGAGAGGGCACAAGCTCTCTGCCCTGGCTGGGGGATAAAGGAGAGGAACTTTTGTCCCATGAACAACCTCCAGCTCTGCAAAACCAGCCACATGATTATTGTTTCATTTTTCCCCAGATGTAATCGTTTGGGAATGTGAAATGGGAATCACACCAATCAACTCACAAAATACTCACTTTAACTAAGAACACCAAATTGCTAATACTATCTAGCAAAATCATGGATGTTACTCATTCTCAATGTGCATTTCATATGATTAGTGAATCCATCAGACACTTGGGTCATCTACTAGTAAATATCATTACTACTCAAGATGACATAGAAGTGGTCGATGTCTCTTAGAGGTTAGTGTTGACCCACCCATGGAAAGGTCAAAGGTTTACTTCGATCTAAAGGGCATGCACCTAGGTTGCAAGTTCAGTTCCCGGCCTAGTCAGCTTGCAAGTAGAACCCAACCATTCATGCAGTAACTTATATCTCTCTCTCACATTGATGTTGTCCTCTCTCTCCCTACTTTGTTTCTGAAAATCAGTTTAAATAATCAATATAAGAATGACATTATTGAGCACCTCCTATGCTGTAGGCACTCTTCTAAGCATATTGATTCATGGTTCATTCCTTGAGCACTCGTGGAAAACATGCATTTATAAAACAGGAGTTTCTCAAGCACCTTCATGTGTCAGTCTTGTTCTTCTAACTTAGTCCACATGAGTTAACAAAAGAGGCAGATATGGTTCCATTCCTTATCCCTTTTTTATGAAGAAGAAGACAAAGCCACATGGAGATGAACTTTCCCAAGTTCATAGCAGTACTTGAGAATCTAGGAGTTCTGACTCCACAGTCTAAGCTCTTAACATTCTAGGAATTTCCCTCTTCACAGGAGCAAAGAGGCTATTGAGAATCAGAGCATCCTATCTCCAGGACAGTGGTTGTGATGGTTAATTCCGTGTGTCAACTTGCCTAGGTCAACCACCGGTCATCCTGAATTTTGCCTTAAAATGTACCTGGAGGTAGAGAAGCATAAATGCAGCAGCCCAGGTGGTCACTAGACCAGCAGAACTCAAATGGCCAAACAACCTATTTGTAACTTAAGAGTAACACAGTTGAACTCCATTAAATCTGCAAGCAAGTAGCAAGGATGCTACCATTCAACAGGTGATAGGCAAAGAAAGAATGGAAAAAGTACAGAAATGGCAAGTTTTTCTTCTAATCTGGTCCATGAAATAGAGTAGTAGAGGAGAGAAAGATAAACGAAAAAATGTATTAAAGTATTACCCACAATTTATTCACAAGTGAACTGAAGCATTGGCTAGGTTATCTGAGGCACAGAATCAAGAAATCCTCCGAAACTGGTCTCTCTCCCTGCGCTCTGAGATAGTCACACAGCACACACGCAGTTATGTGCATTTGGCTGACTCCCTTCCCTGCCATCACTGGAACACTGGCATTTGCTCAGGGTCCAGAACACCCATCAGCACACTCCTAGAAGCAGAACTGTCCACAACAGTTGTGAAGAACACAGAGCGGCCACTCCACAGTTGCTCTCTCCCTGTGGCTTTTCTTCTGATTAGAAACCTTGAAGGGGAAACAACAACAGACCTGGAGGCGGTGAGGGCGGGCGGGAAGGGAGTGAATACATCCAGTGAAGCAGGACTGGGAGACTGTGGTAGGAGGAGGCCCAGATGCCAATATCAGCCAACAAATCACTTCACTCAAAAGACTCCTCCCAGATATCCCTACCCTCTCCTCCTCGCTGACGGAATGGAAACCGGCTACAGTTCTGACATAAGCACCGAACATCCTCCATGTTTTCCAGGGCTCTTCATTCCATGCGTTTCCAGCTTTCCATAGGCACTTTCTGAGAAGTGGGGGACTGTTCCAAAGGACTTAAAAAGAGAGTGCTATTTTGAGATTAAAAAAATGAGGATTAAGGTTTTCAGAAGTTAAAAACTCAAGAAGTTTTCTTTGGTAAGAATAGAATAAATAAAGCAAAATGCAAATTTAATAATTTTAAAAAGTTACATGTTTTGTACATTTTAATTCAAGGTAATAGCAAATATTGGTTATATAAATACATAAATATGATAAGGCGAAAAAATAAATAATAAAAAAATAAATAACAATAAATAACAATTTAGACAGTAACCTATCAGGGACTGTTGACCCAGAAGCTGAATTTTGTAACATTCTCTCGCTTAAGACTCTGACAACAGATTTGCTGAATAAAATTCAATAAATCCTGTGACTGAAGCAGATAGAAGAGCCTTTGCACATGACCCAGGACATATGGGCAAAGGTGAGGTGGCGCATTCACCCATGAGAATCCTCTCAGGGCGATCCCACGTCTCCGTCCTGATTTCTCAGCCTTTCTTGCAAGGCTCTTGTTGAGGAGAAGGATCTCATGATTTCCACTCTGACAACTTCCCAGGCGCAGTCACTGTATTTCTTCTCCCTCAGGTAGAGACGGAGGCCCTGGAAGTACCTCTTCAAGGCCAGGGTCGGGCCCTGCGTGGCCAGGGCAGATCCCTCCTCTCCCATCTCCCGCGCCCAACAGGTGTCCAGGTCTTCCAGCTGCCGATGGAGTCCTGTGCGCAGTTGGTCCACGAGGGTCGTGTTCCAGGTGACAGAGGAGTTCTCTGTGGACAAGAGGTCGGAGATCTGCTGGAGCATCTCGTGGAGGACAGAGAGGGCCTGGGCCTTCTGGACCTGGCTGCCATCCACCGTTGCCCGGGGGAATCTGAAGTGCTTTCTGTCCTTCAGACAGAAGAGAGGGGAGATGGTGCTCATTTGGCTCAGAAGCACTAAGTTCTCCCTGCTGAGCAGGACGTGGTCCTGAGGCGGGTCACAGCCCAGAGCTCCACCGGGGCCAGAGCTGAACAGCACCAGGGCCGTGAGTAGCGAGAGCAGGAGGGCCATGGGCAAAGGAGGGTGCTGCTGGCCTGGCTGAGCTGGGCGTCTGGTGAACAACCTTGGGCCAGAAGTTCTCCAATGACCTTCTTTCTAGGCAGGGCCCTTAAATAGGGAACACCACAGTTTTCATTTTCTAAGTATTTCTTTCCACTTTCACTTCCTTTTTTGTTTTCTTTTAGGTGGTCTAAGAAGATGTCATCAATCTGCAATATTAATTTTCTATTTTAAATTCCCAACAAACTTTTAAAATATATATATTTTACTGATTTTTTACAGAGAGGAATGGAGAGGGACAGAGAGTTAGAAACATCTGTGAGAGAGAAACATCCATCATCTGCCTCCTGCACACCTCCCACTGGGGATGTGCCCGAAACCAAGGTACATGCTCTTGACCGGAATGAAACCTGGGACATTTCAGTCCACCGGCTGACGCTCTATCCACTGAGCCAAACCGGTCAGGGCTCCCAACAAACTTTAGATGTGTCGTCTGGGCCCCATGTTGCCCTCCTCACTCTGCCCAGGGAGTCAGGCTCCCTCATCCGTGTGGGCTTGTGTGTTTTGTCAGGTCCTTGCTGGCCCACATGTAGTCCATAAGCTCTTTAGAACCAAGGGCTGAGTTTTATTTACTGTTGTGTTCCCTGCAGAGGCTGAGGTTTTTAGTGACTGCGTTTGGGGGTGTTTCTCCTCTAGAACCCATTCCTGCAGGGCCACGTGGTTATGCTTCACGGGGGCCACTGGCTCAGGACTTGTGTAGACATTGCCGTTTCCTTCCAGCGTTTGTAACCGGTTGTTAGTGCTCCTCAGGCTGTGCCGATACCCCCAGCAGGAATCCGGGTTCTTTGCTGGTGGCTGTAGGTGTGGAGATTCTCATCACAAGATAGTAATATTTTCCCAGCGCCACCCCATTCCCGAGGCCGAGATCTGCTCTAGTAACCCTGTGCCTCTGAGTGACAGTGTCCTCAACTATAACTCTCCTGGACTCCCCCCTGAGGGCAGGCTCACCCCATCCTGAGGTCCTTAGAATCCTCCCCAGGAGGAGAGGCTCGTGTCTTTGTGGCAAATGATGAGTCAGCATCCTCCTGCTCCCCCCGGAGGGTGTGTGTGAAGGACCCTTGTTCTCGGTGGTGACCTGCTCCTCTCCTGAGCCAGGACCCAGGTGTCAGTGGTGTCCACAGCCCTAACGCTGACAGCAAACGTTTGTTTTGTCTAAGTGGGTGGAGGCATTCGTTATCCGTTTGCAATCATTGATCTTCAGTGGGCCAATAATTTGTTTTGGCAAGTGCAGCTTTATTATTGAATTCTCTTTTTAAATTATTGAACACATTGAACTCAGAATTTCTGAGCTGGGCACGGGAGATTCAATGACGACGTCTCTCAGTAGAAACTTGTAGAACAGAAACTGGTGAACTTCAGCTGCTCATTCAGTCTGTGCGTTTCTATTGGGCTTCTCTGTTCATCCCTGTGTCTCCTGCTCAGGATGCAGGGCAGTGAGGCTCAGGCTGCTAACTCAGGGAGAAACAGCCTTCTTCCCTTAATTATTCCTGGTGCTTCATTCTAAAGGTAAATAACCACATAGTCATTACATAGTGTTTTACTGGGCATAGTCTGTGTATTTCCTCTGATATGATTTTCTACTTCATCCTGAGGTTCATATAAAGGGAGTAAAGAAAATCAAAGGGACTTCACCATTTTTCTCTCTAATTATCATGACGTCAGACTTTTTATTTCTCATTCCAACTTTCCCAGAAAGCAAAATTGACAGTTGTTTGTGGCAAAAATGAAACAAATAGAATTCTGCATGTCCTAAAAGAGAAAGGAGGGAAGTGGCTTCTGATGACGAGAGGACAAAGTGTAAGTGGGCAGAAGGGACTGCAGCCCCATGGGAGCTGGTGCTGTGGCAGAGGGAGGATGGAGCCAGCCCTGAGCTACACCAACGCAGGGCTGGGCTGCCTCTGCCAGAGGCTCAGAGAACAGGACCTCCTGGGTCAGTGACCAGCCACGTCACTTTCCTGTCATTTAATGCACATGGGACCGGCTCTGAGGATGGAACGGAAGACTCACAGCAACCAACGCTCAGAAGACTGGCGACCACGACCCCCACTGCTGGAGCAGGACCCTCCCTGCTGCCCAGTGGATATTAACCCCGATGTACGTGCTCCGTATGGTTAATAAACCCACTCAGCTGCTGGAAGATTGCATTGAGTAATGTGGATTTGAGAGAAGTGGAATTGGATGATCCTAAAAGAGTATGCTCTTAATCTAAATAATAATTATATTGATATTTTACAGCAAATGATAACAAAATTTTATTCCATGCTATGGTCCTAGCACTGTTCTAAGATCTTTGAAATGTTGAATTCAATTTTCTCAGTAATCCTATTTGCATTAAACTTGTTTATACCACTATTATGCAGTATAAATCTGGAGCGATGAATTATTTGGAAGGTACCAAGAATCCAAAGTCAAGCCCTTTAGGAGCTTAAGATATGGGCTGGGCTGGAAGGGCCGGTTAAAGGACGACAAGGATAGTAATGGACATGGGATTTATGAACCAAGGAGAGGCCAGGGCATGATAGCAGTGAGCAGGGAGAGTGGGTTGAGTAGGGATTCCAAGTTCCACTTCAAATGCCAGTGGATTGCTGTCTGTTGTTCTGTATGACATCACCAGTGTGGTCTGAGTCTATAGAATTGGCTTTAAGTTCTAAGGAAAAGTAGTCAACATTCCTCTTAAATAGTTTTAAAGAGTAGAATTTTCTGACAATTGAAACTACTTTGTCGCTGGCACTGGAGTTACCCTGGTCCACTCCAATTCCCAGAATCCATCCCTCCTCTTGGAGGCTGCCCTTGTTACACGTGGCCACCAGGGGGCTGTCTTCCCTGAGAGGAGTATCATTTTCCCATGGACACCCTGGATCTTGCTTTCTCTTTCTGTTCAGCTACAGGTACTCTTACATCACATTCAATGGACACTAAGGAAAGCCTCTTGCAGATGTTTCTGCAAAACCTAGAAATGTTAGTCACCTTTCGCTTTCAACTTGTGAAGTTCTGCTCTTTAGTTAAACCTTGCAGCTGAAACCACAAGGACCAGGAAGCAGTTGTGTGATTGGGTGGAGAGGTCACGAGAGTGGATGACAAGGGTGCTGTGGGGATTTCTGCCTGGAGAGGAAGGACACTAGTGTGATGTGGGCATGGGTTCTGGAATGCTGGGAGGGAGGGAGGAAAGGCATGTGCCAGGGGTCAGAATCATTAAACATCATGTTCTTCTGTCCTTTATCCAGGCATTTATTCCCCTTTCTAGTTATTAATACAGGCCACTGAGACAGGCCAGTAAGCCAGGACAAGTGGAACAGGGAAACTGAGACAGACAGCTGAACAACCTGGCCGAGGAATTCACCACAGATTCAGAAGGTCACCTCCCTAGATAACATGTAGGCCTGGGTTATAGTTCAGCTCCAGACCCAGAAAAGCAGCAAAACACCAGGACCAGCTGCAATGACTAATGACCCCCTGCCCTGACACCGACCAATCAGTGGAGACCACAACCCTGAAGGGGCAGCACCTAGAAAATGGATGAATATTCTGCTGAAACCCTCCCCTGAGTCCTCCCCTAAGATTCCTCCTTCAAAAAGAACGATAAAACCCAAACCCTCCCCTGAGTCCTCCCCTAAGATTCCTCCTTCAAAAAGAACGATAAAACCCCTCAAGACAAAGGACCTAACACTTGCTCTCCCTCTGGGGAGAAGTTCCTGCTGCTCCCTCTCTCCGCTTCTTCCCCCACAGGCATGCATCTCCTAAACTCTAAGGGACCCCACAAGGCTTGCACCCAGGACAGCAATGGGCAGCTGCAGCTCCTCCCAGGCAATGCCCCTGAACCTGTCCCCAAGGCCCCATTTTCTCTGACGTCGTAGTGAGCCAAAGCAGCCCAGCCTGGGCTCATTTCCCCAGCCCTTCCTGGTTTCACTGTTCCCGGCTCTAAAATTCACCTGGACTCCTGCTGTAACATTTTTCCTGCAAGAAGTCAGGAAGCCACACACTCTTGGCTGGCTCTAGGCAGACCTGCTCAGGGCCAGATCCCCTTTCTGATAACAGTTGATTTCTGGGAAAACTGACCTTTAGAAAGATAAAGTGGGTTGCTCAACATCACATAAATGTTCGAGCAGAATGGAATTTCAACAAAAAATTATTTTTTAAAAAAATAATCTTTATTGTTGAGAGTATTATAGTTGACCCCCTTTTTATCCCCATTACCCCCCTCCACCTGGTTCCCACCCCACCCCAGGCCTTTACCATGCTATTATCTATGTCCATAGGTAATGCATATATGTATATAAGATCTTTGGTTAATCCCTTCCCAGCTCTGGAACTCTGGGCTGGAGGTCTGGTGTGGGGCTGGGACCCCTTGCTTCTCACAGGAGGCCTCCACAGCCAAGATATCCCTCCCGGTTAAAAATTTGCCTCATGTGGGTGTTGGACCAGCCTGTTCCGTGTTTCCACTCCTCCTACCTGTCTCCATGTACTTTCTTCTTTACTTTTCTAGTTGTAGGACTTCCATTCAGCCAGATTTCAGGGGGTTCTGAATGATGGTTGTTCTGCATTTTAATTGTAATTTTGATGTGGTTGTGGGAGGTGGCGAGTACTGGTGTTTACGTATGCTGCCATCTTGGTTCTCTCCAAAAAATTCTTTTTGGTGAGTTATGGGTTATACTTTTTTTGTGAGTTTTCTAAAAAAAATGTATTTGTTAAATCCATTTATACTTCTGAATTATACACAGCTGTCTCTTGCTCTGTGGATTTCCATTGTGTATTTTATATTTTTAGCTGATTTTGACCATTATTTACCTTAAGTATTGAGAAAGAGATTGCATTGTCCAGTTTTCCACTTTCTTTTTTTAATATGTTTTTATTTATTTCAGGGAGATGGAGAGAGAAAGAAATATCAATGAGAGAGAGAAAGAAATATCAATGAGAGAGAGAAGCATGCTCTCTACTGGGGATCCAGCACAAAACCCGGGCATATCTCAAGCAGCAAACGAGCTGTCTTTCCTGAAGAGGTGGAATGTCTGCAGGACCATCTCATGGACGACAGAGCTGGCTTGCGCCTTCTGGAACTGGTGCGGCCAAAGGCTTCCTGGGGGAACCCAAAGTCGTTTCTGTACTTCAGGCAGGAGAAAGGGAAGGTACTCATTTGTACCAGAAGAATCAAGGCCTCCCTTTTAGCCAGGCTGTGGGTCTGAGTCCTGTCATAGCGCAGAGAGCAGATGGAGTTCAGGTGAGCACCACCAGGGCCACCAGGAAGGAAAAGGGTAGGGCTGTTGGGACCTTGCAAGTGCTGCTGGCCTGGCTGAGCTGGGTGACACGCTGACCCTTGGTCTCTAGGTGAGCAGGGCAGAGCCTCTCTGTGAACCCAGAGTCTAGAAGTGGTGATCTGCGGGCTCTTGATTTTTCCTGACAGCCAACAGCCACCTTGGGGGAGGGGATTGTGACATTTACTCAATGCTATGGGCACGCATCTCACACAACCTAACTCTCCTGGGTACACTTCATATGTCCAAAAAATTATATGTATATAAGTCTTGTACTATTCCTTGTGACCAAAACAAAACTTTCAACATTTAACATATATGTTAAATCCCTGAGAATGTCCACCCATGTCTTTAAGCCGGAGTACTGAGGATTATGGAGATACAGGTATTCAATAATTCACTCCTCTTGAGCACACATCTCAGATACAGTATGTTTATTTTTATTTATAGTATACACTAGAGGCCTGGTGCATGAAAATTCATGCACTGGAGGGGGTCCCTCAGCCCAGCTTGCCCCCTCTCACAGTCCAGGAGCCCTCAGGGGCAGGAGGCGACCCGGCGATCAGGGGAAGGCAACACCCCATCACACCTCTGCTGCTGCCACTGCTGGCAGCGCAAGCTTTGGCTGGCCCTGGTTACCTGAGCCTTAGGCGGCCCTGGGCAGCTGGGCAGCTGTCATCCAAGGCTTGCCTACATCTCGGGCCGGCCCTGGGGGGATAGGGGGCTGAGGGGACTGGGGGACTCTGGAGGCAGGCGCGCGGCAAGACATTTACTCAATGCTATGGGTACACATTGCCACATGCCTACTGCCCCAGTGGGGCTGAGGGGACTGGGTGCCGCCATATTTGAGGGTGGGGCAGTCAATTAGCATATTCCCTCCTTATTGGCTGTGGGTGCCACCATCTTTGTGATCACGTGAGGGTCAATTAGCATATTCCCTCTTTATTAGATAGGATATATACTACAGTTATAAAATACTATGCATATCATAAAGTATACACTTGGAATAGAAATTTAAAATGGATAAATAAATCTATGCTAAAACATTTTAAAAGTGTATTTTTATTATTAAAAGGACATGATTTATCCTCAAAAAATACATACATGCTTCTAGGAAGATGTGACCATCTGCATCAATATGTGTTGCAAGGTAAGTATTCCAGGAAAACTACGCTATCTCACAGAATCTGAGTCAGAGTTAAGCAATAAGGCCTGATAAGAGGTAAGAATCACCTAACCTCCAGAAACCTCAGAACATTCCACTAATGTTACTTGACTCCTGAGTCTAAGGTTCTGGCTTTCTTGAGTCAAAGTCTTAAGACTAGCTTTCTGATTGGCTCACACTGGTTTACCAGCCATTAGGCAGCAGCAACAGAGCTTTCAGGTCCCAATGTCATGGTGGAGGACACTTCCTGCGGAAGGCTGTGGAAATAGGTAATATGGCTTATGGAAGTCCACCCCTTGGCTTCCCAGTATCTACGTCAGCGATTTTCAACCCGTGCGCCGCAAGAATTTTTAGATTACACAGTACTTATTTAGTCAATTGCACTGAATTGTTTCCCCTTAGATAGTCAAATAAAAAAAAAAATGGCAAAAGCCAACAATGGCCATCTAGTGTGAGTGAATCAAAATTATACCTATTTTTTTTGGTCAGATTGGCAAAAAATATATATTTTTTTGGTGTGCTGCAGTAATTAGTTTATATATGCCATGAGGTGGAAAAGGTTGAAAATCACTGATCTACATCATTCCCATTCACATAGTTACAAAGGTGCCCAGTTCAATGATCCCATCCACTCAACAGATATCCATAAAGCACTTCTAATAAATATCCTGGGGCCGAAGTCTTTAGGTACACTTTGTCTGTCAAAATGCTGTTATTATGTCTTTTTGCAACTTATGGGCCAAGTTGAAAATTTGGGTATGCCCAAGTCCATACAAAAGAATAAAAAGGCCCTAACCACTTTGGCTCAGTGGATAGAGCGTCGGCCAGCGGACTCAAGGGTCCCGGGTTCAATTCCGGTCAAGGGCATGTACCTTGGTTGTGGGCACATCCCCAGTAGGGGGTGTGCAGGAGGCAGCTGATCAATGTTTCTCTCTCATCAATGTTTCTAACTCTCTATCCCTCTCCCTTCCTCTCTGTAAAAAAATCAATAAAATATATTTTTTAAAAAAAAGAATAAAAAGGAAGAGGGAGAGAAACAAAATCCCCCAAAACACTCATTTTTTAAAAAAGGAATAGTCCTTTCCAAGGTAACCAAGAACAGGAGAAATAGTCATGCCAAATACGCCGAGGCCTATTTGCGACACCAATTGCACCTGATGTGTGCACAAGAACAAGGTCATTAAGAAGTTCACCATTCAAGCCCTGGCTCGTGTGCTCAATGGTTAGAGCATTGCCCAAGCATCGAAGGATCTCTGGTTCAATTCCTGGTCAAGAGCACATACCTGGGTTGCAGGTTTGATCCCTGAGTCAGGGTGGGTATGGGAGGCAACTAGTTCATGTGTCTCTCTCACATTAATGTTTTTCCCTCTCTCTAAAAATCAATGGGGAAAAAAATCCTCACAAAAAAGAAGTTTGTCATTCAAAATGAACTAGAGGCCACAGCTGTTAGGAAGTTTCCATAGCCAGTGTCTTTGATGCCTATGTGCTTCCCATCGCTTTCCCTTTATGCTATTCAGCTCCTCAGTTGGCCATATTTATGCAGTCCAATTACTTGAGTATCTTGTTAGACTTCCTAAAAAAACCCGAGGTTTCTTACCTCTGTAACAAGACTTAGATGGTGCTATTTTCGTATAAATTTGGAGCTGGAAAGATGTCTGCAGAGAAATACTACAGATTATTCTGTGGAACCATCCTGTCCAACCCTTAAGACACCTTCTTGGGAAACTCCAGAGAAGATTCTACTTTTATTCTTCAAGGCAGTACCTGCATCAATAATGGAGCCAAATAGATTTAGTTTACAAATACACATCTAGTCATATTTCCATGATTCAATTGTTTCCTATAATCCTATGAATGAAATTCAACACTTTGGCATTTATATTAGACGTTTAAAATTTTTTAAAAAATTGGTTTCAGAGGATGGGAGAGGGAGAGCTAGAAACATCAATGATGAAAGAGAATCATTGATCGCCTGCCTCCTGCATGCCCGAGACTGGAGATTGAGCCCAAAACCTGGGCATGTGCCCTTACTGGGAATTGAACTGTGACCTCCTGGCTCATAGATCGACACTCAACCACTGAACTAAACTGGCCGGACTATATTAGACATTTTGATGCACCATTCGAATCTACCTTCAAGACCTATGAACTCCCTCCCTCTAACTGCAGATGGAACTCCTGGCAGACAGCACTCCTGTGTAAACGCTCTCTGAAAATTGTTCTTGGCTAAAGTGAGACAGTTAGCCCCAAGTTACCTTCCCTTAGGGGTCAGTCTGAGCCAATCACTGCAGGGGGAATCCCTGGTTTTGTCATTCCACCAATGGACTGAAACATGCCTTGTCCAATCAGAACAGCACAATTATATCCTCATTTGCATCTATACCAATCAATAAGAACTGCTCTGTGATGACAAACCAGAATGCATGACACTGACTAATCAGAACTGGATGATCTAGGCCAATTAGAACTGTATGAATTTGGAAGCCTCATTTGCATTAAATTGGACCAGTTGGGAAGTTGGGTGGGAACTTTCCCTCTAAAAGGCAGTCTCCCACTTTGCCTCTGTGGAGTATATTTTCAGTTTCTGCAGAAGGCGGTGTTTGTCCTATTTGCAAATTGTTTCACCTGAATGAGGTCTCTCCTTTTCTAAATCTCTCCTTTCCCTGGGAATTTCTTTGGGAATTTTGGTTTACAATAGTCTAAACTGTAAGGGGACTAGGTAGGGCGAAGGTGGGCCCTGGGTAGGCAGAGCCTCCTCGTCCCTCTAAAGTTCTGAGCCCAGGGCAGGGACCCCTCTTGCCCAGACCCAAGGGCAGTATTGATAGCCAGAGATTTGGAGGGGGGCACATGAGAATAACAGAACTTGAACTTGGGAACAAAGAGACCTGGGCTCCATCATGGCCCTTTGAAACTGGACACAAAACGGGTCCAGACCGCCTGTCACTACTTGAGCCAAATTAAGCAGAGACAAGAATGAGTCATATATGATTGTTTATTCCAATAATGCTGGCAGAATGGAGAGAGCAGCGGGTCATCCTGTAAATTCACCTCCCCTACTAGCAGGCTGATTATATAGGGGTGAGGAAGAAAACTGCAGGCAAGGGGGAGGAGGAGGAGGAGAATGCCTGCAGGGTCTGTGGTCTGCGCTCTCCTTCCAGGACCTTGAAATCCCATAACAAGGTACTAGTAGTTCATTTTCAATGCTGTTAAAACCCAGCTCGGCCAGTTCCTGGGACCTGAGAATGGTCAGCATTCCTGAGGCAAAAACTCCCGGAGGGTGTTAGGGTCTAGACACAGCAACCAAATCCTGTCCTTATCTGTTCTCAAAATGTACTTTTTTTTTTTTTTTTTTTTTTGAGCAATGGATTCATCCGGGCTCCAAGGCGTCTCTTATCTTTTTACAGGTCTGTTTTGTTTTTTTTTTAAATATATTTTATTGATGTTTTACAGAGTGGAAGAGAGAGGGATAGAGAGAAACATCGATGAGAGAGAAACATCGGTCAGCTGCCTCTTACACACACCCTACTGGGGATGTGCCCGCAACCAAGGTACATGCCCTTGACCGGAATCGAACCTGGGACCTTTGAGTCCGCTGGCCGACGCTCTACCCACTGAGCCACACCGGTTTCGGCTTTACAGGTCTGTTTTTATCTTGCAGCACATCCTCCAGTTTCCCAGGTTCTGTAGGAAAGCCTCGTACCTATAGTTAGTAAGGTGAATACCATTAAAGAACTGTGGTCCTATTCTTATTGCATCCCCTTCCCCTATCACCTCACTTGCCTCATTCACCTCCCTCTCTGTTGTGTAATCATTAAGTCCTCAGGACAATGAGGTTCTGCTCAACAACCAATAGTCTTAGGAACAAGGTCCTGGGTCTGCTGACTACAGAGACAGAGTGAAACGTAGTATCTTGACCTCGGTTGTGTTTTAGCTCTGGACCCAGGAAAGCAGAACAGTCCCACAGAACAAATCCTTACGAAACTGAGGTCCAGATGCCCAGAAGTCAGTCTGGTTGCACAAAATGTTATCTGTTATTGAAGAAAGAGTCTTTCCCTTCGGTTCTCTGACCCCCCCCCCCCCGCCCCGCCCCCTACTCCCTTGCCACAAACACACTCCGTACTTTTGCTTTTTGAGGAAGACAGATTTGAGAGATCTTGCTCTCCTGTCCTCTATCTTTGGCCAAATTGAAACCTTTCTCTATCTCGAACGCCAGTGTCACAGAGTTTGGCTTACTAGTGTATTGGGCACACAAAACTGAATTTTGGGAGGTGGCTCAGTAGCACTACTAATAAGTATTGTGACAAATTTAATTTATTTCATGATGAAGGCAGAAAAAAAAGTCTTTTGAAATGATGAATTGCACTGGTCTGTAATAATTGTTTTGCACAGAACTGATTCCTTGGCTGTCCATCATTCTTGGAAGCTTGTTAAAAAAGAGAAAGGTACCATGATTTCTTCCTCTCACAAATTCCCAGGTACAGCAGCTCTCTGCTTTCATTTCCATGGAGAGACTGAGTCCTTGGAAGTACATCTTCAGGTCCAGTATGGAGTTTCCATAGCTTAGGAGAGTCCTTCCATCCCCAACTCTGACAACAAGCAGGTCTCCAGGACTTCCGAATGCTGATCAAGTCCAGGAAGATTTTCTCCAGGCTAATTTCATTCCAACCAGCCTCTTATGCTGAACACGTTGAAAACTTGCTGAAGGATGTGGTGGAGGACAGCAGTGGTCTAAGCCTTTTGGACCTTGCTGCCATCTCCCCAGGAACAACAGGAAACAGTTGGGACCAGCTAAATGTCCATGGGTAGGGGACTGCCTAAATAATTTATGACACACTCACTCAGTGAGAAACAATACAACTGTTTAAAATAAAATAAAATGTTAATATGGGAAGATTTCCAAGGGAAAAGAGATAGGTGCAGAACAGTGAGTATGGGATGCTATCTTTTTTTTTTTTAAATATATTTTATTGATTTTTTACAGAGAGGAAGGGAGAGGGATAGAGAGTTAGAAACATTGATCAGCTGCCTCCTGCACACCCCCCACTGGGGATGTGCCCGCAACCAAGGTACATGCCCTTGACCGGAATCGAACCTGGGACCTTTCAGTGCGCAGGCTGACGTTCTATCCACTGAGCCAAACCGGTTTTGGCGGGATGCTACCTTTTATTAAAAAACAGAGAGTGTAAAAAGAATATAGCTATATTCTGATTAGTTTGCATATGCATAAATAAACTAGAAAAATTTAAGACAGTAATAACTTCAAATTGTGGATAATGTTGAAAGAATTATGTCAAAGTATACAATTGTTCATATGCCAAACTTAGATTTACTAGTAATTAAAGAAATCCAAGTTAATAAATGTAAAGGAAATATCAATAGAGCATACTCAAGCATTGCTGGTGACGTTTTGGAAAGAAATATTCATCCTGAATTCAGTATTCTGCCTTTAGAATATACCCCAAACAGGGCAAAGTGTCCACATTCTATGTTTATTTCAGATTGTATAAAACAATGGAGGATAAGAAGGTATGTATTAAAAAATAAACAATGGGCAAAGGAAACTATTGTATGTCTAATTACTGGACAATTGTGTAGTCATTGAAAATTTGTGAGTGGAAAAGCATGAAAAAAATTACTGATGGAATTCCACTGGGAGGCAAAGGTTTTATTTACATAGCATGGTCACAATTCAGTATTTATTTTTTATTTTTTATTTTTATTTTTAAATATATTTTATTGATTTTTCACAGAGAGGAAGGGAGAAGGATAGAGAGTTAGAAACATGAATGAGAGAGAAACATCAATCAGCTGCCCCCTGCACACTCCCTACTGGGGATGTGCCCGCAACCAAGGTACATGCCCTTGACCGGAATCGAACCTGGGACCCTTGAGTCTGCAGGCCGTCGCTCCATCCACTGAGCCAAACCGGTTAGGGCACAATTCGGTATTTAAAGAGACAAATGATGTGTATTGTAAATGATTAAAATTTTGAAAATCTGGACCACAGTTATAATTGAGATGTCCATGAAATGGCGTGGGATATAACTTATAAAGCCTTTTATAGAGGAAACATTCTAAGCATCCCCCCCCCCCCCCCCCCCCAGGTCTGCCTCGTTTCCTTTCAGTTTCCACAAAAGCCGCATTTCATTGTTATTCAAAAAGCAGAAGTCAGGCTGCGTAAATCTTAAAGAAAAATACACATTTGCGTGGAGCGCTCAGGTGCTGTTAAGAGCTCATAGCAAACGTGCAGCATAAACGCGTGCACCGATTCCGGCCTTTTCAGTCCCACAAACCAAGTGACCCAGAGGCCCCGCGCGCGGACCCCGCGCAGCCCCCTCCCCCGCCCCCGCCCTTCGCGTCCCCCTCCTTCCCGCCCCCCCCCCCCACGCCCGCTCTCCGACCAGTCTGGCGACCGCGCAGGCGCAGTAGCTGCGGCGGCCGCTCCTAGCCCAAGGGATCCTGGGACTCGCTAGGCCTTTCCGGAAGGGGCGGCTGGGCGGCGGCGGCGGCGGGGCTAGGCCGGGGTTCCAGGCCCGCGTTCCAGGCCCTTCCTCCCACACTGGCCCGGAGCCGCGGCGACGCTCTGGTGACAGCGGCGGACGCGACGGGCCGGGCCGTTGGCGGAGGTGCCCGGACTCGCCGCCGAGGGAGCCGGGAGCTGCAGTACGTGGCGGCGCCTCCCCTTCGCCCGGAGCGGAACTGCTGGAGGAGCCGCCGCGCAGGCCGCTGGACGAGGCGAACCGGCTGACTTCACTGCCTTCAGAGGATGAATCATCTGCCTAACAGTCGGATCTGAGGTCCGCGGCCCGTTGTGGTCCTGCTGCACCGCCGCTGTAAGTGGAGGACCGGCTGGCGTGCCTGAGGGGGGCCGCGGGGACTGCTTGCCCTTGACTGGGAAAGCGAGCTGCCCGGCGCCTTGGACATCTTTGTTTCCTTGAAAGCATTCCGGTTTTCACCCCTTCCTCCGCCACACGTCTTTGTGCCAGAGGCTTTCCCATGAAAGTGTCTCTGGGTAACGGAGAAATGGGCGTCTCCGCCCATTTACAGCCTTGCAAGGCAGGAACCACGCGAATTTTCACCAGCAATACGCACAGTTCGGTGGTGCTGCAAGGCTTTGATCAGCTCAGAATAGAAGGGTTGCTTTGTGATGTGACGTTGGTGCCCGGGGATGGGGAGGAAGTCTTTCGCGTTCACAGAGCTATGATGGCGTCTGCCAGTGATTATTTCAAGGCCATGTTCACAGGTGGGATGAAAGAACAAGATTTAATGTGTATTAAGCTGCATGGGGTGAACAAGGTTGGTCTGAAGAAAATCATTGACTTTATTTATACCGCGAAACTTTCGCTTAATATGGACAGTCTGCAGGACACACTCGAAGCTGCCAGCTTTTTACAAATTTTGCCCGTTTTGGACTTCTGTAAAGTGTTCCTTATTTCAGGAGTCTCTCTAGATAACTGTGTTGAAGTTGGGAGAATAGCTAACACCTATAATCTTATAGAAGTGGACAAATATGTCAATAATTTCATCCTGAAGAATTTCACTGCATTATTGAGTACTGGAGAGTTTCTAAAACTCCCTTTCGAGCGCCTTGCCTTTGTGCTTTCCAGTAATAGTCTTAAGCACTGTACTGAACTTGAGCTGTTCAAGGCTGCCTGTCGCTGGCTAAGATTGGAAGATCCTCGGATGGACTATGCTGCAAAATTAATGAAGAATATTCGATTTCCACTAATGACACCACAAGACCTCATCAATTACGTGCAGACAGTAGATTTCATGAGAACAGACAATACCTGTGTGAACTTGCTTTTGGAAGCTAGCAATTACCAAATGATGCCGTATATGCAGCCAGTGATGCAGTCGGATAGAACGGCCATTCGATCGGACTCGACACACTTGGTTACCTTAGGAGGAGTTTTGAGGCAGCAGCTGGTTGTCAGTAAAGAATTGCGGATGTATGATGAAAGGTCACAAGAGTGGAGATCGTTAGCCCCCATGGATGCTCCTCGTTACCAGCATGGCATTGCTGTCATTGGAAACTTTCTTTATGTAGTTGGTGGTCAAAGTAATTACGATACGAAAGGAAAAACGGCTGTTGATACAGTTTTCCGGTTTGATCCTCGGTATAATAAATGGATGCAGGTTGCATCACTAAATGAAAAGCGCACGTTCTTCCACTTGAGTGCCCTCAAAGGACATTTGTATGCTGTTGGTGGGCGCAGTGCAGCTGGCGAGCTGGCCACAGTAGAATGTTACAATCCAAGAATGAATGAGTGGAGCTATGTTGCAAAAATGAGTGAACCCCACTACGGCCATGCAGGAACAGTATATGGAGGCTTGATGTATATTTCAGGAGGAATTACTCATGACACGTTCCAAAATGAGCTCATGTGTTTTGACCCAGATACAGACAAGTGGACACAGAAAGCTCCAATGACTACAGTCAGGGGTCTGCATTGCATGTGCACAGTTGGAGACAAGCTCTATGTCATTGGTGGCAATCACTTCAGAGGAACAAGTGATTATGATGATGTCCTAAGCTGTGAATACTATTCACCAACCCTTGACCAGTGGACACCAATTGCTGCTATGTTAAGAGGTCAAAGTGATGTTGGAGTTGCTGTCTTTGAAAATAAAATCTATGTTGTAGGTGGATATTCTTGGAATAATCGCTGTATGGTAGAAATTGTCCAGAAATATGATCCAGAAAAGGATGAGTGGCATAAAGTTTTTGATCTTCCAGAGTCACTTGGTGGCATTCGAGCTTGTACTCTCACAGTTTTTCCACCTGAAGAAAACACTGGGTCACCTTCTAGAGAATCACCTCTTTCAGCACCTTCAGATCATTCCTAGGACAAAGGTGTTACATCTTTGTGGTGCACAATGGATGATCTCATCTTTCCTCTTCAGTTATAACTTCCAATGATTGGTCAAGTTATTAGAGAGAAAGGTAACTGATGTTGTTTGTATTGTTTGGCTTAATATGTTTATCAAATGGTTAAATGCATTCTGAAAATACTCAACATAGCCAGCTGTTTTAACACACAAACAGATCATGTAAAAAATGTTAGATGTCTTTTGTGGTGTTATGTCAGTCAGATTGTAGGGTGATTGTAGTAAATGTGTAGTAATGTTTATCATGCTTCAAAGTTGAAAGTTTTCATCTTTTATTACAAAACATCAAAGGGTGGCTGCCAGCTCTAACCTAAAATAATAAGGAAAAGGTCACCAAGTATTATTAGCTACTTCCCTTTTTTTCATAGAATTTTTGACATAGCTGCCAACTCACTAGATTGTGTGGGTGCATTCAGAATATGTGAAGTTTCTTAGGCAGACAGGAGAAATAAAAAGCTCAGAAATATTAACATGAAAAAAAAATCAGTATAGCCCTAGGTCAGAGTTTATATTTCTGGAGAGAGTGAGAAAAAGAGAAAATGTACACAAATACATACATACATACATACATATGTATGTATATATATATATATATACATGCACATAATCTCATTTTTAAATTGATTAGCACTTCAAGTAGAGAGTAATTGCTTTTAAATTTAAATTCTAACTAGCAGCTATTTCTATTCAAATGGGAATTCAGTACCAGAGTATAAATGTCTATATAGTCATGCTGACTGAATTGAAATAGATAAGTACTATAACATAATTAATTGACAACCAAGTTTAGCATTTGACTAAGTTGTTCCTGCAGATGAAACTTAGTACTTTTTCTGCTTGTATATTGTTTTTTGTAGAGTTAGTTGCTTTTCTACAGATTACTTAGCAGAGCTCAGGTTTCAGAGCATTGCTTTTGCTCAGTAAATTTAGGCTCTGCTACTTTCTACCTTTTTGCTCAGTAAAACATGATTATAAACGCAAAGAGAAACATGCTGATGAACAAAGCTATAGGATTTTAAACTCAGTCTCCCAATTTAGTCATTCTAATAAGATTATTTGATTTGGGGTGGCTGCCCAGGTGCTGCTCCTTCCCATGCATCCTGAGCTTTGTGTGATCTGCCTCAAGCCATGATCTGAGTAAGCAACAGATAAACTCTGTTCTGCATCAGATCAGGAAGTGTCCTTTTGGCTATGTCTAAAGGACAGGACGAACTTCAGATTCCCTAAGGAGCCAGCTACAGAAAGCGTAGGACACTGCTATCTCTTGCAGGCAGTACTGAAGTAGATCTCCAGGCTCCTCAATACCAAGGCATCCCTACTGGTTGAGAACTACCTTGGGAGATCTTAATGGGACCTTATCAGCAAATGGAATCACAGGAGTCCTTTGTAGTGGGTAATTCATTTTTTTAGAATATTTTTTTAATTGATTTTAGAAAGAGAGAGGGAGAGAGAGAGAGAGAGGGAGAGGGAAAGAGAAACATTGGTCAGCTGCCTCCTGCATGCCCCCTACCGGGAATTGAGCCCACAACCTGGGCATGTGCCCTGACCAGGAATCAAACAGGTGACCTCTCAGTTCATGGGACAGTGCTCAACCAACTGAGCCACACTGGCCAGGGCTGTAGTGAGTAATTCTGAAGTACTTTCCTGGAATGTCTACCTAAAGAAAAAATTTACATATATACACTTAACATACACATATATGTATGTGTATATCCCTATATTTAGGAAATTGTCATAGTGTAAGTCAGGAACATCCTTCTTATTATTGACAATACCATAATAAAACTCAGGAACCAAGACAAAAGGAATTGGCTTCCAGGGATCTGAACTTCACTGCCCATACAAGTGTTGATTCATTTCAATGCTTTTCATGATTTCTGCATTGGCAGAAGTTTTCATACTTCTATGTTTTGTTTTTTTAATGACTCAGTTTTTTATTACTAAAAATAACACATTTGAGTATATTTAGAAAATAGAAAATGTAGAAATTGCTGTGCATAGAAATTAGCCTTGTGCATAAAATAAGCAAGAAATGGCATCCCAATTATTTCCTTGATTATTAATGAGGTTAAATATTTGTTTCCTTTGATCAGATGTTCTTGTCCTTTGCCTTTGTAGTACCTATTGGGGTTGCCTTGTTTTTCATATCAAGTTATATGATCTCTTTATATAATAAATATAATTTAACTGGCATTTGCTTGCATTGATTTTTTTCCTCTGTTGTAACCGAACAACCAATGGGTCTGGGCTGCCTGTCACTACTTGAGCCAATTAAACAGAGACAGAGTTGAGTCATATATGACTGTTTATTCCAATAATGCTCTCCCCTCCCCACAAATCAGCTACTTATATTGGGTAGAGGGACAAAGATTACATGGGAAAGTAGGCAAGATATAATGGTTATAGGTTACAGGCAATGGGGGTTGGGGGGTCACAGAGGGTGGTTGCCTCTGGGACCAAATTGTCTCAGCAACAAGGTTGTTAATCTAGGTAGTTCTCAGGAAAGGAGGATGGACTGCATTCTGACATTAGCTCCTATGTTCTAGGGCGTACAACTCTCAACTAGGTTAGAATGTGCTTTTTCTAATCAGAGCAGAAAAATCATGGTTAACAGAGCATGATTAATATTTCTTATAGCTAATCCCCAATATTGTATTTCTACCCCTAACAGTATTACAGTTTTACAAAGGAAGGGCCATTCAGTTAATTTTTGAGACCAAGTTTGTCTTTTTCTTTGCATTTTGACCTTCTGGAGATAATTTTCCTGTTTTTTTACATAGTACTGATGTCACATTCCTTGCCCTTTATCCTGTTGCTTTGCCAGTGCCAATTCTTAACATGCTAAAGTGGCATTAACTGCTTTTGTCCTGTTTAATAGTTTTCCTTTCTGGTTGAAATGAAGAGTAATTTTTATAAAAATCTTTATTTTAATAAGAATATTAATCTTTATTTATAGCAAATATTTCCCCATCATTTTTTAGTATATGTATTAACAACCTTATTTTTGTAATGTAGTGAGATTAGTTTTCCTTTTGTCATTTTAAAAATGCTTTCTTGCTTAATTTTCCCCCATGATGAGGTGGTATAATTATCCTAGTATTTTGTTGTTATGGATATGACTCTTCACTAGACTTCTGATATAAAATTTAATATATGTTTTCTTTTTTTTAAGGTGCTCAATTTTTTTATTGTAGTAAAGTATACATAACATCACATCATTTTAACCATGTTTAACTGGAAACTTCAGTGGCATTACATACATTCACATTGTTGTGCAACCATCATCATCAACAGGTTTTTTGGAAAGAAAGAATGAATATAATGAGATTATAAAGGACCTTGTAAGCCATCCTAAGGAGTATGACCTATATTCTCTAGGCAATGAAAAAAATAATAATAAAGGTACACGTAATGGACATAAGAGAGGAAAAAGCAATCAAAAAGCAGTTGGAAGACAAAATTTACAATAATGATTCTCAACCCTGACTACACATTAGAAATTTTTAAAATCAATCATGCTTGGATCACACTCCACACCAAGTCAATCAGAACCTTTGGTAAGACTAAAAACATTCCAGGTGATTCCAGTGTGCAGCTAAGGCTGAGAACAGTGACTGCACTAGAGCAAAGATTCTTAAAATCAAAATGTGGTCCCGAGACCATCAGCATCACCTGGGAGCTTACTGTATGTTTTCAAGTTGTTATCTATGTTCCATCACCACTTTCTGAATAATCTTCACTTTCTCACTTAGACCATTGTAAGAAGAATTTTTGTGAGTTTGAGCCAAACTGTGGACAAATGCCGGGAAGTAAAATCTCAGTAGATTGAGATAAAGGAGAATGGCTGTTTTGCACCTTGTTTTATACATTACAATCAAAGGAGGAGACGTAAGTGGGTTACATGAAATCCATTGGTGATACATTAGGGAGGTGGGAGAAAACAAAATGAAACCTTGGGGATTGGATAAAGAATAAAATGATAATGAAGTGGGGTGGAGCTTCGTGGAGCCATTCTCCCTTGCTCAGGGGTCGTCTCCTGCACATCCCAGGGCACCCCGGCTGCCTTGGGCTTTGTCCAGTGGCAGAGGCCTCTCCAGGGACCAGGGGGAGACAGGGAAGTAAGTCTTGAGTCTCCTGTGATTTAGATTCTAAACTGTGATGATGAAATTCCCCACAGACCAGAACATTCTCAGCTCTGAGCTCCCCATGCACCAGTGATGTTGGCTTTGAGCAGGCAGGATCTACCTGAGAGGCCTCCGAACGCGTGAGCCCCCTACCCGGTCCCTGGGGTTGCTTCCCGGTGAGCAGGGAGCAATAATGTTGCAGAGGAGTGTCCGCAGTTCTGGAAGCCGGGGGTCCAAAATCCAGAGGCTCTAGGAGGGACCTGAAACTGCTCAGCCACGGTTTACAATAAGCTACGTCTAACAGGTCAGAGGTCACAGTCAGTTGGCTGTGGCTGACACCTCAGAAGCATCTGACATTGACCACATCCTCCATTTAAAGTCTGACCTTCATCTGTCTTCTATGCCACCATTTCCTGCTTTCCTAATCCTCCTCTCTTTGTTAACCATCCCCTCCCACTTTAGGGACTATTGGTATTCCTCACAATTCTAAGCTAGGTGCCACACTTCATTCTCTCTGCACATAGTCTCGACCTCCCAAATTGTTCCAAATGTCATTTCTGTGGTTATGACTGGCATATGTATGTCCTTAGTCAGAATCATGTCTCCAAACATGAGACCCATATTTCTACTGGCTACCCTAGAATACCTCCACTGAACATGTCCAAAATTGAATATATATATATATATTTTTAGCCTTTCTCACCCTTACGCCCTGCTCTAGTTTCTGTGTTCCCTGTCTATGTGAAAGGGCTCCGTCACTCTTCCACTCAAGGTAGACATGGACATTATCCTTGAGTCCTCAAATATGCAAATGACAAAGCAAATAAGACAGAGTCCAGTTTCTAATGAGCTGATTTGCTGAAGATGTCTTCATACCTACTGCTTTAGTCTAGTTCAGGTTTCAATAACAAAATACCACAGAGTGTAGCTTATTAATAACAAATTCATTGTTCACAGATTTAAGGTCATGGCTTCAGCATGGTCAGAGGGCCTTCTGGATCGCAGACTTCTTGTTGTATTCTCACAAGCTGGAAGGGAGTAGGGATCCTCGGGAGGCTTTTTTTTATATGGGCAGTAATCCCATTTATGAGGTCTGGGCCCTCACAACTTAAGCACCTTCCCCAGGCCCCACCTACATCACGTTTATGCAGTTATAGATTTAGGTTAAAGCTGTTGCCTTTTGTTTGAAAAGGCTAGGCTTGGATTGAAACCACTAAAAGTCCTTTGGGAAGTTTGATTTAATTCAAAATACAAAAGATTCGAATTGATGATTTTGTCTAAATTGTCTGTTCTCATTGTCAAATGCTAAACAGAAAAACTGTTGACAATATCTAGATGAATATCTAGCAGCTGGTGAAGTTAAAAAATAATTTTCTGATATGAAGGCCAATTATAAGTTAAGTACCCCAAAGTAAATGTTAAGAAAAGAATTAAAAATTTCAAAAATATTTAGTAGTTTTGAATGATTTTAAAATTATATCGGTAGTATTTTGAATTAGTATATAATTTTTTATTTGAATATATAATTGGATAAGTTACTGTTTATTTAAGTTAATATATAACATTAAAACACTGTTCTTGCAGGCTGGGCCCCAGGGCTATGTGTCCCCGCAGGGTAATGTGCCACTGGGTGCCAGAATAGCGCAAAATGTGGGGAGCCAGCACGAACTCGCTGCTGCCTTAAGATTCATTGCTGGTACCCAAAACTCCAGTGCCCCCAGCTTGCTTGAGCCTTGGGAGAGGCCAGCAACCCCGTGCCCTTAGATGAGGACTTAAAGCGAGGCTCGCAGCCACCTGGTACCGGAACCGGGCTCTGAGCCAAGGAACCCCCAGACTCTTTCTTCCCTTGCCTCCTGTCTCCTCTCTGCTTCTGCCCTGACAGTGCGCCTGCCTCAGCAGGCTTGGATTTCGTGGGTGCATGGCACTGACGGGGAACTGGAGCTGCTGTGGCGCGCAGACCCAGAGTTCTGCATCCTGCCATCCCCGTGCCAGTTCCCCAGCCAAAGTGCCCCTCCACGCTGTGGCTGTGCGCTGGGGAGGAGGAGGAGGAGGGATGCTGGTTATCGGTCCCAGGGCGAGGTCCCCTGGTGGCCACTCATTGTTAAGACAATGGGACTGAAAACCTTTTCACCTGATACTTGCTCTAATCACTGAACCCCACTGTCCAGGGCTGTGTGATCTATTTGATCAGATACTAGTCTTCTTATGTTTATGCAAATAATAAGACCAAACTAAAACTGGACTTAATGCAGTCTTTCTAAAAATGAGAGTAATCTTAGGGAGAAAAATTATATATGCCAATAAAAACCACAATACCCAGTTGTGGATATTGGACTCCAGTACAATGAACTGTCTTCAAAGTTTTGTTTTTAAGGTGTGTCTGCATGTCACACAGAACTCAGACCTGATGACATCACGAGATGTTCAAACTACAGATAATCTATCAGATTGTCATTGTTTGATGCCATTCCAGCGAAAGCCTTAGATCTGGAAATCTTCTCAAATGGTTTATAACTTGCTATGTGTTTTGTTTTCTTCTGGTTTCATAAAACGTATGCCCATGTTCTTATTTACCTGATTGCTTACTCACACAATATAAGCCTCACTTTAGAAGCCATCTGCATCATTGTGTCCTAAAGTGAAACTCAACAATTTGGAATTATAATTGAGCCAGTAAAATATGGACAGTCTATCGGCTTCGCTTGAAACTGCTTTCCCTTTTCTGTCCAAATGGTTCAGACAGAAAAGGCTCATAGTTTCTCATGGGGGAAATCTTAGAATATTTCTCTTAACTTAACTTTAGTACAATAGACAGAGGGCTTCAGACAGAGTGGCTCCAGGGAAGCCACTCTGCTGGGAACCAATCCCAACATGTCAGAATTACAAGAGTTTCATCAAAAGGTTGGTGAAGCTTGGGCGGCTCAACAAGGGCTGAGCCACATATGTAGTTTACCTGTTGGAACTGCTAAAAAGCATCTCCCCCAAACCTGAATAGGATTGTCTGCTGCCAGACAGCTCAGGGCATCTTAAATCTGCATGTTATTGCCTCCTGTTGGCCAAACACCTGAGCAGCTGTAGGCTATTCCCCAAACTGACAATGCTTCTGTACCCTACCCTTTGAAGTGTAGTATCTCCACCTTGCCTTAGGACAAATTGTGTTAATAAATAGCACGGGATCCTGAGTCAAGGGGTAGTCTTTAGCTGAAGATCCTCTGACCCCCATTGCCTTTCAAAATTATCTTTCGTCCCTGGACTCCTTGAATCTATGCATCAGCTCCTTTCTCCAGATTGCAGCACCCCTTTGTAATGCTGGGACAAGAACCCCAGCACCACTCCTCCAAAATCATCTGGAACACTGTAAGTTAGTATTTCCCTTTATCACATGGGTTTTACATCTCACCAGATCTTTAGTTGCTATACGCCTGCTCACTTTTGAATCATGCCTTTTAATCTTCTTTTCAAGTTTATTACTTCTAGAGTACAACAAGCATGCCAGCTTGTCTAACGTGTCATCCTCTGGACATTGCCTATGTCACCTCCCAGGGACACCAGGCATGACCTGGACTTTGCAAAATCACACTTCCCTGCATGAAGACTCCCTTTCCCGTTTGCTCCTCCTTCCTCTGTCAGACAGGAAGAACCTCTGAGCCTTGGGATAGGCAGGACTATGCCCCTTGACAGCAGAAAGTAGTTATAAGAAGATGGAGATATTCACCCATTTATCTCCTTGTAAGATTACAAGGCTTAAGTTCTTGAAGGGAGAGAGTAATACCACTGTGGTTAGCCAGTTATTAATAACTAGAGGCCCGGTGCATGAAATTCATGCACGGAGGGGGGTTGTCCCTCAGTCCAGCCTGTACCCTCTCCAATATGGGACCCCTTGAGGGATGTCCGACTGCCCGTTTAGGCCCGATCCCATGGGCAGTCGGACATCCCTCTCACAATCCAGGACTGCTGGCTCCCAACTGCTTGCCTGCCTGCCTTCCTGATTGCCCCTAACCGCTTCTGCCTGCCAGCCTGATCACCCCCTAACCACTCTGCTGCCAGCCTGTTTGCCCCCAACTTCCCTCCTCTGCCGGCCTAGTCACCCCTAACTGCCCTCTCCTGCAGGGTTGATCACCTCCAACTGCCCTCCCTTGCAGGCTTGGTCCCTCTCAACTGCCCTCCCTTGCAGGCAGGGTGCCTCCCAACTGCCCTCTCCTGCTGGCCATCTTGTGGTGGCCATCTTGTGTCCACTTGGGGGCAGGATCTTTGACCACATGGGGGCAGCTATATTGTGTGTTGCAGTGATAATCAATCTGCATAGTACTCTTTTGTTAGATAGGATAGAGGCCTGGTACAGGGGTGGGGGCCAGCTGGTTTGCCCTGAAGGGCATCCCAGATCAGGTGGGGGTTCCTTTGGGGTGTGGGGCGGCCTGAGCGAGGGGCCTGTGGTGGTTTGCAGGCTGGCCACGCCCCCTGGCAACCCAAGCAGAGGGCCTGGTATCTGGAATTTATTTTCCTTCTACAATTGAAACTTTGTAGCCTGGAGCGGAGCCAATCCTGGGGCTCCCTCCGAGGCCGGCAGCCATTTGTGTTGGGGTTATAATTGAAACTTTGTTGCCTTAAGCGGGTGGGCCCAGCCAGGGTGTGCGGAAAGCTTCCCCTGTTGCCGGCGGCAACCCTGGCCTGCTCTCTCAAGCTCCATTCTACCACCATTTGTTTGAATTTGTTTACCTTCTATAATTGAAACTTTGTAGCTTGAGTGGAGGCTTAGGCCTGGCAAGGGCAGGTGGAAAGCTTGGCTTCCTCTGTTACCTAGGAAACCTTGCTCTCTGTGGCTGTAGCCATCTTGGTTTGGGTTAATTTGCATACTCGCTCTGATTGGACGGTGGGCGTGGATTTGTGGGCGTGGCTTTGTGGGTGTGTCAGAGGTATGGTCAATTTGCATATTTGTCTATTATTAGATAGGATAGGAAAGAAGCAAAGGGAAGGTCAGATACTGTAGGCTTGTCATTTGGGCAGTTCCACCAGGAAGCTGCAATGTTGCATTCCCCAGGGAGCCACTGGCCTATTCCTTGCAAAACACTGGGGGAAGGGAACCAACAAAGGAAAGACAGATGCATGCCCAGTAAAGTTGGGTTGACCTAGGGAAGATGCTTGTGTGTCAGTCACTCCGGGGGACAGATCATTGGCCAAAATGAGCGTGGCCACTGCAAGCATGCAAAAATTTGGGAATACATAATCTTCTAAACAAAGGAGTTCTCTCTCTTGTTGCTCTTGTGCTCTTGGCTTCCTTGCATTTCCCCTGTTTTCTCCATAGCCATGTGGCCGTGTGGACCCCACATGCCATGGACTGATGGACTGCAGTGGGGAGCACAGATTATGCTAGCCCAATGCTGGATTGGACTCTGCTCTAACATGGAAAGGAAACTCTGGACACTGACTCTGATTCTAGTCCTATTGAAGCCCTCGCTACACTTCTATGACTGGGCAAAGGGAAATGGAACTTTGGAAACTCAGGTGTAATTCCATGGAAATACAGCTTTCTACAATATCACATCCTCCTTTGTGAGTCTCTTTTTCTTGGGATATTGCAAGAAATCTACCCCCACTAGCAATTGGGGGAGATGAGGATCTCTCTTGTCTGTTAACATATCCATATCTGTATACAGTATTCATTTGATAATTCTGATACCCAGCACCATTTCCCCTTCCCCTCTGCTTTCTGGATCCCATTCCTTCACTCCCATATCTTTCCCTTTCACTCCAAGTAGAAATCCCCAGTGTGCTTCCTTCATTCACTCCTCACTACGCTGTAACTGCCCATTCATGCATCTGTTTCCTTTTTCATTAAGGTTTCCGGCTGTCAATTTTTCCTTTAAGAGTACAAAGCCACCAATTGAAAGCAAAAGTTCAGTGAAAGTTCTGGGCTTTAGGGAAACTCTCATATGAAAGGATTTTTCCTCTCCCTGAGAAAATTTTTGGAAAGGGAATGTCCCTGTTGCAATGATGTAACAGTAGCTGTACATCAAAAAGAAAATAGAAAGTAAGACCCATTTTACTCTGTGGACTATTTAAAACATTTACATAAGAAGGGTGCCACCTACTGGCCGAGATGGACAAAGACTGAAACAAAGTAGAGATCCTGGCTTTTATTTTATGCAGAAGTCTGTCTTTGCAGATTTATCTCTAGGGTTTCAAAAAAGGCTCTTGCTTGGAAAGAGCTGATCCTCATCCCGAAAGAAGCCCGTTTTCTTATATTTTATATATTTTTAAAATATATACTTTTATATATATATACATACATACACACACACACACACACACACACATATATATGAGAGAGAGAGAGGAAGGGAGAGGGATAGAAATATTGATGAGAGAGAAACATCAATTGGCTGCCTCCAGCATGTGCCCCACTGGGGACTGAGCCTTCAACCAGGGCATGTACCCTGCCTGGGAGTCAAACTGGTGATCTCTTGGTTCATTCGTCAATGCTCAACCACTGAGCCACACCAGCCTGGAGAAATATATACTTTATTTTTTAGATCAATTTTAGGTTTACAGAAAAACTGAGAAGGTGTAGAAATTTCCTACATACTTCCTGACCCAACATATGCATAGCATACTCAAAATTGCACCTATTTTTTTAGTCAAATTAGCAAAAAATATACTTTCTTTTGGTGTAGAAATAGAAGGCCAGAGAGAGGTAGGTAGGTGTGGGAGGCCTGCAGATGCGGGTTGGCCAGGCAGTTGACCTCAGTGGAATAACTCTGACGAATTTGGGAGCTGAGTAGAATGTTCTATTGGGAATAAATTCTTTCAAGATTAGATTCTGAATGCGCAGGGATTAGGATTCAAGGTCAAAATTTCAACGGCAATAATAGTAAGGTTCATATTAAAGTTTTTTCACATTTTCCCAAGTGATCATCACAATGACCCTGTGAGGTGTGCAGGCCGGTACTCTACCAAACGAGGAACCTGAAGCTTAGGCAAGTTAACAACTTGGAGTATGTTCGAAGGCAGGGCCCAGGAAGTATGCCTCCAAAGCCAATAGTCCTTCCACTACACTTTACACCACCTCCGACTGGCCAAGACCCGAATCAATCACTGCTCAACTCCCATGGGTGGCCAGCAGAGGGATTAGGAGGAGTCCTAGGCCTGCTATCCCTCCTCAGAAGCTCCCCTCTGAAGTTATATTTTCCTGAGAAGGCCTGGTTCTAGGAACTGATCTCTGTGATTGTGGACCTGAGCCCTCATGAAGGTCTTTTAAGGTTAATCCAGGGAAGCCTGGCATTCAGCCGCAGAACGTGACCCTATAAGACTCCAGCTTTCTCTTCCTGCCTCTGTGTTGATGTTGAAAGACAAAGAAAATAACATGGTAAAGATTTCAGCCCCCTCTTTCTAAAAGCAGCAGGCATTTATTATTAGTGAATAACCCGAGCTTCTACATTGATTTGAGATCTGTATTCTTTCTAAGTTCTTCATTTTTAAAGAGGATAAAATATTTTCTACTGACCCTTCTCAGAAGAACTGGTTTTGCCTTTCTGCACAAGGTCCTTTCAAAATATTTCATGCATTAGTTCTCTGCTGAAGAAAGGCCCAGAATCTCAGATCTGCAGGATCCTGTATGCTCCCTTTGATAGGACTTCACCCTGAGGACGTTTCGAGTATATCTGGTTGGAGACTTTCAGCGGCTCAGTGTTGTTCTCCACGTTGGCGCTGCCTGGCCAGAGATGCCTGAGCTGGAAAGTAGATATTATTTTCAGTATTATTAGTACCAGTTAGATTTATAATTTTCCCAAGAAGAGTGTAATAAAGGTAAAAAGAAATGTGTAATACTACTAGGAAATTATGTTAGGTCTGAAATACTATCAAGAATATACAAAAAATACTTTTTCTCATTTTTTGCTTTTGCACGATTTGTAGCATCATGATCACATTACAATGAGCACTGTGTGTGTGGGCTGAAGAGATAAGGACACATTGGCCCGGCTGGAAGCGGCAGCCAGAGTGCTCACAGTTGGGGTAGGGAGCAAGCACCAAGCACAAAAGTTTTTAGAACCAGAGGAAAATTCTTGGTGGAGGAAGATTCAGTGAGGTGAGTAGCTTATGATGAGGCTGGAAGTGTAATTTTTTTCCAGCCATGCTCAAAACCTTCCTGTAATAATCAGAGGATCGTTCTAAGTAAATGGAGCATAAAAAGCTGAATTTCACCTCCATCCCTTGGAGCTAAGTTTCTGATTCCCCTTTCAAGTTGGACCTGAGATTATGGTCCAGGACCAAGAAGGCCGGGTGATGTCTTTGTTTAAGGAATGCATCACTCACTAGCCAGAGCAAGACCCCAAAGCTGAGGGCCTAGAGCACAGAGAAGGAATGTTGCCTGAAACCTTTATTCTTTCATTGTTTTAGTTTGACTTAGTTTCTCACTGGATATTGAGTCACAAAAAAAAAAAAAAAAAAAAAAAAAAAAAGACCTACAGTAACAGATGGAGAGCTTGGCATGATAATACAAACCGCTTAAACTTCCCTAATAAAAGATTTGGTTTTAAACACATTTTCATATATATCAATATTGATATTAATATTGCCACCTCTAACTACTTTTCTCCATTGTATTTTCCCTTCCTTCCTTCCTTTTTTCCTTCCTTCCTTCCTTCCTTCCTTCCTTCCTTCCTTCCTTCCTTCCTTCCTTCCTTCCTTCCTTCCTTCCTTTCTTTCTTCTTTCTTTCTTTCTTCTACTGCAATGATCCAATGCACGGGAGAGGGCTTCAGGGTGGTTAAAAGAATGGCTAGTAGTTTTGGGGAGAGGCTCAGGTAAAAGCCTGACACCAGGGGAACGCAGAGGGGCCCCTCAAAGGCCTCTGGGCTCCTAAGGCTCCTAGTCGTGCTTGAGGGTGAGCCTTTCGAAGAGGTACTCGCCCAGCCCAGCCTGGGGGCCGCAGCCTGCGGAGGTGAGTCAGGTGTAGCCCATCTTCTTGATGAGTTTCACCTCCTCACCCGGAAGTGGTTCTGCAGGAAGTCACAGAGACGAGGTCTGCGCGCGGAGAACCGGGGCCCACAGCTCCCAAAGGGTCTGGGTCAGGTTCCTCTCCAAGGCCAGGGCGGCTGTCACGGTCCTGAGTTTTGCCCACTCACCTTGGGAGGCCTCAGCGCGTCCTGGAAGGGAATGCGGCCACCGCGCTGGGTTTGCAGCTTTAAGAGATGCTCCGCGCCCTCGGGCTTCTTCTCCACCAACTCGAGGAAGAAGCGGCCCACGCCCTCGAGGTTGAAATAGACGCCCAGAGAGAGGTAGGTGTGGGGGGCCCGCAGATGCGGGTTGGCCAGGTGGTTGGCCGCAGCCTCCACCTCAGTGGAGGTGGAATAATTCTGACGAATTTGGGAGCTCAGGGTTGTTCGGCATTGAGGAGTTAAGGTAGAAAAAGCCCGGTGTGTTGGCTGGTCCTGGAGGTGGTTCGGAAGGTGGTGACAGGACAGTGGCCTGAGGCTGGAGAAGGGGCGCCCCTGGGTCTGTTCCGTCCAAACACTGTTGGAGCAGGAGACAGATCCGGGGCCGCCCAGGGCACTCTCCGTTGTATTCTCCTGCTCTGCTTTTGCCCATCTTTCCTTTTACTGTTGAAGTATTAAGTATTATTTGATTTTAGGATTTTCTCCCGCTGCAAAGAAATAATGGGGATTTATGTATGTTCTCACTAAGACTGATGACACAACAATAGAAACTGTCTAGGGAACATATACTTGCAATGAATGGGTTCTATGAAAGAAACTGATATGTAGAAAGTTATTGATGGGAAAGGTGGGTGAGCAGATAGCAGAACTTAAGGATTCTTGGAGAAAACAGGAACCAAAAAGCCCAACCCCTTCACCCCAAGTTTCAATTATTAAAATTTGATTAATTGTCTTAGTGTGGTGCTTGATACAACGTAAACCAGCCAGGGATAACAACAACAACAACAACAATATTGTTAATTAAATAAAAATGTCTCTTTCTTGTTTAAATTAAGTTGTTTATATAAATATGGCAATTAAATATGCAAACTTTGGAGTAAGAAGATGAATAAATATGTGGATCTAAAAACATACATTTCACACTATTAGAATCACTATTGTGACTTAGAATATTTTGCTTCATTTATACATTTGTTTCTTTGTTCGTAAAGGGGCATGGCATGACATAAAAATATTCTTTTTTAAATTTCCAATTCCTTGCCTTCTTCCCAGCTGGAAGTCATGGAAGAGAGCCCAATACCCAATCTCGAAGCCACTATTTGACTTATATCCAGTAGATGGCAGTATAACACCAAAAGTCCATATCTTTTTTATTTATTTATTTATTTTTTAAAAATATATTTTATTGATTTTTTTACAGAGAGGAAGGGAGAGGGATAGAGAGTTAGAAACATCGATGAGAGAGAAACATTGATCAGCTGCCTCCTGCACACTCCCTACTGGGTATGTGCCCGCAACCAAGGTACATGCCCTTGACCAGAATCGAACCTGGGACCCTTGAGTCCGCAGGCCGACGCTCTATCCACTGAGCCAAACCAGTTAGGGCAAGTCCATATCTTTTAACAAAATAATGTTTTTATTGATTTCAGAAAGAGGAAGGGGGAGAGAGAGAGAGAGAGAGAGAGAGAGAGAGAGAGAGAGAGAAACATTAATGATGAGAGAGAATAATTAATCGGCTACCTCCTACACACTCCCTGCTGGTGATAGAGCTTGCAACCCGGGCATGTGCCCTGATCAGGAATCGAACCTTGACCTCCTGGTTCAGGGGTTGACACTCAATAATAAGGCAACAAATCAATGTTCCTCTCACATTTGTCGGAAACCGATCATTGTCACTAATAGAGAAATGTGAAAAGGGAATCCTGGAGGCTGGTCAACCTTAATTGCTCTGAATGGTCGGAGCTAATCACTCATTGTTTAGTTGAGACATTGGTAGTTAACGCAACCTCACTTGTTAGTCATATGTAAATTCTTGCTGATTGTCTATTATTGGAATTTCCTGCCTAAAAAAAAAATGGGTGTACCTCATAACCTCAATAAAAGGGATAGCAAAGGCCAGAGCAGTGGTAGTCCTCCCCCTAGAGGTGGACTCCCTCCTGGCCCCCCATTTCCCAAATTAATTCTTTTCCAGTCTCTTTTCATTTTGTGTGAGGCCTTCTCCAGAACCCGAACCCTGAATAGGAACCCTGAACCACACGGGACGTGAAAGGGGCTCCTACACACATCAATGTTTTTCTCTCTCTCCTTCTCTCCCTCCATTCCACTCTTTCTAAAAATCAGTGGGAAAAATATCCTCTGGTGAGGATTATAAAAAAGATAGAAAAACAGTAAGAATAAGAAGAATTGGGAAATATGATCTGAAAGAGTAAATTACTGACATACCTTGATGTGGGGTTGGAGGGATGAGAAGAGATAAACCAAAAAACTTATATACTTATATACATAGCCATGAACATGGTCAATAGGGTAGTGAAGACCTAGGGGGGTAGGTAGGGGCTGGGAGGAGCGGGGGGAATGGGGAGAAAATGGGAAATATCTGTAATACCATCAACAATATAAAATACATTTAAAAATGAGAAAAAGTCAATTAGTGGTTAAGACTCTGGGGCACTATAATTCAGAATAGGAAAAATAATTTCTTTAAAATATATAAATAATTTGCAAAACTTTTCATATATTAGACTACAAAGAAAATATCAATAATTCCTCCAGAGAAAAAATACTAGAAGTTGTATGCTCAGATAACAAAGCCTGAATTAATTTTAAACAAATTTTAAACCAATTATTTAGACATTTTAAAACATACTGATAAATTACAATCAAGTCAGAGAGAAAAAAATTAAATGACAAATTTAGTAAGTAATGGAAATTAAAACACTATTCTTAAAATTTGCAGAAGTAGTCAAAGTTACACACTGAAGTAAACTTGCAGGTTTATCAAACATAGGACTTGAAAATAGACTGTCCTCACACATTAAAGTCAGTTAATTCTAAATAACATTAAAACGTATAATAAAAGCTGACCTTTATTTTTACAGAGAGGAAGGGAGAGGGATAGAGAGCTAGAAACATCGATGAGAGAGAAACATCGACCAGCTGCCTCCTGCACACCCCCTACCGGGGATGTGCCCGCAACCAATGTACATGCCCTTGACTGGAATCGAAGCCGGGACCCCTCAGTCCGCAGACCGACGCTCTATCCACTGAGCCAAACCGGTTTTGGCTAAAGCTGACCTTTATTGAATGTTCTTTCTGTAACAGGGACTGTGATAAGCACTTTATAAAAATATTATTTTTTATCTCTTTAACAACCCTACCACGATCTTAAACTATAGCTTATTCTCTACTGCATGCCCTTAGGTGATAACTATCATTTATCGAGTACCTACTATGTGCAAAAGCAACAAACCACAGAAGCTATTAAGTAGCAGAACTCTGATTCAAGCACAATCAGTATTTTCCCAATATCATATTGGTTCCACTGTGACAGAATTAAAAAATCACATTAATAAACCCACTCATCACGATTAAGAAGAGTATCTTAGAAATATAAAGGTAATTTGATACTAGAAAATATATTTATATAATGCATCATTTATCACACCAGAGTTCAATAAATGATACTTTCTTAAGGATTACTTGCCATGTGGGGTCTAAAACTGAAATTGAACTTTAAAAATTCTGCTACCTAAAAATCTATCAATCTGACTGTCCTTGAATGAGTCTCTTTTACCCATGTGTGATTTTGTACTATATGTATCAATCATTTGGAAAATATTCGTCCACTGAGATATTCAGATCTTACAAATCTATTTATATTTCAATTTTTCAATTAAGTAATTCATTTGTTAATATCACTTTTGTTGTCATCATAAAAATGTTTAAGTATTGCAAAGTTGTCAAGTTCACAGTGGTAGGTTTTCTGAAATTCTGATTTTCTACTGAAAGCTCAACTGTTATAATTGTCAACAAGTGTGGGATTATTTCTGGGCTCTCTATTCTTCCATTCCATTGGTCTATGTGTCTATTTTGATGTCAGCACCATGTTGGTTCAATTATTATGGCCTTGTATTATAGTTTGATATCAGGTAGTGTGATAACTTCCTCTTCATTCTTCTTAAGATTGCTGTGGCTATTCAGGATCTTTTCTGATTCCATGTAGATTTTGGGATTATTTGTTCTAGTTTTGTGAAAAATGCCGTTGGTAATTTGATAGGGATTGTGTTAAATCTATAGATTGCTTTGTGTAGTATGAACGAGCGATCGCCAACCGGTGGTCCATGGACCACTGGTGGTCCGTGAGATCCGAAAGATTGGCGACCGCTAGTATGAACAGTTTAGTGATGTTAATTCTTCCTAGCCAAGACCACAATCTATGTTTTAATTTCTTTGTATCTTCTTCAATTTCTTTCTTACATATTTTATAATTTTTTGAGTACAGTTTTTTTTTTACCTACTTGTTTAAATTTATTTCTAGATATATTTTTTCAATTGTAAATTAGATTTTCTTAATTACTCTTTCTGATAGTTCATTATTGGTGTAGAAAAATTCAACCAATTTCTGAATGTTTATTTTGTATCCTGCTATTTTACTGAATTCATTTATGAGTTCTAGTAGTTTTGTGATGGAATCTTTAGGATTCTCTCTATATAGTATCATGTCCTCTGCAAATAATGACAATTTTACTTGTTCCTTTCCAATTTGGATGCATCTTATTTCTTTTTCTTGTCTGATTGCTGTGGCTAGGACTTCCAATACTATGTTGAATATAAGTGGTAAAAGTGGACCATCTTGTCTAGTTCCTGATCTTAAAGAATCTGCTTTTAGCTTTTCCCCATTGAGTATAAGGTTAGCTGTGAGTTTGTCACATGTAGCCTTTATTATGTTGAGGTATGTTCCCTCTATTTCCATTTTGGTGATCTTACTGAACAGGATTCATCCCAGTGGGTCTGGTACCTGCCAAGACCTCCCTTTGGGTGTGCAGCTTGTGCAGCTAATCAGGTGGTGTTCTGTTGTAATCTGAAGCTGGCCACCAGGGGTATTGGTCCTGGGGCCCCTTGGGAGGGACTCCAGTGCAGACCAATGTCAGATGCTGCCTGGGACTGGTGGCAGGGGAATAGTGGGGCAACATGTTAGGAGCTACATGTTAAAGCGACTCACTGTTGGAAGCTGGCTGTGCTGAGCCTGGATGCATGTGGGAGGGGCCTGACTGTGAACTGAGGCCAGGTGCTGCCGGTACGGGGCCTCTGGCAGGTCAGCACAAGGCCTAAGGCATCTCCAAACCAGAGACCATTCACTGGCTGTTTGTAAGGCTTGGTCACTGTAAGAGCCTCAGGCAGAATGTGCGTTGAGTGAAGCAGGGTCCGAGGTAGTTATCAGGGTGGAGCTAATGGAGTTGACCAGACTAATGCAGAGCTGGGTTTGGCCACGAGGGGAAAAGGCTCACCACAGGAATGATGGGGCCCATGAGCCATGGGAGAGGACACCTCAACACAGAGACATTGGCAGCTGTACCTCCAGCCCTTGTCCTGAAGCCACACAACTCAGTTTCTCCTTGTATACCTTTGGTGCTCTCCAAGCCGCTATCCTTTCTCCAGAGCCCATGGTGAGTGCCTGTGAGCAAGAGTTTGTGTGCTGATCCTTTAATGGACACCTGGGTTTCCAGCAGCCTTCTGTGTCACTGGGACGAGTGGAGGAATCCCCACTATATGGTAATACATGGTTATTACAATATTATTTAAAGTTATTCCTGTACTTCAAATAAGAAAGGAGAAATTATAGTTCCAGGTAGGTCAGTGGTTGGCAAACTCATTAGTCAACAGAGCGGCAAACCGCAGCTCCCGAGCCGCATGTGGCTTGCGAGCTGCAGTTTGCCGACCACTGAGGTAGGTATTAGACTTATGCGGGGAATCACTTCATAAATTATATAAATGTCTAACCACTATGCTGTACACCTGAAACGAACCTATATATATAAAAGCCTAGGTGACCTTCTGACCGGCTGACTGGCCGGTAGGTATGATGTGCACTCCACCAGGGGGCAGACGCTCAATGCAGGAGCTGCTGAGCTGCAGTGACTTGGCAGCGGGGGTTCTTGGGTGACGCACCCTGGAACCAGAGAGGAGGGAGCCCAATTCCTCACGAGGCCACGGGATTCCACCTTCGGCCGTGGGTTATGTTGTTGCTGGGGCACTGTCAGTCCCGGTTTACTGCCGAGCTGTGGTGACCGCAGATGCCCTTCCAGCTGCAGAAGAGCAACTGGCGGCAAAGATCCACTGACCAGCGCTTCTCACATCCATGTGGGCGCACACCCTGGTTCCCTCTGGTCTCGTGGCATCTGCAGGACTTGGCGAGGACAGAATCCCTTATAGATCCAGTAACTTGAAGAGGTCCATGTTGCTGTCATCCACAAAGTTGTACCAGGGCTTGGGGGAGGAGAAGGGCCCCTCCAAGGGGCCTGGGGTGAGAGCAGCTCTGTGAAATCAGGGCCTGGAGAGAAATTCCAGGCATCAGGGCCCTGAAGTGAGACTGTGGCCTTGGCTGGAGTTGGAGCTGGAGCAGGTACAGCGGGGACCATGCCCTGGGCTCCCTGCACAGGGTCCCACCAGGCCAGACTGTAACTGGAGGCACTGGGATCTGCTGCTGGTAAGACTTGCAAGGGGCTATGCGGAGGGAGACTGCATAAACCTGGGTCCCCGTGGTGCAGGGTGGGTGCAGGGAGCACAGGGCCCTCTGGGAAGCCAGGGTCCTTGGGAGCACAGGGCCTGCTGGGAGCACAGGGCCAGTGGGAAACACTAGCTCCTCTGGGACACAGGTGAGGCGGGAGGCACTGGAGGGTGAGGGTATGGGGCTTGGGTGGGGGGTCGGTGGTGGTGGTGGTGGTGGTGGTGGTGAGCACCGAGCCAGCTGGGAAAACAGGGCCCCAGGTGTGCCCTGCGGCCAGGGAGGGACCACGTGAGTTTGGCTCCAGGGTGAGTCTGGCCTGTCTGGCCCTGTCCTGCCCCGCCCCACTGGCCACCTAATTAATTTCCTTTCAATGTGCACAAATGTGTGCACCAGGCCACTAGTATAAAATAAAATTGAATGTCAATTGTAATTGATAAAATAATAAAAATCCTAATTCAATGGAATACTCATCTTGTTAATAAAAACCTATTTTGAACTTTTAATGATAGAGCCATCTGGTTCTTTCTTCCTGTTGTTAAGAGTAACTTTTAAGGAAACTCTACTAGGCTTAATTTTTTAAGATCTTCTTTTCCCCCTCCTCTGGATATCCCTCTTGGAAGTGTTGATCAGGTGTGAAATATATCTGAACTTTATATTCATAGATCTGACCTTAATCTCTGCTACAAAACACTTAGTTTTAAATTTGGTTTTATTTACTCTATTTAATTGAGAAAATTACTGACCATTTACTATGTGCCAATCATTATGCAGAACACAGGCTGATACATCAAGGAAATCACACCTCCACTCTTGCCCTCAAGAAGAGTAAAGTGCAAACACTATTCTCAGGTGTTCAGGCTGTTAGAACATGTCCTGGCTGCTTCCTGGCAGCCTCTCTGCCTAGCCCGGGCCGTCATCTCAGTTCTGTTGAAGACGTGGTTAAGCAACCTAGTCTTTTCCTTAGGTATTTTTATTTTATTTCTTTTTATTTCTTTTTTTAATCCTCACCCGAGGATATTTTCCCATTGATTTTTAGAGAGAGTGGAAGAGAGAGGGAAAGACAGAGAGAAACATCGATGTGAGAGAATCACATCGATTGGTTGCCTCCTGCATGAGCTCTACAGCAGCGGTTCTCAACCTGTGGGTCATGACCCACAGGTTGAGAACCGCTAGCAGGGTCGCCTAAGACCATTGGAAAACACAGATATTTACATTACGATTCATAACAGTAGCAAAATTACAGTTATGAAGTAGCAACGAAAATAATTTTATGGTTGGGGGTCACCACAACATGAGGAACTGTATTAAAGGGTCGCGGCATTAGAAAGGTTGAGAACCACTGCTCTAGCCACTGAGCCTAACCGGCTAGGGCCTTAGGTATTTTTTTTTTTTTTTTTTTGTAATTTAAAAAATTTTACCTCTTCTTTTGTATTTGTCTTTTCACTTTATAGAAGTTATCCTAATGCTTCTGCAATCATTTCTATTTCCACTTTGAGGTTTATTGCAAAAACAAAACAAAACAGGAAGAGAAAATATAAGGGAAAGAAGAGGGAACATATTTCCTCTATGACTTTTGAGACATCAGAACTTTCCTCTCTTAACAATCCTAGAAAGTAAAAGTAAATAGCTATGGAAAAGTATGCACAAAGGCAAGTGGAAAGGAAATGCTGAAAATGAAAAACATGAAGTGACATCTTTTCTATCCAAATGAGAAAATGTCACCTAACTACACAAGTCAGGATTCAGAGCTCTAAAGTGTGACAAGTTTCAAACCAGCCCTTGTGAAATTGTTGTAGTTGCAGACAAGTCCAGAGGAGGGCAGTTCTTGAAGGAAGGCTGTTACCTAAAAGGCTAGTTTCAGCTTTGCTAAATCAGAGAGTCTATCTATCTATCTATCTATCTATCTATCTATCTATCTATCTATCTATCTATCATCAATCATTTTTGTCATTGTCCATGGAGATTATCAGAGTCCAAGGATTTAGTTACACTCAAAAGAGACTGGCTATAAACTGGATGGCCACTTGTTAATGTGTGAGAGGTCAGCTATTACCTGGAAGCTAATAGATGTAAGTTAGTCATTTGGACAGGACATTCCTGTCACATGAACTCAAGCTCATGTTCACATAAGAGATGAGGTTAGAAATGAAAATGTTCATTAGTGAACCGAGAATTAAAGGAGGGGAAGCTGATCATCTCAGGGAAACTTCCATTCGGTTCCTATAGTTGGATGGGTTGGTTTTCTCCATTGTGGGAAAGGCTAACAGATGTTGAGTGCTTATTTTGTTCCAGGCATTGTCTTAGGTACATGACATCACCCGGTCTTCACCACAACACAAGGAAATAGGTATGATGATCACTTCCGTATAATGGAGGAGAAAATTCACACAGCCAGTGCAGTTTGGAGCTGTGACATAAGCCAAGACAGGGTAGTCCCAGAGTCCACTAGCTTAGCCACTAGATTGGGGTGTCTTCTCTGACGATGTTCTTCCTGTCTTAGGAAACAATTAGCGAGTCCTCAACTCTCCCATTTGCATTTTTCATGGTCAATCAAAAGCAACATTCCCTCATTTCAGAGACATTACAATGCACTTGAAGAGGACACAGCTTTTTTTCCCTTGCTAACTTCCAGCCTTGCATTTCAAATGATGTGTTTTGTTGAGTTCTACTGGACCTTTGAAACTCCCTGTTAACCATCTGAGATAGTTTTAGAAATTATCCAGGAGGTAAAAGCATCAACTTGAAATTGATTCTTGCTATCTTTGTGTTCAGAAGTCTATCATTTTCTGACCCAGTGCCCAAATTCTGGGTCTGCTCACTCTTTGGAACATGAGTCCTTTTGTACTTGCTGTGGGACAGAGAGCCCTCTGTGTCTCATCTGTGAGACACCTTGCTGGACACTCGGACACTGCCCTCAGGGGACTTAATGTCTAGCGGGCACTCAGATATTAAACGATTAGACTGATTAATTATAAACACACAGAATGTGGTTAAAGAAGAAAGTTTAAGTTTAATGAGGAGTAATGTGCAGACTGAACAGTTCAGCAGTAAGCACCGCTTATGTAATAAAGCATGGCTTTTAACAAATTAAGTAATCTCTCTGAATTTGCAGTTTCCTCATTTGCAAAATGTCAATAATTATAGCAATTATCACATAGGGAAGCTGTGAAGATTAAACAAAATAATGTTTGTAAAACACTTTGCTGAGAGCCTGTATATAATTAAAGATTGCTGCATTAATATTATCAAAAATAATCTGTATATTACAGACTTAATGAAGACCTGCCGTGATAAGCTTTGGATACCATTGCAGTCCCAATATCCCTGCTACCCCACAATGACTGGGGTTTCTACTATGAAAGGCTGTCCTCTTTACAGAACAGGGAGAATCACATGTTGGCAAACTTGAAACTTTCAGGAAACCAGTACCTAACAGTGTCTGGCAGACCATAGGTGTGCATAATTTATTTTTAACAAATTATATTTGTGACATTGTTTTTCCCAAAATATCTTCAGTGAATTTAAGACCGACTCAGGTGATAGCTTTAAGGTACAAAAACAACTGAAAAATGTTTTAAAGAGGGAAAAAGTGTCAATGAGGAGAAAATAAGAAAAAAATCTTAATCTGCTCTTTTGTATTTTCTGCTATCCTGAAAAAGCCGCCATTTATCGTATGAGTGTTTCTCTCTCCTCTGACTCCATCTAGGCTTTCTTTCCTCCCCGAAAACAACCTAGGAGGCATGAGCAATATGTTATAATGCTGTGGGAGATATCACATTGGCACACGTGGTAGAATCCCCCACTAGGCACTCATATCAATAAATGCACATTTTTAATTGATATCATAAAAAAAAGAGAAAGGAAAGTGTGGGTGTGTAAGGGGGAGAAGAAAAAAACCCAGAAATGAAGTTTCTCTCCTCACTATTTATTGATTTTGAGAGAGAGAGAGAGAGAGAAAGATCAATGGGTTCCTCTTGCACCTGCCCAATGGGATCTAACCTGCAACCTGGGTATGGGCCCTGACTTGGAATTGAACCCACCACCTTTTGGTGTACAGGATGATGTTCCAACCAACTGAGCCACACCGGCCAGGGCTCCTCACTGTTTAAAAGGCACTCATCACCAAAGTCCTTGGAACTTGTTCAGAACCCCCTCAGGCAGTCCTGCAAGGACCCCCCTCCCCTCCCCAATGGCCCTGGGGCTATGCACCACAGGTCCTGTGGATGCTGTGCCAGCCCTGCCTGCTCTCTGGGCTCTGACCTGCCTTTGAGCCCTGTCAATCCAGAAATCTTCACACTTTGGGTTCAAAGGGAGAGAAAGTCCCTTCTGTCTTGTCTGAGTGAGGGACTGACTTCAGATTTCCTCGGCTACTTGTGGCCAGGAGCCAGTCAGCCAAGACGAAAGGCCCGGCGCTCAGGCCCGCGATGCCTAGCAGATCTTCAACCTCTTCAGCGCCAGTGGCTCTTTTGTGACCAGGGATGAGACCCTCCTGGATGAACTCCTCCATGGCCTTTATCAGCAGCTGGATGACCTGGAGACAGTGTAGAGGAGGAAAAGGAGGTGGAACAGTCCCTCTGGGAGCTCTGACCTGGCTGTGAAGAGGTACTTCCGAGGAATCGACCTGTATCTGAAAGAGAAAAAAATACAGCCCTTGTGCCTGCGAGGTCGTCAGGGTAGAAATCAGAGGACAATGCTCTTCTTTAAGGAGCTCACAGGAACACCCAGGAAATAAGGAAGATGCTGAGTCAGAAAACTGTTCATTTAGTCAACTAAATGGCTTCTTTCTAAGACTCAAAGTGCAATCTTCATCTCTTTTTATAACAGATGAAAAAGAAGTAACAGCAACTGTATGATTACTATACATTTATATTAAACTAGAGGCCCGATGCATGAAATTCATGCAAGGGGCCCGGCCCTCGCAGCTGTGGCAGCTTGCCTTGGCCCTCACAGCCCCGGCTTCCTCCGAAAGATCGTCTGGAAGGTCGTTTGGTTGTCCATTCTAATTAGCATATTATGCTTTTATTATTATAGATGTTGTAAGTTATAATAAGTCATTTAAAACAGAGACATGAACAATCCATTTGCTATTCCTGAAAAAAAAATTTTGTAATCTTTATTTAAATGATTTGAAATATTTATGCTGTTTATAGTATTTAAATACTAATTGTCATAAGATACTTGTTTAGTATTATATTTTGTAGGGGATTACTGTTCATATCTTAGTTATGGTAAATGCAAGCAATTAAAAACACACACCCCAATTTTGTTTGATTGAATGAGGTTCCCTGAGATACAGCTTAGGGTGCAAGGGACATCTGTGGAGGAAGGCTCAGGACCTAGCCTGCCTGGCGCCTGAAACAACTGGAGGGGACTCGAGGTGAAGCGGGGAACCAGCAGGTGTGAGATATTTGTTCCTGCTGCTGCTGTTGGGAACTGTGCACGTAGTCAGTCAGTAACTAATTATTTACCTCTGATTTTGCTATAGTAATTACATAAAGACATTCAGAAGCCTCTTGATCTTTGGTTAATGCCTCTACATTTCAGGAGCTGGGGAGACAGAGCTGGTCAAATACGCAGAGGAACTGATTGAGAACTTAGTGTCTCAACAACCACAGGACAAGACTTTGGGGGTGGGGTGGCGATAACAGTCCTGCATAGATAACAACAACAACAACAACAACCAAAACCCAATTTAAAAATGGGCACAGGACTTGAGCAGACATTTCTCCAAAGAAGATATACAATGGCCAACAAGGCCATGAAAAGATACTCAACATCACTATTCATTAGGAAAATGCAAATCAAAGCCACAATACGATACCACCTCAAACTCATGAGAATGGCTGCTATAAAAAAAAGTGTTGTCAAGGATGTAGTCACATTGGAACCCGTGTGCACCGTTGGTGAGAATGAAAAAGGGTGCAGCTGCTATGGAAAAAAAGTATGGTAGTTCCTCAAAAAATTAAAAATAGATTTACCGTACAATCCAGCAATTCCACTTCTGGGTATAAGCCCAAAAGAAGTGAAAGCAGGGTCTCAAAGAGATATTTGGACGCTCATATTCACAGCAGCATTGCTCACAACAGCCACAAGGTAGAAACAGACCAAGTGTCTATTGATAGATGAATGGATAAGTAAAATGTGGTGTAACCATGCAATGGAATATTATTCAGTGTTAAAAAGGAAGGAAACTTGGGGGTGTTAAGTACAGCATTGAGAATATAGTCAATAACATTGTAATAATTATTTCTGGTGTCAAAGGGTACTCAGTGGAATTATCAGGGTGATCACGTCATGTTATATAAATGTCTAATCACTATGTTGTATGGCTCAAATGAATATTATATGTCAACTATAATTAAAAAGTTTTAAAAATAAAATAATAAAATAGGGAAAAAAAGGAATGAAATTCATCACATGTTATAAAATGTTTGTACCTTGAGTACATTATGCTAACTGAAATAAGACCAAAAGACAAATACTGTATGATTTCAATTAGATGAGGTATCTAGAGTACCATATTTTCCAGTGTATAAGACAAGCTTTTAACCCAAGAAAATCTTCTCAAAAGCCGGTGGTCATCTTATACACCGGGGGTCGTCTTATAGGGCGGGTGCTGAAACTTCCGAGCCGGACTGGAGAATCTGCGGTCGCCGCATACGGTGCGGGGAGCTCAAAAACGGCCGCACTCCATTCATTTCAATGGAGCCGGACAGAGACCGCAAGTGTCTCCGGTCGGCTCCTTTTTGTGCCGCATACGGTCTCCGTCCGGCTCCATTGAAATGAATGCAGTGCGGCCGGGTGCTAGCTGCATACGGCTGGGATGCGGCCGCGGCCGTTTTTGAGCTCCCCCCCACCGTATGCGGCGACAGTATGAAAGCAGCAAGGGAGGCGCTGTACAGGTATGGTAAAAGAAAATCCACTCACCAGGATTCGTGGAAAGAAGTGACTTAACGGGTCCGATGACAAGGTGAGTGGGCGCCTCACCGGGAAGGTGTAAGTGAAGGGCGGAGCAAGCTGCAGGTGTCTGGGACACCCGGGGTATGGAAAAAAGAGATAGAGCTGTGCCCAGAAAAACATGCCTCTTTCACCCGCCTGGCCCACCCTTGTATCCTGTTACCATACCTCCTTCTCTGCCTCTCAGATCTCCTGAGGACTGCAGTGAAGCGGCATTGCTAACTCGCCAGGGACTTGCCCGGCACTTGCTCTCTCTCTATTGTTTGTTATCTTCCTCCTATCATCATCAGTTCCAGTTTGGTTGACAGCTTAGAAAACAAACAGCATGGCAGCTCCCATGGGTTTATTGTCTTATCCTTCCTTTCAGCTTTAGAGTGAATTAGGAAAAGTTTAATCCACTTGCACTGTTTTATGTTTACATGTTTGATGACAAACAGCCTTATGTTTATAAGTGACAGTTTTCCTGCTAAGTACCTGCATGTCATAAGCATTTGAATTAAAATTACCATATTGAAATCAAATCTGATGTTTTTTTAATTTTTATTTCGTGTGCGTTGGAAGAGGGGTAGTCTTATATGGCAAGTATATCCCAAACTCTATATTTTAACTGGAAAAGTTGGGGGTTGTCTTATATGCCCAGTCATCTTATATGCCGGAAAATACGGTAGTCAAATTCATAGGTACAGAATGATGGTTGCCACAGGCTTGTGGGAGGAGAGGATGGAGAGTTGTTTAATGGGTATAGAATTTCAGTTTTGCAAGATGAAAAGAGCTCTGGAGGTTGGTTGTGTAATCCCATATAATCCTACCTAATAAAATAGTAATATGCAAATTGACCGCACCTTTGCTACGCCCAAGCCATGGCCACCAGCCAAAGCCACCCCCACCAGCCAATCAGGGCAAGTATGCAAATTACCCAACAAAGATGGCGGCTAATTTGCATACGCTGAGAGAGGGAGGAGTGAAGACTGAAGACAACTTAGAAGGAAGAGGGAGGAAAAGTGGAAAGCAAGGTGGTTGCCAGAGGGAAAGCCCAGGTGGGGCGGAGCGGGGTGGAACGGGGCGGAGTGGGGCGGGCGGCAGTGGCGAGCGGGTGCAGGCGCGGCAGCAGCAGCGCATGCCACAACAGCCACTTGCAGGATTTTTCCTGCAAATGGGCTACTAGTAAAGAGATAATATGCAAATGGTTGTCATGCCCTCGCGCCCTCACGCCGGAACTGCTCAGACACTCAACACTGGGGAGAGAGGAATGGGGACCAGCCAGGCACAAATGAGCTTGTGAGAGAGGAATGGGGACCAGCCAGGCTGTGGCCTGGGAGAGGGACAAGCTACCTGCCCCGTGGTCCTGAATGCCAGTACCTGTGGCTGCAGCTGGGAGAGGGACAAGCCACTTGCCCTGTGGTCCCCTGCATCTGCGGATAGCCTGGGCAAAGCTGGCCCAGGTCCTGGCTGCCTGCAATCAGCTGGAGGAGGGAATCCTGAATCCCGGGTGCGGGGCAAGGCAGAGGCGGTTAGGGTCGATCAGGCCAGCCAGGGAGCAGTTAGGGGTGATCAGGCCGGTAGGGGAGCAGTTAGGGGCGATCAGGCAGACAGGCAGGCGAGTGGTTAGGAGCCAGTGGTCCCAGATTGCAAGAGGCAGTCAGACATCTTCCAAGGGGTCCCGGCTTAGAGAGGGTGCAGGCCGGGCTGAGGAACACCCTCCTATGCACTAATTTTGTGCACTGGGCCTCTAGTGTGAATATATTTAACACTGTTGAACTGTACACTTAAAGATGATTAAGATGCTAAATTTTATGCCTGTGTATTTTACCACAATTAAAATTTAAAAAAAATTGAAATCTTGCATGAACAGCCAAAAATCATATCATTTTGGATAAGGACATGGGATTGTTTAAGTTCTGGCTTTCTGCTCATTAACTGAATGACCTTGGCATGAACAGCCAAAAATCATATCATTATGGATAAGGACATGGGATTGTTTAAGTTCTGGCTTTCTGCTCATTAACTGAATGACCTTGGGAAATGTACTTAACCTTTTGAGCAGCTTCAGTTTTCTTCTCTGCAAAATAAGAATGTTAATCCCTTCCTTGAAGTGTCCTTAAATGAGATAATGTATATACTATAGAACAATACTTAGCACCTAAAATGGATTGTAATTATTGTAATTATTAAAACTTAGGAAAGTTTATTGAAATTGTCAACCAGGTCCTTGGTGATTATAAAGAGGGTAATGTCAGTAATAAGTTAGTGACAGACTGAGCCCTATTCAGTGAGAAATGTGAAGGCAGTATTAAGAAAATAATTTCATCACGATGAACACACACACACACACACACACACACACACACACACACAGAACTAAACCAGGGACTCATGGAAACTTCTAAGATTATGAGCTCTGATCATTCTTTTCTTGCTCTAACTTATCGTAGCTCCTTGCATGTACATTTATCAGGCACTACCTTGTACTATTAATAAATATTTCATTTTCAAAATCTACATTTCAGGGAGAAAAATATTTTTTATTTTTTAAAAATTCTTTATTGTTTAAAGTATTACTTATAGTATTATATATGTCTCTTTTTTTTCTCCATTGACCTCTCCCTGGCCACCCCCACCCTTCCCCAGCACATGCCCTCAGCACTCTAGTGTCTGTGTCCATTGGTTATGCTTATACTGTATGCATGCATACAAGTCCTTTGGTTGATCTCTTACTACCCCCTCCTCTCTCAGCCTCCTTCCCTCTAGAGTTTGATGTCTTTTCGATGCTTCTCTGTCTCTGGATCTGTTTTAGTTCATCAGTTTATGTTGTTCATTATATTTCACAAATGAGTGAGATCATGTGAGATTTATCTTTCTCTGACTGGCTTATTTTGCTTAGCAGGATGCTCTCCAGGTCTATCCACGCTGTTGTGACCTTTCTCTTTTTACAGCAGCATAGTATTTCATTGTGTAGATGCACCACAGTTTTTTAATCCACTCATCTGCTGATGGGCACTTAGGCTATCTCCAAATCTTAGCTATTGTAAATTGTGTTTCTATAAACACAGGGGTGCATATGTCCGTTCTGATTGGTGTTTCTGAGATTTTGGGATATATTCCTAGAAGTGGGATTACTGGGTCAAATGGGAGTTCCATTTTTAATTTTTTGAGGAAACTCCTTACTGTTTTCCACAGTGGCTGCACCAGTCTGTGCACAAGGGTTCCTTGTACTCCACATCCTCGCCAGCACTTGTCATTTGTCGATTTGTTGATGATAGCCATTCTGATAGGTGTGAGATGGTATCTCATTGTCGTTTTGATTTGCATCTCTCAGATGATTAGCGACTTTGAGCATGTTTTCATACGTAAGTATTCTCAGCTCCTTCTTTACCCTGGTTTGTGTCTCTCGGTGATCAGTGTTGGGTTCACTGGAGTTAAGGATGAAGATGCACAACCCAAGTTACTCATTGGATAAAAACGTCAACCAACTGTTCAGAGGGTGGCAAGAAGAGGAAGGCGGGCTGGGGTTTGCAGAGAGACAGATAAGAGCGATATGAGGACGAGTGGCTGCCATGATAAGTGTGACTTTAAAGAACTAAAGAGGATTTCTGAAATTTACTTACATTTACAAAATACACTTGGGTATTTATTGCCATTGTTAAATTTTCAAACAATTTGTATAAGGGAAAAGCCCACCCTTGATCTATTGGAAGATCCACCCCAACCCCACACTGCTACTACTTAATGTGTATCCTTCTCTATGTATTTAGTAAATCTACACATAATAAATATTTAGCATATCTTCTATATAAATAAAAATGTAAATGTTCATTTGTTCAAAATCTTAAATCTCCGAAAGTTCTTCACCGATTGCTTTGAAATTATGACACAACGTTGCATTCGAATACACGCGTGTTTTTATATGCCTTATATCTACTATGATATAGATGTTACACCTGTGACAGGTAAAAACATGCTTTTTTTGAAAAACAGCACCATCTGTTGGACTTAAAAGCAACACACGCTATACTAAATATTTTACGATTCCATTTCAATGTTTCTAATTTATGATCCATTTATGATTTCCAAATGTCCAATTTTATGATTCCATTTCAATGTTGATAATGATTGAAGATTTGTGCTTAGGAATTGTGAACAAAGTTATCAATCAATTGGGAATGCCATCATCGAATCGATCTGCTGCTGCTTTGTTCAATGCAGAATTGCGTCGTGAACAAAATTACAACACGGGTGATCTTTTGTCGTATGTGCAATCAAATATTCCTAAGCTAACGCTTGAGCAAAAAGGCATTTACGATCTAATAATGCAAATTGTCAATAACGGGGTTGGAGAAATCTTCTTCTTAGATGCGCCAGGAGGAACTGGTAAAACGTTCCTAATTAGATTGATTCTGGCAGCAATTCGATCCCAAAATGACATAGCCTTAGCTCTTGCATTGTCCGGAATAGCTGCGACATTGCTACCAGGTGGAAGAACTGCTCATTCCACTTTGAAATTGCCATTGAACATACAATTCATTGAAACTCCCATGTGCAACATTTCCAAAGCATTCGGCATGGCAAAAGTATTGCAGAAATGCGAACTTATTGTTTGGGATGAATGCACAATGGCGCACAAAAAATCGCTCGAGGCTCTTGATCAATCACTGCAAGATTTGCGTGGAAACATCAGACCATTTGGGAACACATTAATATTGCTTGCAGGAGATTTCAGGCAAACATTACCTGTAATTCCTCGATTGACACCAGCGGATGAAATAAATGCTTGCCTGAAATACTCTACTTTGTGGCGACACGTAAAGACGTTAAAATTAACTACAAATATGCATGTCCAGCTGCAAAATGATTGATCAGCTGAGATATTCTCACATCAATTGCTGGAAATTGGGAATGGAAAGGTGCCGGTTGATCTGACCTCAGGATGAATTTCATTGCCTCATAACTTCCGCAATTTAGTGACGTCAAAAGAAGAATTGATTGAAAAAGTATTTCCCAATATTCAAACCAATGATAAGAATCATGATTGGCTGAGTGAACGAGCTATTCTTGCAGCCAAGAACAAAGACGTCTACGAACTTCACAATATTATTCAGTCTAACATTCAAAGCGAGGCAGTCACATACAAGTCCGTCGACACTGTTGTGGAAGCAGATGAAGCAGTTAATTATCCAACAGAATTTTTGAATTCTATCTGCCAGGGATGCCACCGCACGTACTGCAATTGAAAATCAGCGTGCCAATTATCATGTTGCGAAATATCAACCAGCCAAAGCTTTGCAACGTCATAGAAGCAACAATCTTGACAGGACCTTTCAAAGGTGAAGATGTCCTCATTCCTCGCATTCCTATGATTCCAACGGATATGCCATTTCAATTTAAGAGATTGCAATTCACAATTCTATTGGCGTTTGCAATCACCATCAACAAAGCTCAGGGCCAATCTTTAGAATTGTGCGGTTTAGATCTGGACACGGATTGCTTCTCACATGGACAATTATATATTGCGTCTTCTAGAGTTGGCAAACCAGACAATCTCTATATCTGCCCAGACAATGGAACAACAAAAAATATTGTATACCCACAAGCATTGTGAAATTAAACATATTAGAAACGTGCACTCTCTCTTTTCTTTCTTTTCCATTTAACCAGACTGAGCCACAGCAACGCGTGGCTGGGTACAGCTAGTATTATAATAACTTTGTATGGTACCATTTGGGTACTGGAGATACCAGGAGGAGCACTTGGTAAAGTATTTGATTGTGTAACCACTATGCTTTACACCTGAAACTAATCTATAATAATAAAAGCGTAATATGCTAATTAGACTGGACAACCTTTTGGACGAAGCCGGGGCTGCAAGGGAAGCCCGGGTCCCAGGTGCCAGAGGGAAGCCAGTGCCGGCAGCCGGGGGAAGGAAGGCCTACTCTTGCATAAATTTCATGCATCGGGCCTCTAGTACAAAATAATATCCTCTCTAATAATAGACAAATATGCAAATTGACCATACCCCTGACACACCCACAAGCCACGCCCACAAACCACGCCCACCATCCAATCAGAGCGAGTATGCAAATTAACCCAAACCAAGATGGCTACAGCCACAGAGAGCAAGGTTTCCTAGGTAACAGAGGAAGCCAAGCTTTCCGCCCGCCCTAACCAGGCCTAAGCCTCCACTCAAGCTACAAAGTTTCAATTATAGAAGGTAAACAAATTCAAACAAATGGTGGCAGAATGGAGCTTGAGAGAGCAGGCCAGGGTTGCCGCTGGCAACAGGGATAGCAAAGCTTTCCGCACACCCTGGCCGGGCCCACCCGCTTAAGGCAACAAAGTTTCAATTATAACCCCAACACAAATGGCTGCCGGCCGGCCTCGGAGGGAGCCCCAGGCTTGGCTCCGCTCCAGGCTACAAAGTTTCAATTGTAGAAGGAAAATAAATTCCAGATACCAGGGCCTCCGCTTGGGTCGCCAGGGGGCGTGGCCGGCCTGCAAACCACCACAGGCCCCTCGCTCAGGCCGCCCCACACCCCAAGGGAAACCCCACCTGATCCAGGACACCCTTCAGGGCAAACCAGCTGACCCCCACCCCTGTACCAGGCCTCTATCCTATCTAATAAAAGAGTAATATGCAGATTGATTATCACTGCAACACACAATATAGCTGCCCCCATGTGGTCAAAGATCCTGCCCCCATGTGAACACAAGATGGCCACCACAAGATGGCCAGCAGGAGAGGGCAGTAGGGAGGCACCCGGCCTGCAAGGGAGGGCAGTTGAGAGGGACCAAGCCTGCAAGGGAGGGCAGTTGGAGGTGATCAACCCTGCAGGAGAGGGCAGTTAGGGGTGACCAGGCCGGCAGAGGAGGGAAGTTGGGGGCAAACAGGCTGGCAGCAGAGTGGTTTAGGGGGTGATCAGGCTGGTAGGCAGAAGCGGTTAGGGGCAATCAGGAAGGCAGGCAGGCAAGCAGTTGGGAGCCAGCAGTCCTGGATTGTGAGAGGGATGTCCCATATTGGAGAGGGTACAGGCTGGGCTGAGGGACAACCCCCCTCCATGCACGAATTTCGTGCACCGGGCCTCTAGTTGAATATAAAACTGTAATTTTTTTTTTAAAAAAATTTTTAACTGAAGCACTAGACCCATTAAACAATACTTATCCTTTCTCCCTCATCCTAAACCCTGGTAACAACCATTCTCTTTTCTGTTTCTATTTGATTCCTTTAGTTACCTGACATAAGAGGAATCATACAGCGTTTGTCTTGTTATGACTAGCTTATTTCACTTAGTGAAGTGTCCTCGAGGTTTATCCATGTTGTAGAATATGACAGGATTTCTTTTTTTTTTAAGGTTGAATACCATTCCATTGTGTGTATAAATACACAGATATATTACTTTTTGTTTATCCATTTATCTGTCAATGGACATTTGGGTTGCTCCCACCTCCTGGCTATTATGAATAGTACTGCTATGAACATGGTGTACAAGTACCTCTTCAAGACTCTGCTTTCGGTTCTTTTGTTCGTACACCCAGAGTGGGGTTGCTGAGTCATATGGTAGGTCTATTTTTAATTTTTTGAGGAGCTACCATATTGTTTTCCATAGTGGTTCCATCATTTTGCAATCCCACTAGCAATACAAAAGGGTTCCAAGTTCTGTATATCCTCACCAACGCTTTTTTTCTTTCTTTTTTCATAGTATCCATCCTAATGGGTGTAATATCTCATTGTTTTTATTTGTTTTTCTCTCATGGTTAGTGATGTTGAGCATCTTTTCATATCCTGGTTGGCCATTTTTGTATCATCTTTGGGGAAATGTCTGTTCAAGTTATTTGCCCATTTTTATGTTTCTTCTTTTCCCTGTACTTCTCCTTTCTTCAACATCAGCATTTTTTTCCTTTTATTGATTTTGCCTCTGCGACTGCTTTCCCAGTTCTTCATCCTCTACGAGTTCTGCTGCTTTTCCTGCTGATTCTGCATCAGCTTCTTTTGCCTGTGCTCCTCCTTTCTGTAGCTGATTTTCCTCTTGCTGACTCTGTCTCCATTTCTCCTTCCTCATTTTTAGCATCTGCTGATTCAGCTACCTTTCTGCCTGTTTTGCCTCTACTTCTTTTCATGTGCTTCTCTTTTCTGTGGCTGTTTTTCCTTTTGCTGGCTCTAGCCTCGCTTATGTTTTCCCCCTTTTCAGTGTCTGCTGATTCTGCTGCCCTTTCTGCCTCTGCTTCTCCCTTCTCTGTGCTGCTCCTTTCTGTAGCTGATTTCCTTTTGCTTGCTCTGTCCCCTCTTCTGCTTTCTCCTCAGTGCTGATTCTATTGTCTTTTCTGCCTCTGCTTTTCCTTTCTCTGTGCTTCTCCTTTCTGCAGCTGGTTTCCTCTTAATGACTGTCCCTGCTTCTGCTTTCCCCTCCGTACCTGCTGATTCTGTTGCCTTTTCTGCTTCTCCTTTTTCTGTGCTTTTCCTTTCTGCATCTGGTTTCCCTTTGCTGACTCTGTCCCTGCGTCTGCTTTCCCCTCAGTGCCTGCTGATTCTGTTGCCTTTTCTGCTTCTCCTTTCTTTTTATTTATTTATTTTTATTTTATTTATTTATTTTATTTTTAAATTTCTTTATTGATTAAGGTGTCACATATTTGTCCTCATCCCTCCATTCCCATCCCACACCCCTCCCCATGGATGCCCCCACCCCCCTGTTGTCCTTAACCATTGGTTAGGCTCGTATGCATGCACACAAGTCCTTTGGTTGATCTCTCCCCCCTCCCCCCACTCTCCCCTACCCTCCCTCTGAGGCCCGATAGTCCGATCGATGCCTCCTTGTTTCTGGTTCTGTTCTTGTTCATCAGACTATGTTGTTCATCATTTCCCCTAGATGAGCGAGATCATGTGTCACTAGAAATATACTTATAAGAACTGAATGTGAGACGAGCAATAATAGTTATGCTGACAGGCAAATGAATCAGTCTGTAGTGAGTTTCTTTCTGGACCAACAGTTCTTTTGAGACCCAATTTCAATGTCCACCAGTTCCTTATGTGTACATGTCGGCACTGACTTTTCAGCTCTGGATGGTGGACAAATGGTGGTAATGCAGGTCCGACTCCCTCTGGTTAGGTCTCGGCCGGACCCAGGGGCACGGCTTCACCCGGATCCAGGGGCACGTGGCCTCACCCAGACCCAGGGGCGCGTGGCCTCTCCCAGACCCAGGGTTGCATGGCCTCACCCGGATCCAGGATCCAGCTTCACCCGGACCCAGGGGCGCGTAGCCTCACCCGAACCCAGGGGCGCACAGCCTCCCCCGGACCCAGGGGGGCGGCCTCACCCGGACCCGGGCCTCAGCCTCACCCGGACCCAGGGGTGCGCAGCCTCACCCGGACCCAGGGGCGCGTGGCCTCACCCGGATCCAGGGGCACACGTCCTCACCCGGACCCAGGATCCAGCTTCACCCGGACCCAGGGGCATGTAGCCTCACCCGGACCCAGGGGCGCGCGGCCTCCCCCGGACCCAGGGGGGCGGCCTCACCCAGACCCAGGACCCAGCCTCACCCAGATCCAGGGGCACACGGCCACACCCGGACCCAGGATTCAGCTTCACCCGGACCCAGGGGCGCGTGGCCTCTCCCAGACCCAGGGGCGCGCAGCCTCACCCGGGCCTGGGACCCAGCCTCACCCGGATCCAGGGGCACACAGCCTCACCTGGACCGAGGATCCAGCTTCACCCGGACCCAGGGGCGCGTGGCCTCACCCGGACCCAGGGGCGCGTGGCCTCTCCCAGACCCAGGGGCGCGTGGCTTCACCCGGATCCAGGGGTGCACGGCCTCACCCGGACCCAGGATCTAGCTTCACCCGGACCTAGGGGCGCATAGCCTCACCCGGACCCAGGGGGGTGGCCTCACCCGGACCCGGGACCCAAACTCACCCAGATCCAGGGGCCCACGGCCTCACCTGGACCTGGGATCCAGCTTCACCTGGACCCAGGGGCGCGCAGCCTCACCCAGACCTGGGATCCAGCTTCACCCGGACCCAGGGGCGCGTGGCCTCACCCGAACCCAGGGGCGTGGCCTCACCTGGACCCAGGGGCACATGGCCTCACCCGGACCCAGGGGCGTGGCCTCACCTTGCTTCTCCTTTCTTTGTGCTGCTCCTTTCTGTAGCTGATTTCCCTTTGCTGACTTTGTCTCTGCATCTGCTTTCCCCTCAGTGCCTGCTGATTTTGTTGCCTTTTCTGCTTCTTTCTCTGTGCTTCTCCTTTCTGCATCTGGTTTCCCTTTGCTGACTGTCCCTGCGTCTGCTTTCCCCTCAGTGCCTGCTGATTCTGTTGTCTTTGCTTCTCCTTTCTCTGTGCTTCTCCTTTCCGCACCTGGTTTCCCCTTAATGACTCTGTCCCTGCTTCTCCTTTCCCCTCAGTGCCTGCTGATTCTGTTGTCTTTGCTTCTCCTTTCTCTGTGCTTCTCCTTTCCGCACCTGGTTTCCCCTTAATGACTCTGTCCCTGCTTCTGCTTTCCCCTCAGTGTCTGCTGATTCTGTTGTCTTTGCTTCTCCTTTCTCTGTGCTTCTCCTTTCTGCACCTGGTTTCCCCTTAATGACTCTGTCCCTGCTTCTGCTTTCCCCTCAGTGCCTGCTGATTTTGTTGCCTTTTCTGCTTCTCCTTTCTCTGTGCTTCTCCTTTCTGCACCTGGTTTCCCTTTGCTGACTCTGTCCCTGCATCTGCTTTCCCCTCAGTGTCTGCTGATTCTGTTGCCTTTTCTGCTTCTCCTTTCTCTGTGCTTCTCCTTTCCGCACCTGGTTTCCCCTTAATGACTCTGTCCCTGCTTCTCCTTTCCCCTCAGTGCCTGCTGATTCTGTTGTCTTTGCTTCTCCTTTCCGCACCTGGTTTCCCCTTAATGACTCTGTCCCTGCTTCTGCTTTCCCCTCAGTGTCTGCTGATTCTGTTGTCTTTGCTTCTCCTTTCTCTGTGCTTCTCCTTTCTGCACCTGGTTTCCCCTTAATGACTCTGTCCCTGCTTCTGCTTTCCCCTCAGTGCCTGCTGATTTTGTTGCCTTTTCTGCTTCTCCTTTCTCTGTGCTTCTCCTTTCTGCACCTGGTTTCCCTTTGCTGACTCTGTCCCTGCATCTGCTTTCCCCTCAGTGTCTGCTGATTCTGTTGCCTTTTCTGCTTCTCCTTTCTCTGTGCTTCTCCTTTCTGCACCTGGTTTCCCTTTGCTGACTCTGTCCCTGCATCTGCTTTCCCCTCAGTGTCTGCTGATTCTGTTGCCTTTTCTGCTTCTCCTTTCTCTGTGCTTCTCCTTTCTGCAGCTGGTTTCCCTTTGCTGACTCTGTCCCTGCATCTGCTTTCCCCTCAGTGTATGCTGATTCTGTTGCCCTTTCTGCCTCTGCTTCTCCTTTTTCTGAGTTTCTCCTTTCTGCAGCTGATGTCCTTTTGCTGGCCCTGCTCCCACTTCTGCTTTCCCCTTCATTGGCTGCTGATTCTGCAGCTCTTTCTACTGATTCTGACCCTGCTTTTCCTTTTCCTAGTGATGCTTTTCTTTCTGCTAATTCTGCTTCTCTTTCTGCTGATGCTGGTTTCCCTTCTCCTGCTCCTGATGCCCCTGCTACTTTTGCTTCTCCCTTTTTATCTTCTACTTCTCTGTACATCATTGCTGACCTCCTTGTAACTTCATGACCCTAATGGCTACTCCAATCCCTACTGTGCCTTATGGCTCCACTTATAACTGTTCCATGTCTCATTTTTTTCTATTTCTATTTACTACCCTACCTGAATCCTGTATAATAAAGAGCTAGTATCATATGAATATTCCACATATATCAATCTCTGATATGTTTTTTTTAACTTAATAGGTCTTAGAGTTTTTCCTCTATTAGTACATAAAAATTTGCTGCATTCTTTTTAATTGCTGTATTGTGTATTAATGTGAAACAACTCCTTGCAATTTGACAGACAGATGCTCATCAAAGCATAGTATTTATTCTGAACATAGTATTTATTCAATGAGTAATACTTAAGTTCCTACCATGCGGTAGACATGGTGCTAATGTCTGGAGATACAAAGTTCAGACTCAAAAAGTCTAATCTTCAGGAAGAGTCAGAATAAATAAACCATCAATTACAGAACAGAATGATAAGTCTTCTAATAGAAGTGCTATATTTGCAAAGAACCATAGGCATGGCGGGGTGGGGGAAGGGCAAGAGGATGTAAAATGAAGAGTCATCATCAAGTGATTGATACTTTAAGACTGATAGATGGGTATGGGAAGACATTTAAAGATCGGACAATGGGAGAAGGACCAGCGATGTGAAGGCCATTTGGAAGCAAGGTCTAAATCAAAAGGGTTGGCAAAATTGGACATTTTATAAAAATAAATAAGAGCTATGAACAAAATCAAGTTTCCTTCCCTATAAGGGGTCCAGAAATGAGAGATGGGAAAGTTAGGCCAGGCCTTGAATGTTCCTACAAAACTTAAAGACTAGCATGTTAGTGTTAAAATTTTTATCCCAGGAAGGAAAGAGACCTCACTGTGTCCATTTTCCTTATCTATTAAACTAAGACCGTGGTCGGCAAACTGCGGCTCGTGAGCCACATGCGGCTCTTTGGCCCCTTGAGTGTGACTCTTCCACAAAATACCACAGCCTGGGCGAGTCTATTTTGAAGAAGTGGCATTAGAAGAAGTTTAAGTTTAAAAAATTTGGCTCTCAAAAGAAATTTCAATCGTTGTACTGTTGATATTTGGCTCTGTTGACTAATGAGTTTGCCGACCACTGAACTAAGACAATCACAGTGCCACACCATAAAGCTGCGGTGAGCATGAATTGCTTTAATTAATGTAATGTGCTCAGAATGGTACCTGGCACTTAGAAAGGGCTCCTCACATGTTGACTCTTCTGTTTGAATCTGGTTAGAAGATTAGTCCCTAGAGTTCTAGGTCGGTGGACAGGAAGATGGGCGGTTCCCTGAGCATTGTCTAGGAGACTTTTTATTGCCAACTCAACCATTGCACGAGGGGGAGGAGAAGTAGCCATTCACTGGGATGATGGGCCAAGTGTGTCGTAGTAATAGCCCAGAGTTCTAGGCAGCCATTCCTATTTGTCACACACAACAGTTGTCTGCAAGGATCTACATTCTTCCCTGGTTTCTTGTTTTTTTCCTCATGTTCAGAAACTGAAAATTTCCACAGAAATGCCACAGGCATTATGCAGGCAGCCAGAAGAATGCCCTCCTCTCCCCAGCCAAGCCTCTAGGCCATTCTTCAAAGCCAGATTGACAGCTTGCCGTTTAGTTTCCTTTTCACGTGTTGCATCAGCTCATTGTTATTTTCGCACTCCCTGGCTCATGATACAATCCCTGATGATGAAATAAAACCAAATGTAATTGCAAGTTTCAACTTTGTAGAGGGTTTTCACTCTAAAGATCCTGAAACTGCTTCAGAGACAGGAAACTCAGTTAGAAAACAGACAACAAGACGAGCCTGCGTGTTAGCAGAGGGAAGAGAGATGGTGCTTATTGAGCAGTTGCTGTAAATGTGTTGCCCATTTGATTCTCTTCTCAACCCTAGTCCTGGCTCAATCCCCTCCTAAGAGAATTAAATACGTCCAGCTCAGAGAACTGCCTGGTATGTGAAGGGAAAAGTAAGCCCAGGCTTGGTGCACACTGGCATCTGTATTTTGAAGGCCAGTCTGGAGTCTCTATAGCAGGAGTTCTGGCAGCAAGTGGTGGGAGTCAGTGGACTTTTGGTTCCTGAATGTGAGAAAAAAAAGAAACCAGTACAATATCATGTCATCTGTAAATAATGACAGCCCCTATATGTCCCTGGGCCATTAACCTGTTGATGGGCATGTGGTAGGGGTGCAGAGGACAGAACCCTCCGGTTGTGTGTGCATATTGCAGGAGGGCTGTAGTTAGCAAGAGTTAGGCAGGGCCCTCAGCAAAGTGGCCTAGTCCCAGAGGTAACCAGGAGGGGTACTGAGGAATGACTCTAGTCCAGTGGTCGGCAAACTGCAGCTCGCGAGCCACATGCGGCTCTTTGGCCCCTTGAGTGTGGCTCTTCCACAAAATACCACGTGCGGACGCGCATGTACAGTGTGATTGAAACTTCGTGGCCCATGCGCAGAAGTCGGTTTTCGGCTCTCAAAAAAAATTTCAATCGTTGTACTGTTGATATTTGGCTCTGTTGACTAATGAGTTTGCCGACCACTGGTCTAGTCAAATACCCGTGGGTAGATATCCAGGATGTGGGAAAGGGACCTTCACTGCATATTCTGTCTTTTCACACCAGGTGGGAGGCCTGAAGGTGGGGTCTCTGGCTCTCTAGCTGTTGGCTTGTAGTTACAGGGAACTCTCAGCCTGGGCAGAATCAGCTCAGGTGCCAGGTGAGAGGGAACGTGTTTGTTCTAGATCTGTGAAATATGCTGTTGGTATTTTAATAGGGATTGGATTGAATCTATAGATTGCTTTTGGTAGTATGGCTATTTTAATGGTGTTAATTCTACCAATCATGAACTTGGTGTATTCTTCCACTGGTTTATATCTTCTTCTCTTTTTTCAATGTCCTGTAGTTTTATGAGTACAGGTATTTTATCTCCTTGGTTAAGTTTATTCTTCTAAGTATCTTAATTTTTTTGTTGCAATTGTAAATGGGATTTTTTTTTTTTTGTAGCTTCTCTTTCTGAGAGTTCATTATTGGTGTATAAAAATGCCATCTATTTCTGGGCATTAATTTTACATCCTGCTACATTGCTGAATTCATTTACTAACTCTAGTAGTTTTTGGTTAAGACGTTAGGGTTTTCTATGTACAATATCATGTCATCTGCAAATAATGACAGTTTTACATCCTCCTTTCCAATTAGGATGCCTTTTATTTCTTCTTCTTGTCTGATCACTATGGCTGGGACTTCCAGTACTATCCTATATAATAAAAGCCTAATATGCTAAGTGTCCGGTCGTCCGATCAACCAATCAAAGCATAATATGCTAATGATATCCTAAGGCCGCTCAGCCACTCGCTATGACCTGCACTGACCACAGGGGGCAGATGCTCCGACTGGTAGCTTAGCTTGCTGCTGGAGTCCCACTGATCGGGACTGAGCAAGATGGGCTGGACACGCCCTGGAGCCCTCCCACAGTCCCTCCCCGGCTGGCCAACCTCCCTCATCCCTCCCCAGCCCTGATCATGCACCAGTGGGGTCCCTCGGCCTGGCCTGCCCCCTCTCGCAATCCGGGACCCCTCGGGGATGTCGGAGAGCCGGTTTTGGCCCGATCCCACAGGCCAGGCTGACAGACCCCACTGGTGCACAAATTCGTGCACCAGGCCTCCAGTGTTGAATAAGAGTGGTGAAAGTGGACATCCCTGTGTTGCTGTTAGGGGAAATGGTTTTAGTTTTAGCCCATTGATTTTGATGTTGGCTGTAGGTTTGTCATATATGACCTTTATTAAGTTGAGGTATGATCCCTCTATTCTCACTCTGCTGAGAGTTTTTGTCAAAATGGTTGTTGGATTTTGTTGAATACTTTTTTCTGCATTTGTTGATATGACCATGTGATTTTTATCTTTCAATTGTGTGATGTATCACATTTATTGATTTGGAAATATTGTACCAGCCTTGCATCCCTGGAATAAGTCCCACTTAGTCATGGTGTATGATCTTTTTAATATATTGCTGGATCCCATTTGCTAATATTTTGTTGAGGATTTCAGCATCTAAGATCATCAGCGATATTGGCCTCTAATTCTCTTTCTTTGTAATGTCTTTATCTGGTTTTGGAATGAGGCTAATGCTGGCTTCATAGAAAGAAGTTGGAAGTGTTCCCTCCTCTCGGATTTTTTGGAATAGTTTGAGGATAGGTGTTAGTTCTTTGAATGTTTAGTAAAAATCCCCCGTGAAGCCGTCTAGGCCAGTGCTTTTGTTTGCTGGGGTTTTTTTGATTGTTTCTTCAATTTCATCTGTTGTTATTATTGGTCTATTCAGGTTTCCTGATTCAGTTTTGGAAGATTGTATTTTTCTAGGAATTTGTCCCTTTTGCCCAGGTTGTCCAACTTGTTGGCATATAGTTGTTCATAGTATTTTCTTACAATTCTTTGTATTTCTGTGGTGTCAGTTGTTACTTCACCTCTTTCATTTTGATTTTATTTATTTGGGTCCTCTCTCTTTGTTTCTTGATGAGTCTGGCTAAAGGTTAATCAATCTTGTTTATCTTTTCAAAGAACCAGCTCTTGGTTTCACTGATCTTTTGTATTTTTTTGTCTCTATGTCATTTATTTCTGCTCTGATGTTTATTATTTCCTTCCTTTTACTTACTCTGGGCTTTTCTTGTTGCTCTCTTTGTAATTCTTTAAGTTGTAGGGTTAGAGATTTTATTAAATTTTATTCTTGTTTTTTTGAGGTAGGCCTGTAATGCTATGATCTTCCTCTCAGGACTGCTTTTGCTGTATCCCATAGATTTTGTGTTGTTGTGTGTTCATTTTTTTCCAGGAAGTTTCTGGTTTCTTCCTTGATTTCATGGATAACCCATTCATTGTTTAATAACATGCTATTTAGCCTCCAATTTTTGTCCAGTCTCTTCCCACACCCCCCACACCCTTTTCCCCCTGAGAATTGTCAGTTCACTCCCTTTCTATGCCCCTGATTCTATTATAATCACCAGTTTATTCTGTTCATCAGATTTTTTATTCACTTGATTTTTAGATTCACTTGTTGATAGATATGTATTTGTTGTTCATAATTTTTATCTTTACCCTTTTCTTCTTCCTCTTCTTAAAGAATATCCTTCAGCATTTCATATAATACTGGTTTGGCAGTGATGAACTCCTTTAGCTTTTTCTTATCTGTGAAGCTCTTTATCTGCCCTTCAGTTCTGAATGATAGCTTTGCTGGGTAGAGTAATCTTGGTTGTAGGTTCTTGCTATTCATCACTTTGACTATTTCTTGCCACTCCCGTCTGGCCTGCATAGTTTCTGTTGAGAAATCAGCTGACAATCGTATGGGTGCTCCCTTGTAGGTAACTAACTGTTTTTCTCTTGCTGCTTTTAATATTCTCTCTTTGTCTTTTGCTCTTGGCATTTTAATTATGATGTGTCTTGGTGTGGTCCTCTTTAAATTCTTTTTGTTTGAGGTTTTGTGTGCTTCCTGGACTTGTAAGTCTATTTCTTTCACCAGGTAGGGGAAATTTTCAGTCATTATTTCTTCAAATAGGTTTTTAGTATCTTGCTCTCTCTCTTCTTCTGGCACCCCCATAATTCGGATGTTGGTACGCTTGAAGTTGTCCCAGAGGCTCGTTACACTTATCTTCATATTTTTGGATTCTTTTTCCTTTTCTGGTTGGGTGTTTTTTGCTTCTTTGTATTTCAAATCTTTGACTTGATTCTTTTGATCCTCTAGTCTGCTGTTGGATCGCTGTATATTATTTTTTATTTCAGTCAGTGTATGCTTAATTTCTAGTTGGTCCTTTTTCATATCCTCGAGGGTCTCACTAAACTTATCTGCCTTTTCTAGAAAATTATTAAATAACTGTGGTTTTGAACTCTATATCCAGTCGTTTACTTTCCTCCATTTCTTTCATTTGTGACCTATTTCTTTGTCTCCGCATTTTGGCTGCTTCCCTGAGTTGATAGAGTGGCTTTATGTGCTAGGTGTCCTATAGGGCCCAGTGGCTCAGCCTCCCCAATTACCTGAGGTGGAGTCTCTTGGTGCACCCCTTTGTGGGCTGTGTGAACACTCTTGTTGTAGTTAAGCCTTGATTGTTGTTGGTATCACTGGGAGTAATTGACCTCCAGGCCACTTGGCTGTGAGGATCAGCTGTGTCTATGATGGGAGAACTTCTGTGCTGGAGACACCCTTATGGGGCAAGACTTGCTTCACTGGGGCTTTGGTGCTCACTGAGTCTGCCCCCTGAGTGTGTCCCTTATGGATCTGAGGAGTTGTAATCGGGATGGTCCAACCCTGACCCCTGGATACACTGGCTCTTGGATCTCCAAGGAGGTGCTAGTTTAGCCTCTGCCTGAGGCCACCCAGCAGGAGCTACAGAGAGATCTGCAGATTCCTCTTTTTTGTTTGGGGTTTGGAAGTGCCTAGATGAGGCCCAGCTGTGAAGTAATGCAAGCTGCTGCAGGGCCTTGGGCCTTCTTTTGGATGTTCTGGGTCTCACTGACTCAGCTGCAGTTTGTTAGGTAAGTTTAGAATTCAAAGGACCAGGCCATTCATATGCAAAAGCTTCTGCGCTCAGCTTGGATGGGGAGGAGTTTCAGGGCGGAGCAAACAGCAATGGCTTCGTAGGGCGGGATCTCAGGGTGGAGCAAACAGCAATGGCTTCCCGTCAGCCCTGCCCTAAGAGGCCCCTGGGTCTCAGTGTCTCAGTAATTGCTGCAAGCACCCCTGAGAGAAAACCACTCTCGAGTTTCGCCTGCTGCCAGACAGTCCAGTTTCTCCCCATATAAGTCTGGGTCCCCAGAGTCTCGCCCGGAACTGGAGTTTAGAGCAGTCGGGAGCTTGTGTCTCCCTCCCGACTGAAAAAGCCAGCTGCGTTTTCAGTTGCCAGCCCCATCCACGCATGTGCCTCCGTACCTCTGCACTTGACTTCCGCAGCTCCTCTGAGTCTCAGTGTGCTTTTCTCTTTCTTTCTAGTTGTAGAATTTCCACTCAGCCAGCCTTCCTGTGGTTCTGGATGATGTTTGTTTTGTCTTTTAGTTGTAGTTTTGAAATTGTTGTGCAAGGCAGCAGTTCAGATGTTTACCTATGCTGCCATCTTGGTCTCTCCCAAAGATGGCCTCTCTGGGTCATGTTTTCTTATCCATTCAATTACCTATGTCTTTTGATTAGAGCATTTAACCCATTTACATTTAAGGTTATTATTGATAGGTACTTATTTGTTGCCATTTTTATTCTTTATGCTTATGCCTCCCCCTCTCATCCTTTCCCCCTCCCCCTCCCCTCCCCCTCCCCTCCCCCATCCTCCTCCTCCTCCTCCTCCTCCTCCTCCTCCTCCTCCTCCTCCTCCTCCTCCTCCTTCTTCTTCTTCTTCTTCTTCTTCTTCTTCTTCTTCTTCTTCTTCTTCACAGTGAGAAGTCCCTTTAGCATTTCTTACACTGGTAATAAATTCCTTTAGTCTTTTTTTTTGTCTGTGAAGCTCTTTATTTCACCTTTAATTTTGAATGATAGCCTTGCTGGATAGAGTAGTCTTGGATTCGGTCCCTTGCTTTTTATTACTTTGTATACTTCATGCCTCTCCCTTCTGGCCTGAAGTGTTTCTATTGAGGAATCTGCTGACATTCTAATGGGAGCTCTCTTGTAGGTAACTATCTCTCTCTTGCAGCCTTTAGGATTCTTTCTTTGTCTTTAATGCTTGCCGTTTTTATTATGATGTGTCTTTATGTGGGTCTTTTAGGGTTCATCTTGATTGGACATAATTCCATCCCTCCTCACTAAAGGTAACCACTATCCTGAATTTTATGGTGATCATTTCCTCACTTTATAATTTTACACCAAAACATACAGTCTAGTTTTGCCTACTTTCAACTTTATATAAATGGAATATGCATTCTTTCACTCACCAATATGTTTGTGAGATTTTTCCCTATTTGTGTATGTAGTGTGGTTCTTCATTTTTATTACAGACTAGAAGCCCGTTGCATGAAGTTTCGTGCAATAGAACTTCCTTCACCTGGCTGCTGGCGGAAAACTGGTACTGGCAGCCACGCAATTGGCCACCTCGAGTTCCGCCACCAGTGCCTTCTGCCGGCTCCATCGGTCCTCCCGCAGTGCCAGCCGTTGGGGGAGGACCGATGGAGTGCCAGCCGTTGGGGGAGGACCATCGGTCCTCCCTCCTGTCAGCCCAATTGGCTACCCCAAGTCCCGCCCTCAGCCTGCTGCAGGCCCAATCATGGGTGTAGCGGAGTGATGGTTATTTGCATACTTCCCTTTTATTAGGTAGGATGATCTTATTACTTACATATATAGACTGCAATATATTTTTCCATACAACTTTTCAGGGATATTTGGGCTGTTCCTAGTTTGGGATTATTATGAATAGTGCTGCTATGACTATTCTTGTGTATGCATCTTGATGTATATCCATATGATTTTCCCCAGAGTAATTGCTAAGAGTGGACTTATTGCACCATAGGCTATGCATATTTTCAGTTTCACTAAATGATGCTATAATGTTTTCAAAGCAGTTGTATAAATTTACATGCCCAAAGGCAGTGAATGAGAGTCCTTGTTGCTCCATATTATCATCCCATTTAATAGTTTTAGTCCTTTAAATTTTTTTACTTGTATATGATGTATTTGTGTATTTAAAGATCTGACAAATTAACAAAGAACTTTTAGACATAACATTTACAAAGTTGGCCAGATACAAAACCAAAATTAGTAACTTTGTACATATAAATGTGTAGATATAAATATAAGAATGCAATAAAAGTTAACCCTCTTCAAAATTAGAAAATGTAATGAAAAATATCATTTCATTCATAATTGCAGCAATAATAATAAACCATAAAATACATTGGAATAAACCTCAGGAAGAATGTGTGAGACATAAAATCAAGCTAACAGTAAAACTTTATTGAAAAAAAACCCCACAGTTTTATAATAGCCTGATAAGATGGCAAGATTTGTCACCGACAGATGGGTTTTTGCTCCCCCCTCAGGATAGAAATGAAGAGAGGAGGCAAAGCAGATTCAGAAGAGAAGCCGTTTACTAAAGACTGCGTGGGAGGAAAAGGGGAAGCGGGGGGGGGGGGGGGGAGGGGGGGCGGGGAGCACACGCTGGCAGAGTATGGCTCCCTGGGAGGCTCCTGGGGGCCGGCTGACACGACGCTGGGTGTCTTTGCACAGGTGCAGTGGATCCTCTGTTCTCCAGGTTCCCATGATGGGCTGCCAATGAGGGGCGCAGGTGCAGGAGCGTTGGTGTGGGAGTGCCTGGGGGGAACCTAATGTTAGCTAGGAGAGGCTCAAGAAGTAAGGGAAGGACATTTCCATCCATCTGAGAGAGGCTTAGCCTGTCTGAGATTCACTCTTTCTCTTTATGACATGATTCACAAATTGCTAAACAGATGTTTATTCAGTACATGACTGTGTGCTTCTCCGGAGAAGGCTGGCCTTGGCAGCCTCCTGCTGCAGAGTCTGACTTCCCTTCTTACTGATGCTTCCCACCCAGCATGGGCTTACATGTTCCTTGCTCACTAACAAAACGGACAAGTGGGAGAAGTTGCTGAACCTCATTGGTGATCAAGGTGAAAATAATCAGCCTCTCCCCGCTGGAATGGCTCAGTTGGTTGAGCATCATCCTGGCCCCTGAAAGGTTGAGGGTTCGATTCCCAGTCAGAGCACATGCCAGGATTATTGCAGGTTCGCTTCCTGGTAGGGGTGTATGGAAGGCAACCAATCTCTCTCTCTCTCTCTCTCTCTCTCTCTCTCTCTCTCTCTCTGTCTCTCTCTCCCCCTCCCCCTTTCCTCTCTCTAAGCATGCCCTAGGTGAGGATTTAAAAAAGACCAGTCTCAATTTAATGAAAAAACTGTGTTCTATTTTCATTGGTTTCTGGCTATCTTATTTGAATCAAAAATGTAATTATAGACTTGTACTTAGAGGCCAAGAAAAAGATGAAAATAAGTTGCCCTGTCTACCCTATTTAAAAAATTTTTAAGTCCATACTTTATTCATATTTTTGTAGTTTTCACCCAATGTTGTTTTTTTTCTGTTCTGGAATCTCATTCAGAATGCTACATTACAGTGATTTGTAATAACTTCGTAGACTTCTCTTGTCTGTGACAATTTCTTGGTAGTAGACTTTTAATGTTATTGTCACTGGTATAATTTTTAAAATGTCATTTTCCAATTTTTTGTTACTAATATAAAAAGAGGTGGTTAATTTTTAATATTGGTTCAGTGACCTTGATTAGTTTATTTTTAAGTTCTAATTAGTATATCTATAGATTCTTTTGTATTTTGTATGTACACAATTATTTCATTTGTAGATAATAATAAAAATATCTGATTCAGTCAGCAAGAGATTTGAACATGTGTCTTACAAATAAAATATCCAATTGGCTAATAAGCATATGAAAATATGCTGAATTATTAATAATCAGGGAATGAAAATTAAAACTATAATGAAGTATCTCTATACACTACTAGAATGGCTAAAATTAAGCAACTGTCAATACCAAGTGTTGACAAAGGTATGACACAACTGTAACACTTAAACACTAATAATGAGAATGTAAATTGGTACAAACATTTGAGAAATACGTTTAATATGACTTACTAAATATGACCCAGTTCCTTTATCCTGGGCACACATCCAAAAGATATATGTGCAGATGCGCACCAAGATACACATAAGGCTTTTTTTTTGTAGCAGAATTCATTATAATGACAAAAAACCAGAAGGAAAAAACCCCACCTGTTCATAGGTAGTGGAAAGGATGAAACATTGTGTAATATTTAAATGAATATGAAACATGGATGAAATTTAATGAACTATAACGACCCTCTACAACATAGATGAATCTCACAGACATACTATGGAATGTAAGAAGCTGTTATACCAAGTTCAAATACAGGCAGACTGTTGGGTGTTAAAAGGCATGTGGGAGAGGAGAATAATGATGGGGAAGGAGAGGGGCATAATGTTTGGGGAGGACAATTGGGAGGTTTTTGTTCTATTGGCAGTGTTTGTGTCTTCACTTCCTTTGGGTTTCATAAGTTTTTATTTTATAATAATTTGTTGAGCTGTATTCTTTAGATTTGTGCATGATTTTCAATATATGTTACATAAAATTTGTTTTCAAAAGGACAAATGAGGAGTTCTTCCTTTTAAGTATCAAAATACTCTCTTAATATAGAATTTGTTGCCCCTTCCAAGATATCTTTGAAAGACTTCTTTTGGCTTAATTTCATAGGTAGTTTTGCCAATGTTCATAGAATTTCTCGGTAACTCTTCATCTTGTCTAATTCATCATTTTTATAGGGCCCCTTTCCTTGTAAAAAAAAAGTCATTGAAATGAGAAGAAAGCTGTAATCTTGATTCCTAGATTGCAATCAATTGTCTTGCATAGATAATCATACTTAAAAAAGAGTAGAAGAAAACTCTGTGAGCTTTAAAGCAAAGCGGCTCCCAATTCAACTGATGATTTCAAGTGGCCGGAAACGTCATTCAAGTTTTACTTTCTACATGTCATTCTGCCTCTCTGAGAAACCTCATTAACCAGCAGAAACTGCGTTAGGGACTGGAAGTAGTTCTCCATACCACAGAAAGCTGGCAGGGGAGAATGCATGCAGAAACAGTCTCCACAGAGGGTGAAGTGAAAAAATGGCTTCAGATAGTGGAAAAGATGAGAGGAAACGGCCGGGCACAGTCCTTGCCAGGCAGGTGTGCATTAGGCTGGCCTACAGACAGATTTCTCTGTGAGACACAAGGTTACATAAATTTTCCTGGTCCTTGTGACAAAAAGCTATTAAATTAGGGGAAATGAAACAAAGTAAAAGATGGTGTCTTACAAAGGAAGCAATTTTAACCCATTCGTAGGTGGACTTCTGACGTGACTATCCCCAGATCCCCAGGAGAAGGGGTCAAGGAGAGACCTCATGCAGGCCTGGAAGAGAATATTAGGAAACCCCTCATGAATTATACACATTGCACTCTGGCATTCAAGAGTCCCCATGATACCTCTCCAGCAGATTGTTTTCACCCCCAGGCCCCTTGACTCCTAACACTTAGTCTGTCCTCAATTTGAAGCTCCTTCTATTTGCTCTTGCAAACTTGTTCATTCCCCTGGCTTGGTTCACGCTGGTATCTCCATGGAGAGCTGTGCTGGCCATTCTGGTGCCATTAACCCACATGTAGCCTGCTGAGTTACACTTGACTGGTCCACATTGAGCTATACTCTGAATGGAAAAACATAGATCATCGTTGGAAGGCTTAGTATGAAAAAGGGAAACATAACTATCTCAATAATTTTATATTGATTACATGTTGAAATGACAATATTTGGATATATTATGTTAAAATATACTATTAAGCCCAGCAGCGTGGCTCAGTGGTTGAGCGTCGATCTGTGAACTAGGAGGTCATGGTTCGATTCCTGGGCAGGACACATGACTGGGTTGTGGGCTCCATCCCCAGTGTGGGGCATGCAGGAAGCAGCCAATCAATGATTCTCTCTTATCATTGATGTTTCTATCTCTCTCCCCCTTTCTCTACCTCTCTGAAATCAATAAAAATATTAAAATTAAAATAAAATATGCTATTAAAATAACTTCACTTGTTTCTTTTTACTTCTTTAATGTGGCTACCAGGAAATTTTAAATTGCCCGTATGACTCACATTGTATTGCTGTTGGGTGGCACTGGTCTAGAATGCCCTCTACCAAGCCCCTTCCCCAGAGCCACCTCTCCAGGGTGATCACCCACTGCTTTAGGCACACTGCCCCAGAAGCCGTTATTCCTTCTTCCTTTCAGAGTCACCATTGCCACCTTGGCACCATCCCCCTATTTGAGGGCATTGGCCAGGGTCTACTTTGTACTCCAGGGGTCCTCAAACTATGGCCCGCGGGCCACATGTGGCCCGCCGAGGACATTTATCCGGCCCGCCGGTGTTTTTGCCGCCGCTGCCTGACCTGCTTAGCAGCCGACTCGTCCCGGGCCCGCAGTGCGCATGTGTGGAATGTGCGCCGCACTCTCCGACTCCCCTCCTTCTCTCTGAGGGACAGTGAACTGGCCCCCTGTTTAAAAAGTTTGAGGACCCCTGTTACTCTTCCTGTGGTTGACAGAAAAGAGCCCAGGTTGGATGCAACCCACTCATCTTATTAGTTTTGTGTGTCTTGAGCACATTGCTAAGCCTTTCTGAGCCTCAGTCTCTTCTTCTGTGAAATGAGAAGGTAATAACCCACCTCAAATGTTTACTATGAGAATTATCCAAAGAATGGGACATGGTAAGTGCTCATAGATTGTATATGGTATCTAATACTATACGATTACGAATACTAATACTACAAATACTACCACTAATATTTTTATTTCATTAGATTAACATGGAGGATGAAAGGCCTGTAGGTGTGGGCAGGGTGAGCAGGCTCTTTGTCACACATGGAGAGGTCAGCTCTACATGAGTTTGCAAGTCACACTGGAGGGGCAGGCCCCAGGGACCAGATTTCTTGGACCACCCCCTACCGAGTGCAATGGGCCACCTCCAGGTCTCCTGGCCTCTGTGACTCCTTGCATTGGCCTTTGTGCTGTGAGCTGTGGCTGAGTCCAGACGAATCCAAGGATACTTTTCAAATGACTGACGTAACTGGGCAGGAAAACAGCTGAGAGATGATTTTGCTTTTTCCAAAACCCATTGCATGGAAGCCATGAGATGGCTGAGGTTCTGCTCAGAGCTGGCAGGCAAAGGTCAAAAGGCAGAGCGACGGAAACCCACATAAGAGGCAGAGTAACCAGAAAGCCCGGGATTACTGGTTCTTTTTTAGTGTCGATTAGTTTGTAATATAGATTAATTTGTAATGTGGCTACTAGAAATTTTTAAATTGCCTGTATGATTTGGGTACTTTTTATTTTCTAATGACACAAGTAACATGTTCATTATAAAAAAAATTTAAATGTGAAGAAAACAAAAAGTTTAAAAATTTAGTAATATTTGACAGGCCAGTGTGGCTCAGTGGTTGAGCATCGGCCCATGAACCAGGAGGTCACAGTTTGATTCCCGGTCAACGCATATGCCAGGGTTTCAGGCTCAATCCCCAGTAGCGGGTGGGGGTTGCAGGAGGCAGCCAACTGATGTATCTCTCTCATCGATTTTTCTCTCTCTCTCTCCCTGTCCTCTCTCTAAAATCAATAAAATTTCTTTAAAAAAATTTAGTAAAATTTATTAAACTCTTTCAAACAAAGAAGTACGCTAAATTATAAGGGCCTAATAATCCTATCTCCCAGGTATCTTCTTATCATGGGGGAAGACCCATGTACAACAGTTACAGGTACACAGAGAAAAGGGAAAGAAGTTTGCTCTTTGATGCATCCTGACCTGTCAGCATTCTCCCCTAGGGTAACTACTGTTAATGGAGGAGTAGATGTACTCCTTATGGGTGCGTATCAGCACACATATGTATATCTTCCTATCTATAATAATGAAAGCGTAATATGCTAATTAGACTGGACAGCTGAACAACCTTCCGGACATCCTTCAAGACGTCCTTCTGGACGACCTTCTGGACGAAGCTGGGGCAGCGAGGGCCGAGGCTAGTCACCCCGGCTGCGAGGGCCAAGCTCCTTGCATGAATTTCGTGCATCAGGCCTCTAGTTAAGTTACAAAACAAATGATAATACCATGCCCATTATTATATGTATTGTTCTTTTAAATAAGATATCTCAGATATAGGTCCATTTCAGCTAACTTCCTATTTAACGTCTATGTAGTATTCCATTCTGGTCTGTAGTATGATGTTACTTAACCAAATCCCTACCGATGGATATTTAATTTGTATTTTTGCTATGACAGTACTGCAATGAACATTCATATATGTTTGTGTAACATGTAATGTGTAATATACATACATACATACATATAAACATACTTCTGCAGGAATATCCATGGTAAATTTTGTAAGTAAAAGGGACAATTCCATTGCTTAAAATTTACAATTTTGAAATAATTGCCAGTTTCTATGAGGTCTCTCCTTGTGAGCAGTTTTGGGCGTTCTCACAGGTTCAGGGCAGCCAGGCCATTCACATGGCGGCTGATGGCTTCAAGAGCAAGAACTCCAACTGCCAAGGCAGATACTGCATCATCTTTCCTGAGACAGCCTCAAAGTTATACACCACCGCTCTACCACAGAATTTTGCCTGGGTTCCAGGGGAGGCACACAGACCCCACCTTTTGATGGGCAGAGTCAAAGCTATGCTGAACTTGTCACAGGGGATGGGAGATACTGTTCTGGCTACATCTGAAAAAATCTTTCCCATGCTCCAAAAAGTTTGCATAGATTTATACTTTTATTGAGTGTGATTAGAATACCATTTCCCCACACCCTTTGCAAATTGTATTGGTGAAAGGTGGCTACATCGTTACTGGTTTGATTTACATTTTTAGTAACATTGAACAGATTTTTATATCTTTATTAGCCCCTTATATTTCTTTTCCTGGTATCTGGCTATTTATAAACTTTTCTATTGGATAGTGTTCTACTAATTTTAGGAGCTCTTTGTAAGCGAAGAAAAGTATCCTTTCCTCATTGTGTGTTATAACTATAATTTTTTATATTGCTCTTTCTCTTTGACTTTATGTTCTTGCCATAGTGAAATTTATAGTTTGTTTATAGTCATATTAATAAATATTTTCTATTATACTTCCTGGGTTTTATATCATCCTTACTCCAATATTATTTTTTTTAATCTCCAAGGTGTTTTTTTTCTGATTTTGTTCATTTTACCTTATAATCTACTCTATATAATGTGATATGGACCATACACTATTGAAAACATCCTAGTTTCCTGATAATAACTCCCTTGGTAAATATATACTTTAAAAAAAAATTGTCACCTGAGGATATTTTTTTTCATTGATTTCTAGGCAGGGAAGAGGGGGGGAGAGAGAGAGAGAGAGAAACATTGATTGGTTGCCTCCTGCATGCATCCTACCAGGGGTGAGGAACTTGCAACTGAAGTACATGCCCTTGACCAGGAATTGAACCCAGCACCCTTTGGTCCACAGGCCAACACTCTAACCACTGAGAAAAACCGGCCATGCTATCCTATTTTTAATGTACTGTGATTCCAGTTGCTAATATTTTCCCCCAGGTAGGATACTAGTATTTCTCCAGTGCCAGAATTCTCCCAAACTTCTCATTTCTTGTGACTGTATCTTATTCAACAAAACGTAGAGTTTTTCTTTTATTTCTAATTATTTCCTACATAAATTACTTCATTTCCAAGTTTGTATAATTCTGATTTATGTTGTTTTATATAACTTAAATACTAGTATTTTTAGACTTTGTTAAAAGCTATGTTAACACTTTGATCTATTTTGTGTGTCACTGTATTCCTGGTATATTTTCATTATCTGTAGAGATATTATTCTGCTTCTTTATTCTTCTTTTTCTAAAAATAACTTTATATGAGACTCAATCTTAATACCATTTTGTTTTGACTGAATAGGAGCTTCTTTTTCCTGTTTAGCTCGCAGTGGTTCCGAGTGGCTTTTTTAACACCCGGAGCTCCCTCTTCTGTTGCTTTTGTGAAGTGTTCAAACACACGAACGCTTGCTTTCTGAGTGGTCCACCCCTAATACTAGTCTGATCTTCTCTTTCCTTGTCCCTATTGTTTCTGTCCTGCTCAAGCTGGATTTCACTTCCGGCAGTTTCTCCTCCGTGAAAGGTTTTTTCCTCTGTGCCTTCTTTGTTTGCAAATTATTCATGTCCTAGACTGTTTCAGTGCCTTTCGGAAAGTACAGGCCCTCACATTTACCTGCTATTGTACTGGGCCAACCCCCTCCAGTTTCAGCTGCTCTATTCTGATTGGCCTGGATGGCTTTCCAGTAAACGTTCTTGGCTATTTTGGGGTTTTCAGGTCCATTGCTTTCCTCTGCTTTCTCCCACAATCGGTGCTACCAGGTAGGTCTTATGGCAATTGGTGGTTTGTCTTTACCTGCTTGCCTTTGTGGCTTATGTCACCCAGTTGTAGGTTAAAGGGGGCTTTGGTTTCTATCTATTTGCAGTGTCTGATTTTCTGTGGGGACTGAGGGAAATTAAAAACTGCCACCATGGCCATCTTCCTAGAATCTCGTCCCAGGATATAGGCTTGTGTGCTACACTTTTCAACTCTGAATACTCGTCGCCCACTTGACTGAATGACACTGCTATCTTTCCCACTCCCCCAGTTTAGAAGGCAAGATAAATTGCTTCTTTTGTACCCCAGTCAGGAGGCATTGCATCAGCACTATTCAAGCACAAGTAGTTTTTAAGAAATACCTCCTACATCACCAATGGATGGTCATTTCTGGGGAGAGCTGATTCCATACAACCAATGAAGAGGAAGGAATAGGAATGGAGGGCTATTCAGGAGATAATGTTGAGCATATTGTAAAGAGCAGAAGACAGGGCATCTATTGATGAAGGGAAGCCTGGAGCTCAGGGTCGCTCCTGGTTTATAAATCCACACCGACCCACATACTCCAACCTCCATTGCACTTTGGTACAAACAGAAGTAATGCCCCTCTATATTTAACCATATTGAAATAATCATAACCAATAAAACCGATGCAGCTATCTATAAAATGATGGCAAATTTCTTCAAGCATTTGAATCTGGGTGGTCAGGAAATGAGAGAATTCACATAAATGAATTCATCTTTCTCTACCATGAGCTCCCTGGTCTAAAATATTGATAGATCCCCTAAACTGTTCTGTTTGCATTTATTCTGCTCTCCCTCTATTACTTATTGCTTCTTGTAGAGAGAATATTTCCCCATCCCCCAAACCAAACCAAATCCACTCACCTAAAGCCCTTCTATGGCTTCCACTGGTCTTAGGATACAGAAAAACTTAACATGGCCTCACAATCCCTGTGCTAACTGGCTCCCACCCGCCCTCTGGCCTCATCTTACCAGTCTCTGACTTGAAGGTTAATCACAGTGGCCTTCAGTCCTGTCCTTTGCCCTTACCATGCATTCTCTGACCACAGGGCCTTTGCACAGGCAGTCCATCTACCTTCCTTTTAATTTTAGCTCCAGTGTCACTACCTCAGGTCAGTCTTCTCTGACCTCTTCTACTACATCATGTTCCCATATTATAGGAACCCACACAACCACAAACCTCTCCTCTACAACACTTGTCACCCTACATATTACATTTGTGCATTTCTTTAATACTCTTTTCTCTAATTAATTGAATAATCTGTGAGAGGGAGGATTACAATCTGCAGCAGTTCATGCTATAGTTTCTTGCACACAGTGGGGTTTGAATTCAGGTTGAAAAATAATGCAAGCTTTTCTGAAGACTGAAAATTAGTACCTTATATCATAATTATTATTATAATTTTATGTTTGTATTAAAATCTTTAAAAAATATATCATGTCTCCCTGATTATATAAGCATGATATAAATTTGTAATTAGATTTTTAAGTTATACCTCTGATGAAAATTAGTTACTACAGTCTAACAAAAAAAAATGGTCTCAGGAATATTGAGATAGGACCATTTACAGATGGCCAACAAGCATATGAAATGATGCTCAACATTACTAACCATCAGAGAAATGCAAATTAAAAGCGCAATGAGATATCACCTCACACCTGTCAGAATGGCTATGATCAATAAATCAACAAACTATAAGAGTTGATGAGGTTTTGGAGAAGCGGGAACCCTTGTATACTGTTGGTATGATTGTAAACAGTATGGAAAACAGTATGGAGTTTCCTTGAATATTTAAAAAATAGAATTACCATATGACTGAGCAATTCCACTTCTGGGTATTAATTTTAAAAAAAATCTAAAACACCAATTAAAAAAGATATACACTCCCCTATTTCATTGCAGCATTATTTACAATCGTCCAAATTTGGAAATAATCCAAGTGATTCTACATATTTGAGTGAATAAGAAGTATTACTCAGCCATGAAAACAAATAAAATCTTGCCATTTGTGACAACATGGGTGGATTCAGATAGAAGGTATTATGCTAAATGAAATAAGTCAGACAGAGAAAGACAAATACCATATCATTTCACTTATATGTAGAATCTAAAAAACAAAATCAAGAAACAAGTGTCTAATCACTATATTGTACACCCGAAACTAACATAATATTGTATGTCAACTATAATTGAAAAAATAAATTCAAGAAAAAATGTAAATGACAAAAGAAAACAGAAAGGAGAACTGAAATTGGGAAATTCCTGTGAACTAGAAAGATGGCCTTATAAATAGGCCCTACTCCTGGAGAGAAGGCACTTGCACTGCAACCCCGAAGCCTTTGCCTTGGACAGCACTGCTCCTCTTGCCATCATGACCAGCAGGTGCACCCTCCAGCTCACCGTCCTGCTGTGCCTCACCAGCGCCGCGCTCTCCGTGAACTACGGCGTGCTCCGATTCCGACAGAGAAGCAGCAATTCAGCCTGTCAGGAGCTCCTGCGGCAGCTGATTAGAAGCCCTCAGTATTGTCTGGGTGACATGATGGACTTCCAGATCCCCAAGGAGGTTAAACAGCCACAGCAGGTCCAGAAGGAGGAAGCCATGGTGGTCATGCATGAGATGCTCCATCAGATCTTCAGCATTTTCCGAAGAAGTTTCTCCAGCACCGGCTGGAATGAGACCATCGTTGAGAACCTTCTGGAGGAGCTCCATTGGCAGATGGACCGCCTGGAGACAGCCCTGAAGGAAATCATGCAGGAGGGAAAGTTCCCCTGGGAAAACAGGACGGTGCCGCGCCTGAAGACCTACTACTTAGGTATCCTACAGTACCTGAAGGCCAAGTCCTACAGCAGCTGTGCCTGGACAATCGTCCAAGTGGAAATCCTCAAGAACTTCTCCTTCCTTAATGGACTCATAGATGCCCTCCAGGACTGAACTCTCTCCGCCTGCGCCTCTGGGGACAGACAGCGCTGACACTGACCGTGGCTGCAGGCATCTTCAGCCCGTCACTCTGGAACCACTCACAGCCAATGCACTGCCTTTGAAAGGACAGCTGAAGACTTTTCAATGTTAAGTTATGTATTAAGTTATTGTTCTAATTTATTTATTCTTTTACCTTGGAAAATAAATTTTATTTTGAAACAAAGTCAACATGGCGGTTTGTATTTCAACTTGATTTCTAGAACCAACCCACGTTAAAAATGACAGGGCATCTATTAGCTGTTCTTTCTGAAATATGCCTGCAGATAGTGCTGGCCCCCATCTTCAAGGAATTTAAAGGAAGCCACAAGGTAAGAGACAATAAGGGGGTCTGTATCTTAGTTGGGAACAAACGTGGCTTGAGCCTCTTAGGATTTAGATGGGAGAGGCAGGCAGGTGGAACTAAACCAGGGTGCCTACTGCCCCTCTGCAACCCAGCTCTGGCCCTAGTGTTAGAATTCGACTGGCTCTCGGGTTAACCATAGGAATGTCTCAGCTCAGTGTTCACCCTAAACTCATCCCTGTTATCCGGGATGCCCTGCTCACCACCCCAGCCCCGCAGGGTTTACACATATCTATGTGCCTCCCACCAAGCCCACCGGCGAGACGTCCCAGGCACTTCTCGAACACCATTG